>NC_058408.1:97660949-97876204 GCF_002201575.2 Neomonachus schauinslandi | reverse complement strand
AAGAAAGAAAGAAAGAAAGAAAGAAAGAAAGAAAGAAAGAAAGAAAGAAAGAAAGAAAGAAAGAAAGAAAAAGAAGAAAAAGAAAGGGCTTAGAGGAGCCTGGCCAAAGTTTGGTCAAGAAGAGTCTACAGGGCACCTGGGTGGCTCAGTCGTCAAGCGTCTGCCTTCGGCTCAGGTCATGATCCCAGGGTCCTGGGATCGAGTCCCACATCGGGCTCCCTGCTCGGCAGGAAGCCCGCTTCTCCCTCTCCCACTCCCCCTGCTTGTGTTCCTGCTCTCGCTATCTCTCTGTCAAATAAATAAATAAAATCTTTAAAAAAAAAAAAAAAAAGAAGAGTCTACAAACTTCCTGCACTCTGAAGTTCCTCCCCCTTAACTCAGAAAATCAAGCCTTGACACTTAAGGCTGAGTTAGAAATCGTTTTCTATCTGGCTTCTCTTTATTATGACCATTTCCACTTCTACGGCATCTTTTATTCCTGTACCAGAAAAAAAAAAAAAAGAAAGCTTCTGCCTCTCCCACTCCCTCTGCTTGTGTTCCCTCTCTCACTGTGTCTCTCTCTGTCAAATAAATAAATACAATCTTTAAAAAAAAAGAAAGAAAAAAAATTATTTCTAGATGGTGGAATTACAAGCAATTTTTATTTCTTTTTTTGAGCTTTTCTATACTTGCCAAAAATTTACAAGAAAAAGAAGAAGAAGAAGGCTCTAATAATTTTTGATTTAAAAGAAGTTAAGGCAGCAGGCTCCCCTGCACTGGGGCCTTCAGGCCCAATAAGCTTTCTAACCAAAATGAAGAGACTCCATCATTTCACTTCCCCATTAAACTTGGGGTCAGAGGGCAGGTCTCAGAACTGGAAAAAATTACTCCCAGAAAGAAAGCCACAACACCAGCCTGTCAAAAAGACGTACAACGAAGTGCCCTGGAACCCGGAGCAAGTCAGCAAGATTCTTATTATTTGAAACCTGGAAAATCAGATTAACTCTTTCCTACACCTAAAAAAAAGGGGGAATAAAGTATGCAGGCCTAAGGCAAGATGCCAAACCCAGTTTCAGGATTTTAAAGGAGAAACCACTTCTCTTCAGTTTGATTACTGCACAGGGTGTAAAGCTGGGCCTCATATCCCACTATTTACATGCAAATCCCACCAAAAATGAGTTGGCCCCACTCCAGATGCCCAATTCTCAAAGGAACTCTGTTTCCAGTGAGGCCCCTGCCCCGTAGCCAGGAGTCTGTTTTCTCTGCTTTCTTGGGCACGGAGGGGAATAAAGATGCTAAGTCATCTCCCTCACGCGATGAAAGGATCTTGGATTGGGAAACAAACTGTTGCTTTGTCCCTATTCACAATCTACCTGTTACCAGTTGTTTAAGCCTCTTTTTTTTTCTTTTAAAGATTTATTTATTAATTTGAGAGAGGGGAAGGGCAAAGGGAAAGGGAGAATCTCAAGCAGATTCCAGAGCCCGCCTCAGGGCCTCATCCTGCAACCCTGAGATCATGACCTGAGCCAAGACCAAGAGTCAGACGCTCAACCGACTGAGCAACCCAGGCGCCCCACCTTGTTTAAGCCTCTGAACGGGAATCCAGGATGACCTGGTATTCATGTCTCCCCTCTAGAGTGCCCCCCACAGCATGGCTCAAAAGCCAGAAAACGGTTCTCTCAACAAGATGGTAAAGAACACAGTGTGATAATGGAGAACTGGACGTTCAAGTTGGTGCCAACCAATGCTGGTCTAGGACGGCACAGATGCAGTTCATTCAGCGTTCTCTGGAGGATCCAAATAAAACAGGAGGCTTTGTAGAAGGACCTGTAACACAACAACAAAAAGTACTTCTTGAGCCTGCTAAATTCCGGGTGCCGCTTTGGGTAATAAAGAGGAGGACACGAAGATAGAGGAAACATTTCCGTTCGCTCAGATAGCGTGCCATCTAGTGTTTTTCAAAACATCAGAGGCTTCATAACAAATTTATGATGAGACAAAGCAGAAGAGAAGAGCATAAAGTAAAAAGAATGAGATGTCAACTAATGGAATGGTCAGTGCAGACCTTATTTGGATCCTAATTGGAACAAACCAAATGTGAAACAATTTATGAGAAATTTGAACACTGACTGGGTATTTGATACAAAGAACAAAAGGAAAAACAAAGGGATACACGAGGGTGATTTATGAAGAAATGAATATGCTCTTAAAATACCTCCACCTTTTAAAAAGAAACACTAGTGTGTTGGGTAAGTTGTTTGGTGATTTTCTTTTCTGATATTCAGTAAAAATGATTACTAAATTAAAAAAAATGATTACTAACCCTCAGTCATCACCTCCTACAATAAGGTATATCTGGGTAGCAGAGTACTTATAAAATATACTGGCCAATAAGACCCCAAAACATTTATATTTTAAAATAACATCTTTGAAGGAAAAAAAATTCAGTTTTCCAACAAACTCTGGGATCATATTTTCCCTATTTACCAAAAAAAGAAAAAAAAAAAAAACACAAAAAAACAACCCAGGAAAGAAAAAGAATAGCACTGGAAAAACAAAGAAGGGGAGTGAGCCTTCAAACTGAGTTAAGAGGCTACACATCTCGGTCTCGCTTTCAGGATTGTGACATTGTTTCTCTTACTAGGACAAAGAATCACACTGAGAATATTAAGATATATGTGTTACCTTTTATAGATTTTTATTTATTTGTTTGGGGGGGAGGGGCAGAGGGAGAGAGAGAATCTCAAGCGACTCTTTGCCAAGCGCAGAGCCCGTCACAGGGCTCCATCCCAGGACCCTGAGATCACAACCTGAGCCGAAACCGAGAGTCACCAAGAGTCAGACACTTAACTGACTGAGCCACCCAGGCACCCCCAGAGTACACATATCTTTTTTTTTTTTAAGATTTTATTTATTTATTTGACAGGGAGAGACACAGCAAGAGAGGGAACACAGACAGGGGGAGTGGGAGAGGGAGAAGCAGGCTTCCCGCCGAGCAGGGAGCCCGATGTGGGGCTCGATCCCAGGACCCTGGGATCATGACCCGAGCCAAAGGCAGACGCTTAACCGACTGAGCCACCCAGGTGCCCCAAGACTATTTCTTGACATGTGAAAATTACATAAAACTCAATTTTCCATGTCCATCTAGTTATGTCGGAAGATCGGCACACTCCGTCATGTACCGATAAGGTGTGGCTGCTTTTGTCAGGCGAGTTGACTGCTTCTCACAAAGTCTGTATGGCCTGTGAAGCCGAAACTATTTCCTCTCCGGCCCTTTACAGAAAAAGTTTGCCAAATCCCGGCCTAGAGCCCTATCTGCGCCGAGGCCACTTTGCAGAACAGGGCCAGACATACGGAAAGTATTCTTAATGCACAGTCGGTAGGCCTTTGGGCCTCCTTGGGCCAACCCTGTCGCTTTCCATGTCGGATGCTGCTGGAAGGGGGCAGAACGGGTAGCGGCCCTCTGCGTTCTCCAGCCAACACGCTGAACTGAGGCGGGGTCATTTCGTTGGTGTTCTCACTGCCTACTCAATCATGGCCTCTCAGCTGAGCCTATCAACAGGGAGACCAATTAGTGCCAATTTCTATGCGAAAGGGGTTTCCTCAAGGCAAGACTGAGATCACCACCTCATTTCACACAAACAATTCAGGGTCACAAGGTTAACCCGGGTTAGATTCAAACCAGGGCTTGAAAAGTGAAAGGCAGCCAGCCCTCTTACCAATCCTTACAGCTCTCCAGACGCCTTAGGAAAAAAGTGTCAAAGAATTCACCTCATTTACCAGACGGGGACCTAACACTTCAGGGGGAAACAGCCAACAGACCCTGCAAATTTAATATCCCTCTACAAGATTACCCTCAGATTTCCCACAGATGTTTATGGCAAAACTTTATTAGAGCCATATGTAGTGATCAGTTTCCTTGGAATTCAAGAGCGCCAGATAGCAGGACTTCCACTCCAGAGTTCTGAATTTTTTAAGAAATTAGAGACCCATCTCTAAGGGCCAGCGAGTTCTCAAAGAATATTTCTTACAAGTGAAAATATTCTTTTGCATGAGGGGAAAGATGCACTTATAGGCAAACATGTTTTATACTAGATTGTCTAAAAATTTACTGTAAATAAATGTGTACGTGTATGTTAGAACATTTTAACAAGATGAGCAGAGCAAACCCTTTGGTGGATTGTTTCATAAAGAATATCTTTTTCTTTTTGAAAACTCATAGTTTGTTATTCAAAAGAATCTCATAATTTTTTTCAAATTGAAATGCCATTCACGTAATATAACTTGCTTACTCTACCTGAGTCAAAACTGTTCACTCTAAAGTGAACAGCTCCGTGGCATTCACAATGGAAGGATTTGTTTTTTATGCCCATGTAGCCTTTTCTCATTTGCCTAAAATTCCATTTATATATATTTTTAAAGATTTTATTTATTTATTTGACAGAGAGAGAGAAGCGAGAGAGGGAACATAGGCAGGGGGAGTGGGAGAGGGAGAAGCAGGTTCCCTGTCGAGCAGGGAGCCCGATGCGAGGTTCGATCCCAGGACTCTGGGATCATGACCTGAGCCGAAGGCAGATGCTTAACGACTGAGCCACCCAGGTGCCCCTCATTTATATTTTGAATATTAACAGGGTACATACACCCCTAGTCCTCAAATGAATTTGAAGGCAAGAATTGTTTTTTAAACCAATAAATTGTCCCTCTTGGACATTCAAATTGCCAAATGATGATGAGAGGTAAACCACACTAGCAGACAACAGGAAAAGAATTCTTTTAAACTGATTACAATCACTCAGAAAGGAAATTTGCTGGGTTTTCTAGGATGTAGACATTTCGTTGGGGGATATTAATATCTCCCAAGCTTCCCCCAAAGCACACACTGGCTTCTTTTTAGAATGTCTCTATTCTTTTTGAAAAACAATATATCTCAATATTAAAAATTTAAACTACAAAAAAAATTTTTTCACTTGAAATTCTACCACCCAGAAGTGATCATCTTTGGCAAGATGAGCATTTTTCTAGGTGGATATATAGACAGAAAGAAATAATTTTAGAAAAATAGAATCATATTATGTATCATATTTTAAATGAAAAATATTAGACTTGGTTTCAGGAAGATGGAAGAGACACACTTTCCCCTATTCTTCGCATTTAGCATAACTAAAAACCTTGGGAATAGGGCGCCTGGGTGGCTCAGATGGTTAAGCGTCTGCCTTCGGCTCAGGTCATGATCTCAGGGTCCTGGGATCGAGTCCCACATCGGGCTCCCTGCTCCTTGGGAGCCTGCTTCTCCCTCTGCCTTTCTCTCTCGCTCTGTCTCTCATGAATAAAAAAAAAAAAAAAAGAAAAAGAAAGAAAACCTTGGGAATATGTCTATATCTCTGAAAGGTGGAGAGAGACAGACTGGTAGACCAGCTGGCTAGGGATCTAGGGACCCAAGAACAACACCCCGCTGGTTAGTTCCCTGGGTTTTCTTTTTGCTTTCTATATCCCAAACTGGATACCAGAGAAGCCAGCAACCTGGAAATGCCAATGGGCACAGACAAAACTAACACCTCAAGAAAAGCCTGCTTTCCATAGGAGAGGAACAGCCTAGCAAGACAGAAACTTGGGACGCCTGGGTGGCTCAGTCCATTAAGCGTCTGCCTTTGGCTCAGGTCATGATCCTAGAGTCTTGGGATCAAGTCCCACGTTGGGCTCCCTGCTCAGCGGGGAGCCTGCTTCTCTCTCTGACTGCCGCTCCCCCTGCTTCTGCTCTCCCTCTCTGACAAATAAATAAATAAAATCTTAAACAAAAAAAAAGACAAAAACTTTAACACAGTAGCCATTCAACTCTACCATCTCATCAGCAAAGGGCAATTAGAAAGCCTAGACTCCCACACTTGCCAGGCTATAATGATGTGTCCCAGCTCACCCCCTACCCCAACCTCCTGCGGGGTCAGTGAAGAGCACATGGGGAGCTCGGACTTCTACCCCTCCCCACTGGGGTGGTGTCAGAGGTGGCCAGGTGGAGAATGAGGACTTCCACCACAGCTCAGCAGTAAAAAGGCCACCCCCTCCTCAGTGTCAGTGGAAGCCATGTGGAGAGCAGTAACAAGATGCTCCACCACTTTCAAGCCTAGTGGACGGCCTGAAAGCCCACCCCACCTAGAAGTAACAACGGCTCCCCCTTTTTGTCCCCCCCACCATCAAAGGAGCAAGAGTAAAAGTCCTGGACTTACACCCGCACAATCTGACAATAACAAGGTGGCACTCCTCTTCACCCACTGGAGTGGTGTCAGAGGTTTGAGTGTTGTCTGCTAAAATACAAAATTTAAATAAGATTCGAAGTCTCACAATACCAAAATGTCCAGGTTTCAGTCACAGACCACTTGTCATACCAAGAACCAGGCAGATGTCAAAACAAATAAGGACACCAACACAGAAATGATCCAGATGTTAGAATTATCTGGCAAGGGGGCACCTGGGTGGCTCAGTCAGTTAAGGATCCAACTCTTGATTTTGGCTCAGGTCATGATCCCAGGGTCCTGGGATCGAGTTCTGCATTGGGTGGGAGCCTGCTTCTCCCTCTCCCACTCCCCCTGCTTGTGTTCTCTCTGTCAAAAATGTAAATAAAATCTTTTTAAAAAATATGATTTTAAGATGACTTTTCTTTTTTTTTTTCTTTTGTTTGTCAGAGAGAGAGAGAACACAAGCATGGGGAGGGGCAGAGGCAGAAGGAGAAGCAGGCCTCCCGCAGAGCAGGGAGTCCAGTGCAGGACTCAATCCCAGGACCCTGGGATCATGACCTGAGGCGAAGGCAGACGCTTAACCAACTGAGCCACCAAGCCATCCCTCTTCAAACTTTTAAAAAAGGAAGATTTCTTTCTTTCTTTCTATTTATTTATTTTATTTTATTTTTTAAAAAGATTTTATTTATTTATTTGAGAGAGAGACACACAGTGAGAGAGGGAACACAAGCAGGGGGAGTGGGAGAGGGAGAAGCAGGCTTCCCGCAGAGCAGGGAGCCCGATCCCAGGACCCTGGGATCATGACCTGAACAGAAGGCAGATGCCTTAACTAATGAGTCACCGAGGCACCCCTCTTTGTTTTTTTATTTTTTCCCTTTTTATTATGTTATGTTAATCACCATACATTATATCATTAGTTTTTGATGTAGTGTTCCATGATTCATTGTTTGTGTATAACACCCAGTGCTCCATGCAGAACGTGCCCTCTTTAATACCCATCACCAGGCTAACCCATCCCCCTACCCCCCTTCCCTCTAGAACCCTCAGTTTGTTTTTCAGAGTCCATTGTCTCTCATGGTTCGTCTCCCCCTCCAATTTCCCCCCCTTCATTCTTCCCCTCCTGCTATCTTATTTTTTTAATAACATATAATGTATTATTTGTTTCAGAGGTACAGATCTGTGATTCAACAGTCTTGCACAATTCACAGCACTCACCATAGTACATACCCTCCCCAATGTCTATCACCCAGCCACCGCATCCCTCCCACCCCCCACCACCCCAGCAACCCTCAGTTTGTTTCCTGAGATTAAGAATTCCTCATACCAGTGAGGTCATATGATACATGTCTTTCTCTGATTGACTTATTTCGCTCAGCATAACACCCTCCAGTTCCATCCACATCATTGCAAATGGCAAGATCTCATTCCTTTTGATGGCTGCATAATATTCCATTGTATATGTATACCACATCTTCTCTATCCATTCATCTGTCAATGGACATCTTGGCTCTTCCCATAGTTTGGCTATTGTGGACATTGCTGCTATAAACATCAGGGTGCATGTACCCCTTCGGATCCCTACATTTGTATCTTTGGGGTAAATACCCAGTAGTGCAATTGCTGGATCGTATGGGCCCCTCTTTGTTTTTAAAAAGAAGATTGCAGGGGTGCCTGGATGGCTCATTCAGTTAAGTGTCCAACTCTTGATCTCACTCAGGTCTTGATCTCAGGGTTGTGAGTCCAAACCCAGCATGGAGCCTACTTTATTTATCTTTTAAAGATTTTATTTATTTATTTGAGAGAGAGAGCAAGACAGCATGAGTAGGGAGAGTGGGAGTGGCAGACGGAGAAGCAGACTCCCCTCTGAGCAGGGAGCCCAACGTGGGGGTCGATCCCAGGACCCCGAGATCATGACCCAAGCTGAAGGCAGATGCCCAACCAACTGAGGCATCCAGGCGCCCTGAACCTACAGTAAATTAATTAATTAATTAATTAATTAAGAGGAAGATTTCTTAAAAATCATGGAGAACTACTTGAGCCCATTGTTTGGGGGACATTTGCTTTGTGATCTCATATTTTCCATCTGTCTCGTACTTATGTTTCTTTGAAGAGGGGACTTTTTTAGGTGCTATATTCCTTAGGGAGCCCCCCCTTGTTTTCTCAAATGCCATTTCATCAAATCTGTTATTTGGTTGCTCTAGGAATACATCTCCCTTGGACTACCAGAGATCAAGAGGCTTGGCGCAAACCCTTTAGGTGTCAGGCCCTCTGCCTATGGCGCGCACGGTACCTCTTCCACACATTTCACCTCTAGGCCTCCTCCTTAAGTAAGAAGCTAGGTCAGAGGTCATACAAATGGCAAGCATGGCTTGACTCATCCCCAGCTCTGCCTCCTGGACAGAAACTGGGTCTCCACAAGAATATTCTCCACTTCTCCAGGGACCCATCCTCAATATTTTATCTGATTGCTCTAAACAAGGATATTCCTTTAAAGACTGTTTCGCTTGTGGAAAAGATAGAAATTGTTCAAGGTCAAAGAAGTGAGGTGTCAGCTCTCAGCGGACACTCTCACTTGACAATAGCTGTGGCTGTTCTTTCGCTGGAGGGGGAGATTTCCCTCTATTTCATTAATTTTGTATTTTTAGTGGGTTTGAATAGAGAATAATGAGCAAATAGGACTTTATTTCACCATTTCAAATTCAATGTACCATTCCCCAACCCAAATGTTTGGGACAGCCCATTGCCAGGCTTCGGAATGAAGATGTCTGCCCTCTTAGCTTTCATTCAACCACTTTTCACCTTCAGATATTTTATATACATTTGATTTTTCCATTATGGTTGATAACATCTCCATTCTTCAACCCCTAAGGTTAACATTTGGAAAGGAAAAGGGGGAAACCACAAAGGACTTCTATGTATCAAAGTGCCTAACTCATTGGTTGTGAAACAGCAGTACAGAAGCTCCAAAGAAGTTTACGGTAGGAGGGGACCTGCCTGACTCGGCTGCTAAAGCGTGCAGTTCTTGATCTTGGGACTGAGTCATTGAGTTCAAGCCCCACACTGGGCGTAGAGCTTACTTAAAAAAAAAAAGAAGAGGGCGCCTGGGTGGCTCAGTTGGTTGGGCGACTGCCTTCGGCTCAGGTCATGATCCTGGAGTCCTGGGATTGAGTCCCGCATCGGGCTCCCTGCTCGGCAGGGAGTCTGCTTCTCCCTCTGACCCTCCCCCCTCTCATGTGCTCTCTCTCTCATTCTCTCTCAAATAAATAATAAAATCTTTAAAAAAAAAAAAGAAGAAGAAGAAGAAGGGGCGCCTGGGTGGCTCAGTCATTAAGGTCTGCCTTCGGCTCAGGTCGTGATCCCAGGGTCCTGAGATCGAGCCCCACATCAGGCTCCCTGCTCAGCGGGAAGCCTGCTTCTCCCTCTCCCACTCCCCCTGCTTGTGTTCCCTCTCTCGTTGTCTCTCTCTGTCAAAAAATAAATAAAATCTTCAAAAAAAAAAAAAAAGAAGAAGAAGTTTATGATAGGAACCCTGTTAGGTACCAAGGAAACACTCTGAGCGGGAAAAGAAAGGACAGATTTATGAAGCTATTGCTGATGCAGCAACATATCAAGTTTCTGATTAGTTCATCATAGTTACATCATTCTTTTTTTTTTAAGATTTTTTATTTATTTATTTGACAGAGAGAGAGACACAGCGAAAGAGGGAACACAAGCAGGGGGAGTGGGAGAGGGAGAAGCAGGCTTCACGTCGAGCAGGGAGCCCGATGCGGGGCTCAATCCCAGGACCTTGGGACCATGACCTGAGCCGAAGGCAGATGCCCAATGACTGAGCCACCCAGGCGCCCCATAGTTACATCATTCTTAAACTACATCTATCATGGGGCACCTGGGTGACTCAGTAGGTTGAACTCAAGTCATGATCTCAGGGTCCTGGGATCAAGCCCCAGGTCTGGCTCCTTGCTCAACAGGAAGTTTGTTTGTCCCTCTGCCCTCCCCCCTCCCCTTCCCCCCACTCTCCCCTTCTCCCCTCTCCTTTCCTCCCTACCCCCACCCTGCTCCTGTGCTCTCTTAAATAAATAAATAAAATCTTAAAAAACAACAACAACAACTACATCTATCATAAAGTGTTTTTCCAAAAATAGTCTAGGCTCTCAAAGAATTTTTAGTAAATTTCCCTGAATTCCAGTTCATAATGAAAAGAATCCAAGACATCTTGTTTTTATTTGGTATATATCATGAGAACTAAGAAAAGCAATCCAAATGTTTTCACTTCTTTAAGAAGCTGGGGAAAGACTTCAGCTAGTGTTACAAGGTTTGGCAGGCAAACATTCCTCACAGTGTTAAGTGTGATCTGAGCTCAGTCCCCACAGCTCTGGTTCATTGCCTAGGTGTTCTCACCCGCAAAGTGGGAGAATGAGGAAAAGCCCTATCTTGTAACCTTAAAATGTGACTGAGTGAAGGATGATTTAGGGTAAGGATTGGGAGAGAAGTGTAAACCAGGGGCATCTGGTTGACTCAGTCAGAAGAGGTATAAAAAAATATTAAAAGAAGACTAAGATTATACATTATACTTTGAAACATAGATTTTACAAAGTATTTCTTACATCTGTCTTGCAACTGTTAATATCTATCTTGTTCACACAAAATTCCAGAATGCCATATTTTTTCTTATCTTAATCTTTTTTGTTATGATTTCTATTTCCTCTATCATCCTCTCAATTATAATTTGAATATAAAACCATTTTCATTTGAGAGAGTGTTGTTTTGAAAGTATTTAGTAAAGATGGGGCGCCTGGGTGGCTCAGTTGTTAAGCGTCTGCCTTTGGCTCAGGTCATGATCCCAGGATCCTGGGATCGAGCCCCGCATCGGGCTCCCTGCTCGGCGGGAAGCCTGCTTCTCCCTCCCCCACTCCCCCTGCTTGTGTTCCTGCTCTCGCTGTGTCTCTCTCTGTCAAATACATAAATAATCTTAAAAAAAAAAACACAACCTTTTGTCCTATCCAAGCAGATGAAGACTGGCTTCTGAGGAAACAGGAACTGATCTGCTATTTAAGATTTTATTTATTTGAAAGAGAGCACAGAGCAAGAGTGAGAGAGACTGAGCAAGCAGGGGGAGCGGCAGGCAGAGGGAGAAACAGGCTCCCCACTGAGCAGGGAGCCCAATGTGGGGCTCGATCCCAGGACCCTGGGATCATGACCCAAGCCGAAGGCAGACGCTTAACCACTGGGCCACCAAGGCACCCCTGATCTGCTATTTATTAAAGATAGAATCTTCACTTATAACAAATCCTTAATAATTTAACACAAAAGCACCGCTGGAGCAAAGCTGAATGCACGGGAAGTCAGAAGCTGTGGATCACAGCTTGTACCTCTAGGCTTCAGCTTCCTCAGGGGATTTTTATGTGCAGCCTGCTGGAGGTCTCAGGCAACCAAGAGTGAACCATGATCAAGCCTTAAAACAGAAGCAAATTAACTGTGGAGCTAAAGGACGGTAGAATGTAGAATTCTCATTGGGATTATTCCTAATCCCAATTCTTACAGTGAGGGTTGGTTGCCTGATACTCTTCTGGAAACAGTAGCTCAAAGGTTAAACATTCGCCTCTTGGAAGCATTTCCAACAGCCAAGTGACAGCCTCCTGAGTTTGCAAAGCTGATAAAAACCCTGGAATAAATAACAGATGGATTTGGGAAATGGCCTAAATGTACCCCAAGGCTAGTATATTTTATACCTTAAGAAGAATGGCTCAAAGTAGGTTTTAATTAAATATTTATGTTATAGTCAGAAACAGCAAGCGGTCTTTGTGTGGCCAGCGCCCGGCTTTCAACAGGCCTATCTATCTCACCAAGGAAATGAATGGACATTAAATATTTATTCTACACATGTTAAAAGTAGACTCGGCTCTTTCCCTGCCTGAAGGAAGATAAAAAAGGCTAGAGATAACCAGTGAGCTGCATTTGGAAATACAATCTTACTTGAAAAATAAAAGGAAATATAATCTTATAAAAAGACTCGGAGGCCAGGTTCAACTAGGAAGCAGATCGGAGGTTTTACGAAGGTGAGATGATGTGAAATGTTAAACCCTTTATCATTTACCTGAGGAACATAAAGATATAACTTTGGGTTTTTTTGTGTTGTATTTTCTCACCTTTAGAATGGGGAAAATCACATGATTTTTTTCTTTTTCCCACAGCATAAACAATTGTTTAAAAAAGAGACAACAGGGAGGGCCTGGGTGGCTCAGTTGGTTGAGTGTCCGACTCTAGGTTTCGACTCAGGTGATGATTCAGGGGCTTGATCTCAAGCCCTGTGTGGAGCCCCACATGAGCCCCGCCTCGAGCCCCACCTAGGGCTCCACACTCAGCAGGGAGTCTGCTTAAAGATTCTCCCTCTGCCCCTCCCCCATCAAATAAATAAATCTTTATTTAAAAAAATTTTTTTTAGATTTATTTATTTGAGAGAGGGAGAGTCAGAGAACAAGCGGGGGTGGGAGAGGTGGGGCGGGGGAGGGCCAGAGGAAGCAGCGGACTTCCTGCTCAGCAGGGAGCCCAATGCAGGCCTCCATCCCAGGACTCTGGGATCATGACCTGAGCTAAAGGCTGATGCTCGACTGAGCCACCCAAGTGCCCTAAATAAGTAAAATTTTTTAAAAAAGAAGACAACAGGCCCCAAGTGGAATCATTTGTGCTAAGCCCACACTATCAAACCAAGACTTACTACCTAACTTAATCAGTTTTAACCTCTCCCAGGAGTAGAATCTTAAACTAGTCAAGCTGGAATTACCTGGTCAACTCTACTGAGGTAATGTGCTTGATAGAACCCTGCCATCCCCTAAAGGAAGGTGACCTTGCCCCAAACAGTCTACTCTGCTAGGAGCTTCCTTGTCCTGCTCCCAGCCCTTTGGAGTTCCTTTTTATTTGCTAAGTGGAATGCTGGCCGATTCATAAATCACTGAATAAAGCCAATAGAATATTTAAAATTTACTCAGTTAAATTTCGTTTTTTTTTTTAAAAAGATCTGAGAGAGAGGGAGAGAGCACAAGTATAGGGGGAGGGGCAGAGGGAGAGGGACAAGCAGACTCCCCATTGAGCAGGGAGCCCGACACAGGGCTCGATCCTAGGACCTTGACATCATGACCTGAGTCAAAGGCAGACGCTTCACTGACTGAGCCACCCAGGACCCCTGAATTTTGTTTTTTAACACTACTAACTGCTGTATCAATTATCCAAACTCTTATAGGACTGTTGCAAGGGAGAATTTGTCTTAGCTTACTAATCTCAAAACTAATTTATGTTTTTGGTTTATCTTAAATCGGAAAATTTAGAATATTTTGTCTCTTTACATGTGAGAACGTTGAAAAAGTTTTAAACTCCAAGATAAGTATTACAATAACCTCTATTTAATAGCTTCCTATAGATTACACTTCAAGTTATTCCCTGCCTATTGGAGCGCCTGCTGGCTCAGTTGGTAGAGCATACAACTCTTGATCTCAGGGTTGTGAGTTTCAGGCCCATGTTGGGTGTAGAGTTTACTTAAAAAAAACAGTTGGAGCACCGGGCAGGCTCAGTCAAGGAGCATGTGACTCTTGATCTTGGGGTTGTGAGTTTGAGCCCCGCACTGGGTGGAGATTACTTAAAAATTCTTTAAAAATCTTAAAAAAAAAAGTTATCCCCTGTACTTTATGAAGTTTCATTTGCTTGAACTATAATGGTACAATATCAGTTTTCGTTGGATCACATGCATATGTAACCAAAGGTGAATCCACCTGATTTAGTAGCTTAGAGAGTTTTTAGGGCAAAGGTCATGAAAATACAAATAAATACCAATTATAAAAAATTGTTTGGAAAAAGTTCAATTCTGAAGTTAAATTAATTCCCCAAATTTGATAACCTAGAACAAACTTCATACGAAGAGGCACCTGCGGGGCGCGTGGGTGGCTCAGTCATTAAGCGTCTGCCTTCGGCTCAGGTCATGATCCCAGGGTCCTGGGATCGAGCCCCGCATCGGGCTCCCTGCTTGGCGGGAAGCCTGCTTCTCCCTCTCCCCCTCCCCCTGCTTGTGTTCCCTCTCTCACTGTCTCTGTCAAATAAATAAAATTAAAAAAAAAAAAAGAAGCACTTGCTTAGCCAATGTTAATAATAATGAAACTGCAGTAGTGCAATAAAGGATAGAAATTAAAGTGATATGAGATTCTTTGATGTTAGGTCCAAGGCACATGTGTTCTAAAACTGATGAATTAGAAAGCCATCTGCTCTCAAGACACTGTAAAACAATGCCAAGAGCCAAATATTTAAAAAGTGATTGAGATATCTAAACCTAGACTTAAAATATTTTTTTTAAAGATTTTATTTATTTATTTGACAGAGAGATAGAGAGAGAGCCCAAGTAGGTAGAGCAAGAGGGAGAAGCAGGCTCCCCACTGAGCAGGGAGCCCGATGCAGGGCTCGATCCCAGGACCCTGGGATCATGACCCGAGCCAAAGGCAGACACTTAACCAACTGAGCCACCCAGGTGCCCTACAGACTTAAAATATTCTTAAAGTTTAAATACATTAGTAAAGAATAGATGTTTTAAAATGCCCACTTAGGAAATATGAGGGGAGAAATTACCCAAAGAGAGTAAGCCAGAATCTACAGTTTCTCCAGCAATGTCCACAATAAGATTTTTGTTACCATTAGAAGGAAGTTCTCCCAACATATTCATGCACTTTACATGAATAAAATTTCTTTAACACAGATTCACAAGAGTTTAGGATTTCCTATAGCAAACACAAGGTTTGTCGCTCAACCAACTGAATTTGCTTATGAACAAGAGTACTGCAGGTTCTTTTTTTTAAAGAATTTATTTGAGGGGCGCCTGGGTGGCTCAGTGGGTTAAGCGTCTGCCTTTGGCTCGGGTGATGATCCCAGTGTCCTGGGATCAAGGCCCCTTTAAAAAAATGTCTACATTAAAAAAAAAAGAATTTATTTGAGAGAGTGAGAGAGAGAGCATGAGTGGGGGGGGGAAGGAAGGGGCAGAGGGAGGAGGAGAAACAGACTCCCCATTGAGCAGGGAGCCCATCTTGGGGCTCAATCCCAGGACCCAGAAATCATAACCTGAACCATTGGCAGAAGCTTGTTTACTGACTGAGCCACCCAAGTGCCCCTACGGCAAGTTCTAAAACAGAAAATTTAACTGGAGCTAGAGTCTTACATTTAAAATGGCAGGGTTCTTATTTTATTCCAAATCCAGATTTACTCTTGATTTCACCCAATTTGAAATTAGGCTGACTCACACTAACAAAACATATTAAACACATAAATGCTTACTTTTGATTAATAAATATTTGTATAACCACTCAAGGTTAAGCCTACATTTCAGCCCTCCCTAGCTATAAGTAACAGAAACTTTTAAACTGTCGATTTAGACTCACCAGGTCTCTGAGCTAATCTGTCTGATAACATGTTAGGAGGAGTTCACCACCCCAGTGGACAGGAATTAAAACTTTCATTGCCTTAAATGTGGTGTGAACCCAAATGCCACCACCCACATCAAGCTCTCGTCTTCAATCACATCTTCAATCTTGTCAAAATCTGTACAGATGAGCCTCTACCTTGGCTCCTGGCCTCCACCTAAGTTGTTTGCAATGAAGCTGGGGCCCCAGGTCTGAATTCTGCCTCTGTGGTTGGGGTCCGGATAGTCCGCAAAATCCTCTCTTCTTTAGGGACCGGACTTTGTCTTCACGGTCCTGCCACCAGCTGTGGTCTAATTCAAACTGATCAATTTCCCTGGAACTACTGATTTTCAGTACACAGCCTTGCCATTTTCTTGGCCTCTCCACTGTCAAAAATACTTTGTTGCTTACTGTTTACCCCTCCCTCTGCTAACCATCTCAGTTTAATTTTTTCCCTCTCAGCCCAGCAACCTAGTGTTTCTGCGCAAGCCAGCTGATGGGCCCCCTCTCCACCTACCTGTTCTCCCAATCAAGCACTTAAGCACCTTCACAAACTATTATGCTTGTCAGCCACCCAGCAGATGGTGGGGACCACACCAACCACACAGATACTCCACCTTAGTAGATTATGTTCATTATATGATACCTCACAAGAGAATTATAGTCATGTCAGTTTAAGAGAAGTAACACAAAAAAACTATGAAAAAAAAAAAAGGATTTTCCCCAGCTTATCTGTTGCTTAAGTAGTTGTGATACTTCTCTTAAAGAAACTATGTCAAAGTAGCTTTTCAGGGGCGCCTGGGTGGCTCAGTCAGTTAAGCGTCTGCCTTTGGCTCGGGTCATGATCCCAGGGTCCTGGATCGAGCCCCGCATTGGGCTCTTCTCAGCAGGGAGCCTGCTTCTCCCTCTCCCTGCTCCTCTACCCACTTGTGACCTGTCAAATAAATACATAAAATCTTAAAAAAAAAAAGTAGCTTTTCAAAATAAGTACCTTGCAGGTTCCTAGGCTTGCTTATCCAATGTAGAAATATTTGCCCCTACAGAAAAAGCCCCAATTGCTCAGATAATCTCTCCCAAGACAATTGCTACTCTTCTCAGAGTTGTTTTATTTTTTTTTAAGATTTATTTATTTGAGAGAGAGAATGAGAGAGAGAGCACATGAGAGGGGGGGAGGTCAGAGGGAGAAGCAGACTCCCTGCTGAGCAGGGAGCCCGATGCGGGACTCGATCCCGGGACTCCAAGATCATGACCTGAGCCGAAGGCAGTCGCTCAACCAACTGAGGCGCCCCGGGGTTGTTTTAAAAAAAACATTTTTTTTTAAAGATTATTTACTTATTTGACAGAGAGAGAGACAGCGAGAGAGGGAACAGAAGCAGGGGGAGTGAGAGAGGGAGAAGCAGGCTTCCCGCCCAGCAGAGAGCCTGATGTGGGACTCGATCCCAGGACCCTGAGATCATGACCCGAGCCGAAGGCAGTCACTTAACCAACTGAGCCACCTGGGCGCCCCAGGTTGTTTTGTTTTTTAAAAGATTTCTTTTTGGGGCGCCCGGGTGGCTCAGTCGGTTAAGCATCCAACTCTTGATTTTGGCTCAGGTCATTATCTCAGGGTTGTGAAATCTAGCCCCACGACAATCTCTGCACTGGCCTGGAGCCTGCTTAAGATGCTCTCCCCCTCTCCCACTACTCCAACCCCGCTAGTGCGCAGTGTCTCTAAAAACAAAATTAAAAAAAAAATTTATTTTGGGGCGCCTGGGTGGCTCAGTCGTTAAGTGTCTGCCTTCGGCTCAGGTCATGGTCCCAGGGTCCTGGGATCGAGCCCCACATCGGGCTACCTTTCAGGCAGGAAGCCTGCTTCTCCCTCTCTCACTCCCCATGCTTGTGTTCCATCTCTCGCTGTGTCTCTGCCAAATAAATTAAAAAAAAAAAAAATTTATTTTTCTAAGTAATCTCTACCCCCAACATGGGGCTCAAACTCACAACCCAGAGATCAAGAGTCGCCAGGCAGACGCCCCTCCTGCAGTTTTTCTAAAAATCACGTATTACGGGACGCCTGTGTGGCTCAGTCGTTGGGCGTCTGCCTTCGGCT
This sequence comes from Neomonachus schauinslandi, assembly GCF_002201575.2. Lineage (NCBI taxonomy): Eukaryota > Metazoa > Chordata > Mammalia > Carnivora > Phocidae > Neomonachus > Neomonachus schauinslandi. The sequence continues at coordinate 97,858,478 of NC_058408.1, read as the reverse complement.
CGGGTCATGATCCCAGGGTCCTGGGATCAAGACCCGCATCGGGCTCCCTGCTCTGCGGGAAGCCTGATTCTCCCTCTCCCACTCCCCCTGCTTGTGTTCACTCTCTCGCTGTGTCTCTGTCAAATAAATAACATCTTAAAAAAAAAAAAACTACAATTTAAAAAATAAATAAAAAAAATAAAAATCACGTATTACGTACGGAAACCCACTATGTGTACCTTAGGGAGGAGGGTGCCTAAGCATGTTAACCCAGAAGAGCAGCAGAGCAGTACCTGATGACTTGTTAGAAATGCAAACTCGGGCCCCACCCCAGACCTTCTCAATCAGAAATTCTGGAAACGGGGCCAGGCAATCTGTGTTTTTTAATAAGCCTGTCAGGTGATTCTGCGGCATACCAGTTTGAAGAACCACTGCCTTAGTTTAGGCATAATGATCACATTCAAACTCCATCATTAATGGGGCTCGAATAAGGAGCTGACTCAGGGACTTCCTTAAGTAGTACCCTATCGAATTATCTGATATATGGAGTCCTCTATATACACAAGAAAAACAAATACTTTATGGTCCAAAGTAGTTTGGGACGAAATCTTCTTTTATGTATAAGCCTGAGGCTTGTTTTGAAACTAGTGAGCACCAAGAGCAGGTCAATTTTACCCTCAAGATGAGTAATAAGTAGGCAATAATGTTTCGACTTAGTCTTGGTTTATACCCAGTGTCTTGGTATAATTATCCTTGGCCCCCTCTTCTCAAAATAAGTTCCCAGTACAGACAATAAATTATGGCCTAAATATCCCCTTAGTAATAAGTCATAAAATAAGGCAGTGAAATGTGTGATTCTTGAAACATTCTCATTCCATTATGTCTAATAAAAACAATTTGTAAAGATATTTAGATGTTAATTTTAATTTTCAAAATATTCTGAATACAAAATTATAGTGGGAAGGGAAACATTTCTTTCCTGGAACCCACAGACATAGCAACTATTTTGCAGTTAAACCAGGAAATGTGCTGCACACTACATGTCCAATAGAGGAGGCTTTTATCGTGCCTCTAATTACTGTGATCACTTCAATCCTTTGCTTAAAACCAATTTTTTTTTTTTTTTTTTTTTAGAGAGAACATGTACGTGCACGCTCGTGGAGGGGCAGAGGGAGAGGGAAAATCATAAGCAGGCTTTACAGAAGTGTAGCCCAAGGCGGAGCTCGATCTCATGGTCCTGCTGAGATCATGACCTGGGCCAAAACCAAGTGTCCGATGCTTAAACCAACTGAGCCACACAGGCACCCCATCAATACATGTTTTTTGTCCTTAGTTTGACTTTATACCCACTAGGAGCAAACCTAAATGGCTTCTGACAATGAAAACCTCAGGTTATCTCAGACCCAAAAAAAGATTCAGTGCCATCTCAGCATTAACTTGTGGATTTGCAAAGGTCTCACGAGAGGAGTACGCTGGGCTGGAAAGGCCACATGGAAGAAGTAGGGGAGGAGTACAGGATTGTCAAAGTGCTCTGAGAGGTTAGTATTCTGTCAAACCCTTATGTATAGTTCCCACTGTAGCATTTTTAATAAATTCTAGTCAGTATTTAAGAGATCTATGTAGCCAAGAGAATTCAGGCTCTGAGTAGCCTCCTAAGGGTCAATTATTACCTGGATCAGAGAGAACTCACAAAGATTGGCCTGGATCCAGCCAACCACAGAAGATAGGATTCTTTTCCTGCTGGAAAACCAATAATTCTATCTAGGTATCTAAACAGAGTATCTTTACTGTTTGCTACACACACGTAGCATTATCTCTTTTCACCATTTTTTTTTTTTTTTAAAGATTTTATTTATTTATTTGACAGAGAGAGACACAGCGAGAGAGGGAACACAAGCAGGGCGAGTGGGAGAGGGAGAAGCAGGCTTCCCGCGGAGCAGGGAGCCCGATGCGGGACTCGATCCCAGGACCCCGGGATCATGACCTGAGCCGAAGGCAGACGCGTAACGACTGAGCCACCCAGGAGCCCCTCTTTTCACCAAATTCTTTAATGCCTTGTGGGCATGGATATCCAGGGTAAATTCCTTAGTACCTTTATGATAAATTTCTGTCATATTTAATAAGCAAACTCATCCATGTTTAACATATTCCAAATTTTTCTTCAGCAGAAAATGAGAATTTTTTTGCTTTCTACATAAATACTGCATTTTTTTTTTTTTTTTTTTACCAGAAAGAAGTGACCACCTCTGTATTAAGGTTCAACACAATTACACTGTCACTGTGGCAGAAGTCCCTGTTTTATCCTCTAGATCTCAGGTAAGACTCTAGGTTGTGGCCCAGAGACTAAGGCACTTGAATTTTTTAAAGATTTATTTGTCAGGGAGAGAGAGAGAGCACAAGCAGGGGGAGCGGCAGACAGAGGCAGAGGGAGAAGCAGGTTCCCCGCCGAGCAAAGAGCCCGATGCAGGACTTGATCCCAGGATCTTGGGATCATGACCTGAGCTGAAGGGAGATGCTTAACCAACTGAGCCACCCCCCAGCACTTGAAATTTTTGTACAAATGAGGAATAGGGGAAGTTGAAACTCTTGGGACTGACGTGGTCTTTGGTCTTGTGTCCAAGATCGTATGTCTCTACTAGTGCTAACAGTGAACATTAAGATTTACCAAAATGTAAAAGCATCAAATGTCTTTCCTCCTAAGTCTACCTTTGGCAGTCTCCAAAGCTTGACCCCTCAACAAAGGTACGACCGCATATGCTCCCCACTCTTAGGGCTGAGAGAGCAAGGCCCAGGGGTACACAATTGATGGAAAGTTCTGTGCAAGTCATGCACTTGTGCAGAGGGTGAGGTGCGGTTACACAGCAAGACATGCAATGCTACTGTGAGCACTCAGGATGCACAGAGAGAGCAGATGAAAAGGACATCAGCTAAATCGGTTCCACTTAGCCCGGCGCATCAAGTTCAGGGTCTTTACGTGCTTCTTTTGTTTCCCACTTTTACTAAAACAATGTTTTCCAAGGAATTACTATTGAGGACTGAATTATTTAGGTTTCACTCTGCTAAAACATATGAGGTGCAAGAGTCCTATGTTAGTTCTTCTTAACTCTGCCACCATGATTTTGGAATTCGAAGTGTCAGTTAATTCTGACTTTATATAAAGAATTATTTATTTGAGAGAGTGAGTGAGCACAAGCTGGGGGGGGAGGGGATGGAGGGAGAAGCAGACTCCCCGCTGAGCAGGGAGCCCAACATGGGGCTCAATCCCAGAACCCTGAGATCCCAGGCACCCCCTCTTTTGCCACTTTAGAGGATGGCTTGCATTTATAATAGGATTAATGTTCTTTTTTACTTCATCAGTAGAATGATCCATGTATTCAAGCTACAAGACTTTATGATTAAAGTTTTAGAATTGTTAGGGTAAAAGGCAAGGGGACTTGAAATCTTAAAGTGGTACACAAATGACTAAGAAGTTGAAGAATTCTATATAGTCCCTGAATAAACACTGACTCATAAGCCAGTATTAGTTATCTCTAAGTAGTTATGTAATAGGTTTCTGTTAGGGATCAGATCATGTAAAATATTAAAAAAGATATGTGGCTGAATAGTAATCAACATTTTTTTTTGAAGATTTTATTTATTTATTTGAGGGAGAGAGAGTGAGAGAGAATATGAGCGGGGTGAGGGGCAGAGGGAGAAGCAGACTCCCCACTGAGCAGGGAGTCCAACACGGGGCTCAATCCCAGGAGATGCTTAACTGACTGAGCCATCCAGGCACCATAGTACTCAACATTTTGAGAGGAATGAAACGTGTACATACATAAAGTCTAATAAGTGTTACTTAAAGGATTTTTTTGTGTTGTTACAGTTTTACTAGGATTTAGGCAAAATTCACTAAGAAATACTAACTTCTTAAAATTTCAATTGTTCTACAATGACTGAATCAAGCATTAGAAATGCGAAAACAGGGGCACTTGGGTGGCTCAGTCGGTTAAGCGGCTGCCTTCAGCTCATGTCATGATCCTAGGGTCCTGAGATAAGCCCTACACAGGCTCCCTGCTCAGCGGGGAGCCTGCTTCTCCCTCTCCCTCTGTTGCTCCCCCCCCCTGCTTGTGCTCTCTCATTTTATCAAAAAAATCTTAAAAATAAAAAAATGCAAAAACAGGCTTCCAGAACATAAAAAGGATGAGAAAATAAAACTGAATGTTATCATTGTCCTACTTTATTATTTCTATTATTAATTTTTTTGACTTGGTCAATGTCAGAATACAGTACAAGGACAGACTACATGTTTACTTCTGAATATTCAAAGCTGTTTAGAAAGGCAAAAATAGGTCGCTTATCTTTCCTCCATTTTTTTCTAAAACCAACCTTTTCTCTATGTACCGCGCTTTTTCTTCCTTTTTAAAAAAAGATTTATTTATTTTAGAGGGACACAAAGATCGAGTGTGCGCCTGTTGGGGGTGGGGCAGAGGAAAAGGGAGAGAAAGAATCTCAAGCGGACTCTCTGCTGAGCAGGGAGCTTGAAGAAACGCTCGATCTCATGATGATGACTTGAGCCAAAACCAAGAGGCAGATGCTTAACCGACTGAGCCTCCTGCACCCCCTTTTTCCCCCTACCTTAATAATCTCACCTTCCACTGAAATTATTTTATAAAAAGTTTACCTCTAAATAATAAAATTGAAAGATTTATACCTTTTCTCCATTCTCCCAATATTACTCTGCTTTAAATATCTGGGAAAAAGGGGCTCCTGGGTGGCTCAGTAGTTAAACGTCTGCCTTCGGCTCAGGTCATGATCCCAGAGTCCTGGGATCGAGCCCCGCATCGGGCTCCCTGCTCCGCAGGAAGCCTGCTTCTCCCTCTCCCACTCCCCCTGCTTGTGTGCCCTCTCTCACTGTGTCTCTGTCAAATAAATAAATAAAATCTTTAAGAAAAAAAAATCTGGGAAAACTAAGTCTGACAAGTGTTACAATTACTTTCTCATTTACAAACACACTCTACTAAAGAACTATACTCTTCACTTTTAGTTAAAAGTTTATCTCCACAATTTTCCCTTGAGAAAAACTTTCCAACTATCCAGAAATGTTTCATTTTACCTTAAAGATGGAGAAACATTTATACAATAACTATAATTATGGATCAATCAGCAATCTATCTTCAGGGAAGTTCAACAAACCATAAACCAGAAAGAGCAATTTAAAACAAAAATTGGTTTGAAAGAACTTCAGGTATTTTAATCTATTTTTTAGTAAGAGCCATGTGGATTCAATTTAGCTTAAGACATGTGTAACACAGCACTTATATTCTCCTATTAATCTATTTGGGAACACCTACCCATTAGTCTAGCAAAATAAAGTAACGCAAAATGTAATAAAATAAACCCTAATATGACACGTATTTCTATGACAGAGAAATAGTCCAGTAAGGGTTATTTAAATACAAAAAACCCTAATCATCTGCTAAAGATGTGATTCAGTTTTCACTAGTGTTATTTAAAAGACATGTCATGCGGCACCTGGGTGGCTCAGTGTTAAGTTAAGCGTCTGCCTTCAGCTCTGGTCATGATCCCAGGATCCTGGGATCAAGCCGCAAGTCGGGCTCCCTGCTCAGGGAGCAGCCTGCTTTTTTCTCTCTCTCCTCCCCACTCCTGCTCTATCTCAGTCTCTAATAAATAAAATCTTAAAAAAAAAAAAAAAATTAAGGGTGCCTGGGTGGCTCAGTTGGTTAAGCATCTGCCTTCGGCTCAGGTCATGGGTCCTGGGATTGAGCCCCATGTCGGGCTCCCTGCTCAGCGGGGAGTCTGCTTCTCTCTCTCACACAAATAAAATCTTTAAATAAATAAATAATTTTAAAAGGTGCCACTAATCGCGTATTTCTTCCCCCTCCCAAGATTTTAAGTAATCTCTACACCCAATGTGGAGCTCAAACTTAAAACCTCAAGATCAAGGGTCACATGCCCTACCAACTAACTGCGTGCCTCCTATATTTCTTTGGACCAGAGTTTTTCAACCTAAACCCTACTGACATTTTGGGGTGGATAATTCTTTCTTTTTAAGACTTTATTTATTTACTGAGAGAAAGAGAGAGCACAAGCGGGAGAAGGGGCAGAGGGAGAAGCAGTCTCCCTGCTAAGTAGGGAGCCTGACACAAGGTTCTATCCCAGGAACCTGGGATCATGACTGGAGCTGAAGGCAGACACTTATCCGACTGAGCCACCCAGACACTCCTGGGTAATTCCTTCTTGTTGAGGGGCTGTCCTATCCAACGTAGGATGGTAACAACATCCTTGGCCTCTAACAACTAGATGCCAGTAGCATTCACTCACCCAGCTGTGACAAGTAGAAGTGTCTCCAGACATTGCTAAATGTCCTCTGGGGCAAGTTCACCCCCTGTTGAGAACACTGCTTTAGAGTATATCACATTTGCTACCCTTTTCATTCAACAATTAATCAACTCTTATGAACCCACTAAAATTCTGAAGGAAGTACACAGACTAATAAAAAAATTATTTTTAATTGAAGAAGGCTTAACTTAAGACATCATACTGACATCTACTGGCTTGGTGCTAAACTGTACATTTGACATATACTGCATTTAAAAAAAAAACACCTCAAAATTAAAATATAGGTGCTATTTTGGGAAAGTAGAACAATTAATTGAAAGCAGTAACATTAACATCAGTACTATTTGTTTTTTGTAAATTCTAGCATATATAGTAACAATGGTAATTGTCTATTACTTTCTTAGTTTTTGATGTACTGTCTTTTGGATGAATTGAATTTTTAATGAATAGTTTAGAGACTGATAAGAGGGGATTTTTTTTAAGACAAGTAAAAAAGTCTGATTCAAAAAACTTGCAAAAAATTAAGCAACATGCTATTTTATGATTTATACTGAAATTTTAAAAGACTAAAAAATTTATAAAAACCTAATAATGATAATTCTATAAATAAAACTGCACTTTTCTAAGTATTTTAATAAAAGACATTTTGTAATTAAATACTACTATCAATTAAACTGATGAACTTTATTGGGGTTAAAACTATAACAAAGTTCATCCTAAAACATTTTGCAATGCAAAATTATTTCACTCAAGGAGTGTTTAATAATTTGAATGCCAGGAATTACAAGCAATTTTCAAAAGCAGACTCTTCACATTCATAAAACTTTATACATCATTTGAACTAACAGATATTTATACTACTAAAATCAAACATGCATCACTTTCAAACATTCTTGTATCATGATTTTATATATTACATTATTTAACACCATTCCTCATCACTACATGTATTTTATCATACACCTGCACCATTCTCCTTGGATTTCTGATCTTTATCTTCATTCTTGACATTATCCTGTAACATAACAGACAAGGAAAAAGTATATTTAATTAGATTCTCTTCAATTTAACTTTAAAATTAATAAACATTAGTAAACAGACACTCGAGATGGCCCATTTTGCCATCTATAAAAAATTGACACTGGGGGCAACTTACAGAAGAAACCCCTCAATGAGGATGTGGAAGACATCTCAATTATTCTAGTTAGTTTATAATGGCATTGAGTTACAGATTTTTTAGTGACAAAAAATACTAATACATTGATTTTGATAGTGCCAAAGAGTTTCTCAACTCTGCCCAACAATAAATGGCTTTAAAAAGAAGTAAATGGTTTTATTTTCCTCAAGTTCAAATTCAATTCACTCTCTAGTTCTGAAAGAAATACAAAGAAAACTTTTAAGTTTTCCAGAAGTTTCAAGAAGTCTACATACATAAACCATGTTGACATTCCAACTAAGTTCTAGCATAATACAATCTTTTGGAAATTGCTTTTGATTAATCTGACGAAGGAAAGAATACCCAATATTTGCTCTGAGAAAACCCACTAAGAGATTACGACATTAAAATTTGTCCTCCATCTACCACTGCACCATTGTACAAGGACATAAATGACATTAAAATTTCCAGGGTTAAAAGCTGAAACAAACTGAAAATATGGAAGTATAAAACTGCTAACCTTCTTTAGTACAGTGTGGATTTCATCCATTACTGTAGATAAGTTTCTGATTGTCTTGTTGAGTTGGCTTTCAAACTGCAAATTCATGTTTTCTGAAATCTTTAAGTTTTCTTGTAACTGATTAAAGTCCTTTTTAACTTCTCTGAGTTCACCTGAGAGGCTTTTGTTGGAATTCTCCAAATTTAATATGGTTTTTTCATCTTCATCTGTTAAAAAAAAAAAAAAAAATTCAGAATTCACCATCTTACCCTTTAAAATCTCCAACTTAATTATGAGGTTAAAAATATGTAAGGAAAGGGTGCCTGGGTGGTCAGCAGGTTAAGCGGCCGCCTCTTGATTTTGGCTCAGGTCATGATCTCAGGGTCCTGAGACTGAGCCCTGCATCAGGCTCTGTGATCAGCAAGAGTCTGCTTAAGGATTCTCTCCCTCTACCCCTGCCCCTTCCCCCGCTTGCATGTTCTCTCTCTCTCTTAAAAATAAGTAAATTTTTTAAAAAAATTTAAGGAAATATTAAGGAAAATAAAAAGCAGTTATAATTCCTTAAAATGTCCACAAATGTCAGTTATAAAGCATGATGCAATATACTCACTTCATTTAAATTAAGTTTTACCTAAGTATTACTTCTAAACCCAGGTTCCACTTTTAGATGATTGTATGGGATTAGAGAAAGTAGCAAAAACTGAGAAAAACTAAGTAGAACTAGGGGAGGATTAAAAAAGTGCAGAAGAACAACAAAGGAATCTAAGAATGCATATGAAAATCTAAGACAAATTCTTATAATGCTAAGCAATTTTATAGCTTTTAATGGTCAAAAGTGAGTTGCATAATGTGCCTAGACTAAAATACAAAGTATGGATATGCACGTGTACCTAGCTATGTATATATGTGTGTACACATGTATATTCCAGCAGGGTTTCAAAAGTACTGAAATACCCAATGCTGTTCCTTACCCGTTTTTTCTTCTAGCAACTGCAGCTTCTGTTCTACTTCAGCTCTTACTTTTTCACTCTTTTCCAATTTTTGCAAGAGGCTTCCTACATCTACCATTGCACCATTGTACACAATAAGACCAACATTTTCTTCCACATCCTTTGATTCTTGTTTTACTGTTGGTGTTGGAAGTAACAACCGGTTCCCTATAAAATAAAAGATCATATTTTATTTACTTTTTTCTTTAATAATTATAAAATGACATAATCTCAAAATAATATATTCAAACCTAGCATATCTTCCTGCAGTGCTTCGGACTCTTCATGGTTTTCTTCATCTTTTGAGGTGTCTGTTAATTTCCGGTAAAAGCAAGACTCACGGAGTACTACTTTATTAAGAAGCTTCTTTACCTGTCATACAAGCAAGTGAACAAAAACATGAGAATACATTTTTGATTATCCTTAACTGTGTTCTAATTTTCACATATGATAAACATCAATGGCATCTGTGTTCTCAGGTATCCTCTTCCGCTCAAACACTTGTGTTTTTTAGTTTTGTTTTTGTTTTTAAAAAGATTTTGACCTGAGCCGAAATCAAGAGCTGGACGCTTTAACTGATTAAGACACCACCTGTGTTTGTTTTTTTTTTAAAGATTTTTCATTTATTGGGGTGCCTGGGTGGCTCAGTCATTAAGCGTCTGCCTTCGGCTAAGGTCATGATCCCAGGGTCCTGGGATTGAACCCCACAATAGGCTCCCTGCTCCGCGGGAAGCCTGCTTCTCCCTCTCCCACTCCCCCTGCTTGTGTTCCCTCTCTCGCTATGGCTCTCTCTGTCAAATAAGTAAGTAAAATCTTAAAAAAAAAAATTTTTTTTTTCATTTATTTCTTTGACAGAGAGAAAGTATAAGCAGGGAGAAGAGGCAGAGGGAGGAGAAGCAGACTTCCCGCTGAGCAGAGGAGCCTGACACGGGGCTCAATCCCAGCACCCTGGGATCATGACCTGAGCTGAAGGCAGATGCTTAACTGACTGAGCCACCCAAGCGCCCCAACTTGTGCATTTTTTAACTGTCTTCTCTATAAACCTAAAATTCGAATTATCATTTGAAAAGATTTTTGTTAATAAAAAACATGTAACACTGATAGAAACACTAAAGCATACACTAAGGTATATGTACTGGCTGACTCAGTTGGTAGAGCATGTGACTCTAAATCTCAGGGTTGTGAGTTCAAGCCCCACAGTGGGCTTGGGACCTACTTAAAAAGCTGGGGGGGGGGGGCACCTGTATGGCACAATTGGTTAAGTGTCCAATCTTTGATTTCGGCTCAGGTTATAAATCAGGGTCCAGAGATCTAGCCCCATGTGGGACTCCATGCTCAGTGTGGAGTCTGCTTAAAAGACTCACTCTCCCTCTGCCCCTCCCCACCCCGAGTGTGCATGTTCATTCTCTCTCTCTCAAATAAATAAATCAATCTTAAGGAGAAAAAAAAAAAGGTGTAGGAGCACCTGGATGCCTCAGTCAGTTACGCGTCTGTCTTCAGCTTAGGTCATGATCCCAGGGTCCTGGGATCGAATCCTGCATTGGTCTCCCTGCTCAGCAGGGAGCCTGCTTCTGCTTCTCTCTCTCCCCCTCCCTGCTACCCCCCTGCTTGTACTCTCTTTCTGTCAAATAAATAAATAAAATCTTTTAAGGGGACGTTTAACTTTTATTTTACGCATTTCAATATCTCTTGACTATCTCTATTAGCCTGTATTACTTTCATATTTTAAAAACTCAGAGATTAAAAAGGTAATTACTTAAAATGGCTTTTCATTTTAAATATTCATAAGACAGATTACCTGAGCCCGAGAAAGATGTAGTCCAAGAGTATAAAGTATTTCTTCCAAATCCTTTTCAAGAAGATAACCACAATGGCTTTGATCAAAATAAACAAATGCCATTAACAGATCCCTGTTAATTGTGATCATCTGAGTCTTTTCTTTTTCCTAAAGAAAATGCAGAATAGTACATAATCTTTACCCCTATAAAGTGAGAAATTGAGACTATGTCCATATAAGAGTTAAAAATATGAAAAGACCTTTGCTCATGTTACAAGTTAAAATGAGCTAATCTTGTTTATGTGTACGGGAGAAAAGAATAAGACATACTGGTTATCTGAGATAATTACAAATTTAACAATTGGCTGAATTTTGCTCTGAGCAGTAATATGTAGATATATAAGGACCAATAAACTTCATGACAGTGTTATGCTTAATAAGTCTGGATTATGTGAGAAATGGAACTTATTATGTTATAAAGAATATTCAATACCTTATCTTTAGAGGGCCTCTCCTTGCAGTACCTGTTGATATCTCTTTTGTCTTCTCGTTTGTTTATTTCTTCCTCATCCCGATCTATAAAATCAATACAACAGCAGCAAAATACTCATTAATACAGATATTTTCTACTACTGTAGAGATCAAAAATAGTTTTCTGTTACTGATAAGTTTTCAAAAGACACAATGAAAAGAAATACCGTATGAATAAAAATGGATTGGACTGGGGTGCCTGGCTGGCTCAGTCAGTAGAATATGTGACTCCTGATCTTGGGGTTGTAATTCTGAGCCCCACGCTGGGTGTAGAGATTACTTAAAAATAAAATCTTAAAAATATATATATATTTATTATTATTTTTTTTTCTTAGAGAAGAGGGAGAGAGAGAGAGGGAAGGTAGGAGGAGGCGCAGAGGGAGAGGGAAAGGGAGAATCTCAAGCAGACTCCCCACGCAGTGCAGAGCCCGACGTGGGGTTCCATCTCACAACCCTCTGAGACCATGACCTGAGCTGAAATCAAGAGTTGGTTGTGTAACTGACTGAACCACTCAGGTGCCCCAGAAAATGAAGAATTATGAAGAATAAGAAAAGGAAGAAATGTATGGAGGCACTAAAAGAAGGAAAAAATTTGACTTTAAATCAAATAATTTAATTCCATAAAAATGTGAAGGACATAGTTCAAAAAATGAGTAAGTTTTATATATAAAATTGGAAATTATAACACAAATTTAAACAAAACAGAGCAAGGCATGTTTTCTAAAACCTAAAAAGAAAACTAGTCAATGCAGTAAAACTAACTGCAGATAGATTACTGCAAAATAAAACAGTATGTGAGGAACTGAGATGTTCTTAAGATAATTAAGAAAACCTAATTAACAGTGTTAATATTCAGATTTATTTACGCTAACATTCTATTCCATGTTTAGAGATGGGACTTGGATAAACCATTTTTTTTTTTTTAAGATTTCATTTCATTCATTCATTTTGGATTTTAAGTAATCTCTATACCCAACATGGGACTCAAACCTACTACACACAAAGATCAACAGTTGCATGATCTTCTGACTGAGCCAGCAAGGTCCCCTGAACTGTACACTTCTAAATGGATGAGATATACAATATGTGAATTATGTCTCAACAAAGCCATTTTTGTAAAAGGGAAATAGGCAAATGGTCTAAAGCTGGATTGTGGTGATGGTTTAACAAATCCATAAAGTTATTAAGAATGATTAAAGTGCACATTTAAAAGTAGTGAGTTTTGTAGTATGTACTGGCATGTAAATAAACTTAAAAAAATGTGTCCTTGGAACCGATTTCTCTCATATATGCTATAGGACATTAAAGGTTTATTATTGTGGATAAATTCATTCATTGCTAAGAGCCTCAGTTTCCTCAACTATAAAACAGAGAAAACAACAGCTTCTGAGTAGAAGTGTAATTACGAATAATTTCTATCAAGAGTATACCATATACTACACAAGGGTAAATTTCTTCCCTTTATTAACATTTTATAGACATGATCCACCTTATTTGAGTATTTAACTTGAAAGCTATTAATTTCAAAACTTTGTCTCCCTTGGAACATAGATTTTTTACGAATAAATAAATCCCATCACACAAAAATATACTGATTGTAGCAGCAATCGTGTCCCTTTATTTTCCCCCCACATATACTACTACCCATATGAAACACATTTAAAGGAACATGCTATCTATAAAATACTACTTTATGGGGGGCCTGGGTGGCTCAGTCGTTAAGTGTTTGTCTTTGGCTCAGGTCATGATCCCAGGGTCCTGGGATCGAGCCCCACATCGGGCTCCCTGCTCTGCGGGAAACCTGCTTTTCCCTCTCCCATTCCCCCCGCTTGTGTTCCCTCTCTCGCTGTGTCTGTCAAATAAATAAATCTTAAAAAAAAAAAACAAACAGGGGCGCCTGGGTGGCTCAGTTGTTAGGCGTCTGCCTTCGGCTCAGGTCATGATCCCAGGGTCCTGGGATCGAGTCCCACGTCGGGCTCCCTGCTTGGCGGGAAGCCTGCTTCTCCCTCTCCCACTCCCCCTCTGCTTGTGTTCCTGCTCTCGCTATCTCTCTCTCTGTCAAATAAACAAAATCTTAAAAAAAAAAACAAAAAACTACTTTATCATCTTTTTCAATGTCATTAATCTTCCAACAGTTTCTTCAAAGGCTGCACAGAATTTAACTCCATGTCTATAGCAAAGTATATTTAAATAATTGTCTATTATTAAACATTAATACAGGGATGCCTGGGTGGCTCAGTCGGTTAAGTGTCCAACTCTTGATTTTGGCTCAGTCGTGATCTCAGGGTTGGGGGACAGAGCCATGCTCCCCACTCTGTGGGGAGTCTGCTTCTCTCCCCCTCTTTGCCCTCACCCCACCAACTCTCTCTCTAAAACAAATAAATCTTTTTTTTTAAGATTTTATTTATTTATTTGACAGAGAGGGAACACAAGCACGGGGAGTGGGAAAGGGAGAAGCAGGCTTCCTGAGCAGGGAGCCCAACATGGGGCTCAATCCCAGAACCCTGGGGTCATGGCCTGAGCCGAAGGCAGACGCTTAACGACGGAGCCACCCAGGCACCCCAATAAATAAATCTTAAAAACAAAACAAAACATTAAGACCAATTCTGACTTTTTTGTTTTATAGACAATTATGGAATGAGCACCTGTGCTGATTTAAAGTATAACAGTTGACTGACATTGCCAAATTTATGTCCAGAAAAAGTGCAACAACTTAAACTGACTGCAAGAGTGATAAAAGAACTCTTCTCCTTACCCTTGTTTATTGTTAAACTGACGTTACCTTTTATTAAAATCTTTTCGTCAAAGGGGGCCTGGGTGTTGCAGTCAGTTGAGCATCTGACTCTTGGTTTCAGCTCAGGTAGTGATCTAAGGGTCGTGGGATCAAGCCCTGTTCTCAGTGTCCGCACTTACAGGAGCCTGCTTAAGACTCTCTCTCCCCCTGCCCCTCTCAATACATAAAATCTTTTTTTTTTTTTAATATATAAATCTAAAAAAAGGGGGGGGGGCGCCTGGGTTGCTCAGTCGTTAAGCATCTGCCTTCAGCTCAGGTCATGATCCAGGGCCCTGGGATCAAGCCCCCCATCAAGGCTCCCTGCTCAGCAGGAAGCCTGCTTCTCCCTTTCCCACTCCCCCTGCTTGTGTTCCCTCTCTCGCTGTGTCTCTGTCAAATAAATAAAATTTTTTAAAAAAAAAACTTCATCAAATTGACTGGTATAGACTTGTTATATGCTCCCGATTACTAAGAAAATTCAACACCACTTTAGACATTAAATGGCATTGTATTTTCATTTTTTAAAAAAAATCACTATTCTACTTTTCTACTGGAAAAAGAGTGGTCTTCAAGTAACTTGACAGGATAATGAACTATAAAGTATGGGGGAGAAAAAACTATGATAACATAAGCAAGCAGCAACTGAAAATACCAGGAAAACCAAAAAAGAACTATAATCCTATCACCCTGTTTGGCTTTGCAGTTTATGACATTTGGATATTTAGACTGCTCCAGGAACTTGCAATATATATATTATCAGCAAAGAGGAGACAAAAACCCCTCTTTTTCTAAGATTTTATTTAAAAGAAATTTTTAAGATTTTGAAGTAATTTCTACACCCAACGTGGGGCTCAAACTTACAACCCCAAGATCAAGAGTCGTATGCTCTACTGACTGAGCCAGCTAGGTGCCCCCCAAACCCCTCTTTTCCTTATTAAGAGCTTATATGTATACAAGTGGGAAGACAGACAATAAGTAAAATAAGTGAACAGTATAGCAGAATAGGTTATAAGTTCTGTAAGTAAAGTAAAATAAGGAGGGATCAAGAATGTGTACTGGTGGGGAAGACTGCAATTTTAAATAGGGGTGGGTGCAGAGGAGGCTTCATTGAGAAAGTGACAGTTGAACAAAGACTGCAAATGTGAAAGAATCAGGAAGGTGGACCTCCGGTAGTTTGCATGCAGAAGGAACTGTCAATGCAAAGGTCCGAATACAGGGGCATACATAACGGGTTCAAGAAAGTCAGGATGCCTTGGGTGCAAAGAGCAAGTAGAAGAGAGAGGTAAGAAATGAAATTAGAGGCTTGATTTCGTGGAGTCTTAGAGATCACTGTAAACACTAGCTTTTTACAGAGTGAAATGGTGAGCCACTGAAAGAATCTGAAAACAAATGAAAGAAATCAAACAAATAAATGAAATGACTTAAATTTTACAAAGGCTGTTCTGGCAATCGTGTTGAGAAGAGACTTTAGAGGAGAAGGGAGTAAGCAAGGAAACCAGATAGAAGGTTTTTATTTTTTTTAAATTCTTTTATTTTTTAAAAGATTTTATTTGAGAGAGAGAGAGACATGGAGCACAAGACGGGGGCAGAGTTAAGAGGGAAAAGCAGATTCCCTGATGAGCAGGGAACCTGATGAGGGGCTTGATCCCAAGACCCTGGGATCATTACCCGAGCCGAAGGCAGATGCTCAACTGACTGAGCCACCCAGGCACCCCTAGATAGGAGGTTTTTAAAATAAACTAGGCAGGAGACAACATGGCTTGGATTAAGGTTAGATTAGTGGAGCTGGTGAAATATGGTCTGTTTCTGGATATGTTTTTAAAACAGAGACAATATGACTTCCAGATAGATTGGAAATGGGAGTATGGCAAAAATAAATGTTTAAGATGATTCCTAGGGCGCCTGGGTGGCTCAGTTGGTTAAGCGACTGCCTTCGGCTCAGGTCATGATCCTGGAGTCCTGGGATTGAGTCCCGTATCGGGCTCCCTGCTCGGCAGGGAGTCTGCTTCTCCCTCTGACCCTCCTCTCCCTCTCATGCTCTCTGTCTCTCATTCTCTCTCTCTCAAATAAATAAATAAAATATTTAAAAAAAAAGATGATTCCTAGATGTTAGCGTGAGCAACCTGAAGGATGAAACTGCCATCAAACTAGTGGGGTAAAGGCTGATCAGGGAGCCCGATGTGGGACTCCATCCCAGGACCCTAGGATCATGACCTGAGCCAAAGGGAGAAGCTTAACTGACTAAGCCACCCAGGCGCCCTAAAAAGATTTTTAAAGTCTCAAATCTTTATGGAGATTGACAAGTACTCAGTGGTACTTCAGAGATACTTTATGGCCTACATCTATAACTCGTCGGGACATTTATTGTTGTCGTTGTTTTTAAGTGACCTCTGTGCCCAACGTGGGGTTTGAACTCTTGACCCTGAATCAAGAGCTGCATGCTCTACCAACTGAGCCAGCCAGGCATCCTTAAGTATTTTGAATATCATTCCCATTGGTAAGTGTCTTTTATTAACTTGGGTGATAAACAGGTGTTTATTATCATTAGTCTTTATTTTTAATTTTTTTGGTAAAGATTTTATTTGAGAGAGAGCACGAGCCAGGGGCGTGGGGTGGAAGAGGGAGAAGCAAACTCCCCGCTGAGCAGGGAGCCCTACCTGGGGCTTGATCCCAGGACTCTGGGATCATGACCTGAGCCAAAGGCAGACACTCAACTGACTGAGCCACCCAGGCGCCCCAGCCTTTATTTATTTTTTTTTTAAGTTTTTTTTTTTTTTTTTTTTAAGTTTAATCTCTACATCCAATGTAGGGCTCAAATTCAGGACCCAAGATCAAGAGTTGCACACTCTGGGGCAGCTTGCTTCTTCCTCTCACACTCCCCGTGCTTGTGTTCCCTCTCTCTGTCCAATAAATAAATAAAATCTTAAAAAAAAAAAGTTGCACACTCCACCAACTGAGCCAGCCAGGCGCCCCTAGAATATAGTCTTCTTTTTTTTTATTAATTATGTTACATCACCATACAGTAGTACTTCATTAGTTTTTGATGTAGTGTTCCAAATACATTCTTCTTTAGCAAACTAATTTTAGTATTTTTTTTTTAATTATGGAGACTATCAAACATGCAAAAGACTATACACAGTATGTTCTTCCTTAGAAAACTATGGAACAACAGGGACTGTTATACCTTTATGACATAGTTAAATTAACATGTTCAGGGAAATACATTCCTCAAGTTGAGTAAGTATTAATTACATAGAGAACATATGATAATCAAAAATAAACATGTCTTGGGGTGCCTGGCTGGTTCAGTTAGTAGAGCATGCAACTATTGATCTCAGGGTCATGAGTTTGATCCGCATGTTGGGAGTAGGGGTTACTTTAAAAAAAAAGCACGTCTTTAAAAAATCCTCTCATCTATCATACACAGATGTCAGAGGGCAGAACCTAAGCGTCTGTAGGTTGCACACTTTGGTACCAGATTGACTTTTTTGTTCTTTATAAGAGAGACCGAGGGTGCCTGGGTGGCTCAGATGGTTAAGCGTCTGCCTTCGGCTCAGGTCATGATCTCAGGGTCCTGGGATCGAGTCCCGCAATGGGCTCCCTGCTCCTTGGGAGCCTGCTTCTCCCTCTGCCTCTTTGTCTCTCTAAAAACATAACAAAAAAAAAAAAAAAGAAAGAAAGACCGAGTACTCCACACTGCAAAGTAATTCCTCCCAGGGTTTTTAATGGTTTTACTTTCAAAACCAGGTCCAATGAGCTTTCTGAACAGCTGGTGTAGCTACAGAGAAACCAGCTTCCTTTAGAGAGCAGGACTTTGGATGGGGAGGACAAAATCCCTTCATATTTGAACATCTTCTAATTGCTTATTTATTGTATTCTGCAGTATGGCGTAAGTACAGAGAAGCCATCACCTCAGAATGCAGCTTAAAAAAATTTTTTTTCCTCTCAACACCATGATTCCTTTAACAACATGTTTCCAGCATTCCCAGGTAATCCAAGTTGTCCTACAAAAAACCCTTGGGTTAGACATAGGGGGGTTTGGCTGGTGTTAACAGAAGGGAGGGCAGAGGTGATGCAGGGGCCATGGAGCAGGCTGACGTAGCGGGTGTGGGTACAGAGAAGCCAGCTTGTTTACATGCTCGTCCTACGACCGCTTGCCTTAAGCAGAAAGTGCCTTTCAGGATCTATTTTTGGAGGTTTATTAAATATGTATGGTTCTCAATTCCAACAGTTTAATGAAGATCTAAATAAAACGCTAAGTTCTACCTTAAAAAAAAATCCTCTCAACTATTAATAAAATAATATAGATTTTTACTAAAGAATATTTTACCATTTCTATTCTGAAAAAAAAAAATTTTTAATTATAGACTGCTATTATACAAAGTGATCAAACAAAAAATGTATTTTTCAGGGCGCCTGGGTGGCTCAGTCGTTAAGCATCTGCCTTCAGCTCAGGTCATGATCCCAGGGTCCTGGGATGGAGCCCTGCATCGGGCTCCCTGCTCAGTGGGAAGCCTGCTTCTCCCTCTCCCACTCCCCCTGCTTGTGTTCCCTCTCTCGCTGTTGTCTGTCAAATAAATAAATAAAATCTTTAAAAAAAAAAATGCATTTCTCATCCTAATGCGAAATAAGTACATTTGAATCATACCATCTTCTTCATCCTCAGCTTCTTCTGCTTCCATTGGATCATATTCATCTTGATTATTATCTTCTTCAGTTTCATCATCATCTTTAGAATCCTCTTTTCTTTTATCTTCTTTCTGTAATTTAAAATGCAGTTAGTTATATTAAGCAAGATATCTGACCAAATGTTAAATGACTGAAACAAAAAAACATTAAATTCATTATTTACTTGAAATAGAATCAAATTATAAAATTTTCTTAACAATACACTTTAAAATTAAACTACCATTCACAATACATGTAAATATACCGTCATGCTGCATACCTTAAAAAAAGAAAATTACCAGAAATTAGTTCTAGATGTCTATATAGGCTTAATTCAAAGACTAACATTTCTAATAATACACTAAAATCTTTTAGTTTAGCCTTTACATTTTGCTCTTCTGATGAATTCATCATTTGTTATACTCTAGAAAACTAAAGGAAAACTTCTAAATAGGTTGCTGGTAATGGAAATAATTACAGACCTTCCTTTCATCTCTATCTTCTTTTTTATCCTTATCATCGCCTGATTTTCTCCGTTTGGGTTTTGGCTCATCAGTTTCTTCATCTCTGTCTTCTTTTTTATCTTTTCTCTCATCTTTTTTGCTTTTCTTTTCCTTTTCTTTCTTGTCCTCTTTCTCAGGAAGAGATAGTAATGATTTGTATATTCTGACACCAAAATCTCTTTGAAGCATTTCATTGAAAAGTTCTGCAAACAGTGAAACCTATAACAAAGATACCAACAGTAACCCAGTCACCTTTAATGGAAATATTGAATAAACCCAGCATAATAATTTATCAAATAATGATTTGCCACATCTAACAATTAATATGCACTAACAAGAGAGTTATAATAATTGATGTCAATGATGTTGAGGATCTTCAAAAGACTCAAAAACTCTCCTGGGGGTGCCTGGGTGGCTCAGATGGTTAAGCATCTGCCTTCGGCTCAGGTCATGATCCTAGGGCCCCGGGATCGAGCCCCTCATCGGGCTCCCTGCTCAGCAGGGAGTCTGCTTCTCCCCCTCCCTCTGCTTTTCCCCCTGCTCATGCTCTCTCTGTATCTCAAATGAAAACAAAACAAAACAAAACAAAAAAACTCTCCTGAAGATATAAACACTACGTTTAATATACTTTTGGCCAAATTTTAGAAAAAATAATACAAAATTTGACAAATTTTGAAATGAAATTTGGAATTTGAAAATGAGTAGGAAAAAGGATTTCTATTTTACACAGCAATTAATCTTCATGATAAATGTATTTTTTAATTTATTCAACAAGTTTTTCTGAAATACCTACTACGTACCATGGACTATTCTAGGCATTAGGGATACAGAAGTGAGGGAAGCAGATAAAAATCCTAACTCTAATTTGCTAATAATCTAATGGGGAAAAGTAAAAGGTAACCAGAACATCAAATTTTAAGGGAAAAAACAAAAAAAGGGAGGATAAATACACAGAGTAACAAGAAAGTACAGTGTAGTCAGAGAAGATCTCTTTGATTAGGTGACATCAGAAGTGACCTGAAGGTGACAAGTGAATGGGGCCAGATAGATCCCTAGAAAAGCATTTCAGGCAGGGGACACCAACTCAGAATTGTGAGTAGGAGCATGCATTATTACTACATGCAAATATCCATGGATAGTTTTATTACTATGCAAATATCCATGGATAATCACATACTCCAGAACCTAAAATTACACACTAAATTTTCCACATAAATATTTCTAAGTATGGGGTGTCTGGCTGGCTCAGTCACTAGAGCATGTGACTCTTGATCTCAGGGTTGTGAGTCTGAGCCCCACATCAGGTGTAGAAATTACTTAAAAATACAATCTTGGGGCGCCTGGGTGGCTAAGTTGGTTAAGCATCTGACTCTTGATTTCAGCTCAGGTCATGATCTCAAGCACTGTATCGCGCTCTGCACTCAGTGCTTGAGATTTTCCCTCTCCCTCTGCCCTTCCTTCCACTCACACTCTCTCTCAAATAAATAAATGTTAAAAAAATTTAAAAAATAACATTCTAAAAAAAAATTCTAAGGCTAATGGTTTCCAACAGATTAAAAGGGTCCAGAACTTGAAATGGTTGAACACAACTCTAAAATGTGTAAACTCTGGCAAGGAGTTCATAGTATATTTGATAAAACACTTTAATCAGACTATTTTCCTGATCATAAAGAATAATATATTAAAATTAAAATTGAATTTATAATCTATTTTTCTTTAACTCATGCCCAGTCTTTACACATTTTAAAACAGAAATTTATTATCAGTAAAATAACCATCCAGATGTTGAAAACTCACAGTGCCTGAGTGGCTCAGTCAGTTAAGTATCTGACTCTTGATTTCGACTCAGGTCATGATCTCAGGGTTGTGAGATTGAGCCCCAAGAGTCTGCACTAGGCATAGAGAGCCTGCTTAAGATTCTCTCTGACCAGGCGCCTGGGTGGCTCAGTTGGTTGGGCGACTGCCTTCGGCTCAGGTCATGATCCTGGAGTCCCGGGATCGAGTCCCGCATCGGGCTCCCTGCTCGGCAGGGAGTCTGCTTCTCCCTCTGACCCTCCTCCCTCTCATGCTCTTTGTCTCTCATTCTCTCTGTCTCAAATAAATAAATAAAATCTTAAAAAAAAAAAGATTCTCTCTGACCCTCTCTCTTAAAAAAAGAGAGATATTGAAAACTCCCCTCTTAACCATTTGTGAAACTAAATAAGATTTCCATTTGCATAAATACAAGAGGCATTATCTTTTCCTAAGAGTCTTCTCTTTTTCATTACCTAGAAATAAAAAGCAGTAAGTTAAATGGGTTAAATTAGAAGAAGCCCAGAACAGTAACTAGAATAGCAGAATTAATTTTTTTTAAAGAATTATTTATTTGCAGAGAAAGAGAGAGAGAGCGCGCATAGGCAGGGGAAGCAGCAGGCAGAGGGAGAAGCAGACTCCCCACTGAGCAGGGAGATCCCAGGACCCTGGGATCATGACCTGAGCCAAAGGCAGACGCTTAACCAAGGGACCCAGGCGTCCCCAGAATTATTTTTAAGTTTATTTATTTATTTAAGTAATTTCCACACCAAATGTGGGGCTCGAACCCAAAACCCTGAGATCAAGAGTTTCATACTCTTCCACGGAGGCAGCGAGGCACAACCCAGAAGAGCAGAATTAATTTTTAAATCTTTTCATGTAAAAGCATTGAAAGAGACAAATCTAGCATTAATATTAAATCAACCAAAGATTTATAATTTTATGATAAATGGTTTTTCTTAATTACAGAATATTTTTTAAAAATTGGGGGCACCTGGGTGGCTCAGTCGTTAAAACGTCTGCCTTCGGCTCAGGTTATGGTCCTAGGGTCGAGCCCCGCATCGGGCTCCCTGCTTGGCGGGGAGCCTGCTTCTCCCTCTCCCACTCCCCCTGCTTGTGTTCCATGTCTCGCTATGTCTCTCTCTGTCAAATAAATAAATAAAACTAAAAAAAAAAAAAAATTCATGTAACAAGGGGTGCCTGGGTGGCTGAGTCAGTTAAGCGTCCGACTCTTGATTTCGGCTGAGGTCATCATCTCAGGGTCGTGAGATCAAGCTCTGCACTGGACTCTGCGCTCAGTGCAGAGTCTGCTTTAGATTCTCTCTCCCTCCCTCTCTCTCTGCCCCTCCCACTTGTGCTCTCATTCTCTCCCTAAAATAAATAAATCTTAAAAAAAAAAAAAATTCATGTACCAAAATGACATTTGCATTCTAAATAGATTAAAAGGAAATTAACCCAGGAGGTATGTTCGGTGGGGAGGAAAAAGGTAAGGGATCATTTTGCTAGCAAATGGCTGTTTCACAAATTGCTTTGTTTCCACTGGAGTAGCATTAGTTTGAGATCCTCCTACGGCATCAGTCAGATACATGGTATATACTATATAAGCAGTAATACCAAACACTAATTTTTTTCATTTATTTATTCAAATTACTACTAGATGGTAGGCACTATTAAGAATTATATTAAGTAGGGCGCCTGGGTGGCTCAGTTGGTTAAGCAACTGCCTTCGGCTCAGGTCATGATCCTGGAGTCCCGGGATCGAGTCCCGCATCGGGCTCCCTGCTCGGCAGGGAGTCTGCTTCTCCCTCTGACCCTCCCCCTCTCATGCTCTCTCATTCTCTCTCTCAAATAAATAAATAAAATCTTAAAAAAAAAAAAAAAAAAAAAGAATTATATTAAGTAACTGGTAATAAAAATAAAGTCATCTAGTATATAATATTTAAAAACACAGGCTTACTGGAATTATTAATGTACTAAAAATTATAATTATTTTAATATTTGCAACCTGTCTTTTATCAGGACCAATAAGCATGCACATCGTGTTTTATAATTGCCTCAGTAAGCCTCTATATCTGTTTGTAAATGTCTCTAGTCTAAGTATTTCATTTTCATCTTGTGGACAATGACCTTTTGGGTCAAGTAAGTCTGACGGACTTTTCCAACATAATTTATAAAACAAAACATACAAACAAGAATGTGAAATGTGTTGGTAAGATACAATAATTGAAAAAAATTGTAATTTTTCATAAGCTATTATGAAATTAGTATTTTGGAATATTTTAATTGATTTTATTTAAAGAATGAAGCAATCACTTCTTAAGGGATAAAAATCTTCAATTATTTTGAAAAATAAATTGTATGTTGTAAATCTGCCCTATAGTAATGGTAAGAGATAGATTCATGTTGAAAAATAAACATCTTTTATCTTACACTTCCGTCAGTCACAAGTATAATTTTAAATCCCACTGAATGCTATTTTAATTCTAAACAATATAGCATTACCTCATTCCCAAGAGGTAATTAGACATTATGTATTATATGTCTCCTGATATTCTGATAAACATACCACTACTTATGAAGTATTTTTTTAAAAAATAGTAATTAAATCAGAACCTGATTAAGACTTTAGAACCAACTATAAATTTACAGAAAATACAGAGGCCAGAGGAACATCTAAATGATACTACAGGAATGCAATCACCAAAAGTGAATCCTGTAGGAAAAATCAGCTGGTGTTCAACCCCCCCAAAATAAATTGAAAGAAAAAAACAAAAACAAAAAAACAGAATCCACGAAAAAGGCCATCAAAGAGATTTAAGAAATATATTAACCAATCAAAATGTGTATACCTTATTTAGATCCCAATTCAAACTTAAAATATTACCTCAAATGAATGTTCTTTATTATCCTCTAATCTGTAGTCTAAAAGTACACTCAAAGACATAATGCTACAATCAAACTTTCCACTTTTTGCAGCCCAGTTTGGATGTACAATGATGGCTGGTTCATCAGGCAAAATGTATCTTCTTTCCCGACGCTGGCGTTCCATTTCCTCTTGACGTTTTCTTTCTTCTTCCTACATATTTGAAATTTTAAGTAATGGTTAAACCTCCATGTACAATATGTATGTATGTATCAAATGCACACCATGTAAAGAAAAAGGGCAAAATTCCCATGACTCCTTATGGTGATTATGCCAATCATAAGGGCTGGGAAGAAAGTTCAAATTTAGTAAAGAAGACAGCAGCTTCCATGGCTCCTACTTTTCTCTTCTGAGTTTCCCAGCATAAGAAACTAACTTCTAAAGAGAAAAAAAAAAAACCTATGTTAACATTATATAAACCAGGGATTCTGGAAAATAGTTGACAGTAGCATAGTTTCTGGATCTTCCAGAATCCCCATATAAAAAGGGAATAATCGAGGGGCGCCTGGGTGGCTCGGTCGTTAAGCATCTGCCTTCCGCTCAGGTCATGATCCCAGGGTCCTGGGATCAAGCCCCTCATCAGGCTCCCCGCTCTGCGGGAAGCCTGCTTCTCCCTCCCCTGCTCCCCCTGCTTGTGTTCCCTCTCTGACTGTCTCTCTCTCTCTGTCATATAAATAAAAAATTTAAAAAAGAATCTTAAAAAAAAAAAGAGGGGGAATAATCTAGATACCAAAACCAACATCCAACATTCATGTACATTCAGAACAAAACAAGGTGAAAAGGTATTCCGAAAAACCCCAATACACAAATGAGTGGGAAAAAGCCACAAGAGCCAGAAGACCTATATGTTACTGGCATCCGTGCAGAGGGAAAGCAGAAGGAAACAATGGGGTTGTCTGATGGCTCTAAGAACAGGAAAACCACAAAAGAGTCAAAAGGCGTTCACTGGAAAGTGAGTTCAATTTCATAACAGCAGCTGAAACTAGGCAACGTTTTACTCCCAACAATAGTGAGTACAAGGAGCCTGTGTTAAGATCTAAAAGGGCCTAAGGGGTAGACGAACCATGAGAGACGATGGACTCTGAAAAACAAACAGGGTTCTAGAGGGGAGGGGGGTGGGAGGATGGGTTAGCCTGGTGGTGGGTATTGAGGAGGGCACATTCTGCATGGAGCACTGGGTGTTATGCACAAACAATGAATCATGGAATACTTCATCTAAAACTAATGATGTAATGTATGGGGATTAACATAAGAATTAAAAAAAAAAAAAAGATCTAAAAGGGCCTAGAATATTCTAGTCCTACGAACTTGCAAAGCTGATTTACCAGGGCATCTTTCTAGCACAGGGTCTCTCACCCTGTGAAGAAATTACTGAAAGCAGAATCAATAGCAACAACACAGACATGGGAGGAAAAGGTCCCAACCCAATAAACAGTGATGGAAGGGCAACAGAGATCAAAATCTTAGAAAGCAAATAACCATAGTTGTTTTTTTTTTTAAGATTTTATTTATTTATTTTTGTGAGAGAGAGAGGGAGAGGGCACGAACAGAGGAGGGCGCAGAGGGAGAAGCACACTCCTGACTGAGCAGGGAGCCCAATGCGAGACTCGATCCCAGGACCCTGGGATCATGACCTGAGCCAAAGGCTGACACTTAACTGACTGAGCCTCCCAGGCACCCGCAAACCACCACAGTTTTAAACAGAGTAAGAAAACAACATAATATATAAATCTTTATGAAGTCAGGAAAAGCTATCTTTTTATTAAAGATTTATTTGAGAGAGAGAGAGCGCTGTGCATGTGCAGGCTCCCCACTGAGCACGGAGCCCAACATGGGGCTCAATCTCATGACCCTAAGATCACACGACCTGAGACGAAACCAAGAGTTGGTCACTTAACTGACTGACCCACCCAGGCACCCCTTAAGCAACCTCTTCTAATAAAATGTTAGGCAAACTAAATTCACATAAAAATGAGCAAAAGAAAGTATTGAGGTCAAGTCCTATAGAAAGTTACTATTTAAAAGAGAAGAAGGAGAATTACATCCCTACAGACAATGAAAGTGGGCCAGAAAAACAGGCATAGACAGATAAAAATCTTTACTATTTTAAAGCGTACTAAGAGATTAAGAAAATCTTACAAGATATGAAAGGACAATAGAAATAAGAATTTTATTTTTTTTTAAAAAGATTTTATTGGGCGCCTGGGTGGCTCAGTTGGTTAAGGGACTGCCTTCGGCTCAGGTCATGATCCTGGAGTCCCGGGATCGAGTCCCGCATCGGGCTCCCTGCTCGGCAGGGAGTCTGCTTCTCCCTCTGACCCTCCTCCCTCTCATGCTCTCTGTCTCTCATTCTCTCTCTCTCAAATAAATAAATAAAATCTTTAAAAAAAAATTAAAAAATAAAACAGATTTTATTTACTTGAGAGAGCGAGAGAGAGAGAGAGCACGAGCGGGGTGAGGGGCAAAGGGAGAAGCAGGGTCTCCGCTGAGCAGGGAGTCCGATGCGGGGCTCATTCCCAGGACTCCAGGTTCGTGATCTGAGCTGAAGGCAGACACTTAAATGACTGAACCACCCAGGAGCCCCAGGACAATATAGTAAGAATTTTAAAACTGAAAATGAGGCGATAGAATACAAGAGCCACCCAGGCGCCCTGAAAACATGCTTGTAGATAGCAGTTTTATTCACAATACCAAAAGGTGAAAACAACTCAAGTGTCCATTAACAGATGAAGGGATAAACAGAATGCAGTATACACATGCAATGGAATATTATTCAGCCTTATAAAGAAATGAAGTTCTGGGGCGTCTGGGTGGCTCAGTCGTTAAGCGTCTGCCTTCGGCTCAGGTCATGATCCCAGGGTCCTGGGATCAAGCCCTGCATCGAGCTCCCTGCTCAGTGGGGAGCCTGCTTCTCCCTCTCCCACTCCCCCTGCTTGTGTTCCCTCTCTCGCTGTCTCTGTCAAATAAATAAAATCTTAACAAAAAAGAAATGAAGTTCTGATCCATGCTATGACATGGATGAACTCTGAAAACATTATGCTAAGTGAGAGAAGCCAGACACAAAGGAGCAGATACTGTATGATTCCACTTCATTAGGTATCTAGTATAGTTCCCTCTCTCACTGTCTCTCTCTGCCAAATAATAAATAAAAATCTTAAAACAAAACAAACAAAAAAACAGTAACATAGGGACGCCTGGGTGGCTCACCCAGTTAAGTGTCCATCTCCTGGTTTTGACTCAGATCATGATCTTCAGGGTCGTGAGATTTAGCCCCAAATCATGCTCCAGGCTCAGCACAGAGTGTACTTGAGGTTCCCTTCCCTTTCCCCCTCCCCAGCTCTCCCCCACTGCTCATTTTGCTCTCTCTAAAATAAATAATAAATAAATAAATAGATAGATAGATAGATAAATATCTTAAAAAGAAAAAAGAGTAGCATATATTTAAGATATTTAAAGAAATAAAAATGTGAATCAAAGACTTTATATTTAGCAAAACTGACTTTTTTTTATTTTAATAAATGTCTATTTTAATGTTTTTCACAATAGAATAAATACTTCTCTTGATGACTGCAGATACATAAGGCTGTTTGGTAGTATTCGGAACCACCACAGTAATGGTGGTCCTGATTGGTGTGTACTCTTCAGTAATTATAAGGAATTACTTCTCTGAAACTGCTGTCAAACCAGCAAGACTGCATTTATGCATCCATCATTTTCAGGGTTGTTGGTAACCTGGGCATATTTGCCCCAAATAACTTTGCCTCCTTGTGTCACAAGGCCCAACTCACTCACATTCACCTCAATTATAGTGCCTTTGGTAATAACACCCAAAGTTGTATATAGTGGGGATGAAGGATTCTTTTTTACACCAAGTATTGGCAGGCAAAAAGTGGCAACACTGACTTTTAAGTAGAGTATAGTCAAACTGTTACGAGCATACATGAGCTCTGAGGAATCTCCTAGAGAAGAGCTTCAGAGACAATGACAAAAGGACTATTGGTGAGCATTAGATACGGTAATTGTAGGACAAAGACTAAATGAGAATTAAAAGAGTACGATATGTAATGCTACACGTTAGGATGATGTACTTATAGTACAACATAAAAACAATGGGGAGAAAATGACAATAGGAAATGCAAAAATAGGGGCGCCTGGGTGGCTCAGTCAGTTAAGTGTCTGCCTTCGGCTCAGGTCACGATACCAGAGTCCTGGGATCGAGTCCCTCACCGGGCTCCCTGCTCAGCAGTGAGTTGTTTCTCCCTCTTCCTCTGACCCTCTGCCCACTTGTACTCACTCTCTCTCAAATAATTAAAAAAAAAAAAAAAAAAAAAACCAAAAATAATTTTAAACAAATTTCAGCAATAACATTAGTGGTATACTATTAGTTCTACATTAGTGTTGTGTATCTATATATATATTCCTACTCACTGGACAAAAAAAGACAATTTGAGCTTCAATAAGGATAAGAATTACAATGAACTGAAACCCATAAAATGTGTTTAAATCTACAAATTCAGGGAGCCTGGGTGGCTCAGTCGGTTGAGCATCTTGCCTTTAGCTCAGCTCATGATCCCAGGGTTTTGGGATCAAAGACCTACATCAGGGTCCCTGCTCAGTGGGGAGTCTGCTTCTCCTTCTCCCCCTGCCACTCTCCCTGTTTGTGCTAATAAAAAAATCTTAAAAAAATAAATCTATAAATTCATAATGATGTTTATTTTTTTTAAAAGATTTTATTTATTTCAGAAAGAAAGCACAAGCAGGGGGAGGGGCGGAGGGAAAAAGAGAAGCAGGCTCCTCGCTGAGCAAGGAAACCGATGCAGGGCTCAATCCTAAAACCTTGGGATTATGACCTGAGCTAAAGGAAGAAACTCACCCAACTGAGCCACCCAGGCACCCCAAAAATAACGTTTAAAAACAAACAGGTAGGGGTGCCTCGGTGGCTCAGTCGTTAAGCGTCTGCCTTCGGCTCAGGTCATGGTCTCAGGGTCCTGGGATTAAGCCCCGCATCGGGCTCCCTGTTCAGTGGGGAGTCTGCTTCTCCCTCTCCCACTCCCCCTGCTTGTGTTCCCTCTCTCGCTGTCTCTCTCTGTCAAATAAATAAATAAATAAAAATCTTTAAACACACAAAAACCAAACAGGTAACCATCAGAAGATGATAGGGAACCAATTCAGTATCTTGAAAACTGGATAAAATAAAGGAAAACAGTGCTTGCTTCAGCAGCACATGTAATAAAATTAGACCAATATGGAGAAGATTAGCATGGGCCTTGCACAAGGATGACTCATATTTAAGAAGCACTCTATATTTTATTTATTTATTTGAAAGAGAGACACAGCGAGAGAGGGAACACAACCAGGGGGGAGTAGGAGAGGGAGAAGCAGGCTTCTCACGGAACAGGGAGCCCGATGTGGAGCTTGATCCCAGAACCCTGGAGATCATGACCTGAGCCGAAGGCAGACGCTTAACGACTAAGCCACCCAGGTGCCCCACATTCTATATTTTAAAAAAATGAAAAGAAATCAAGCACTGATCCTGCCTTCGTCTATATGAATTTACAAATAGATAAAACTATACCACTACATAATCAAATAGCAGAAGAGGAAAATATGTGAAAACAAAATGGTAAGAATTATCACCAGTTTTCAACCCCACTGGCTGTTAACATCAAAAAGTGAAAACCAGCTCTTCTTTGCCTTCTCTATCTACTCCTTCTGTCCATAACAATTCAATTCTAAAGCAATTCCTCCATGCAAAGCAAGTGTCTACACAGGGGATGGAGGCTGACAGAGAGGTAGAGCTACAATGCCCAGAGCAGATGAGCTGCCCAGTTACCAGGTATTAAAACCCAAATAGAGTAAGGAGGGCATCCATATAAAGACAGAATACAGGGTAGGAAACTAGACCAAAGTAAAGAGGGTATCAGATAGGAAAGGGAATGCGAAAGACAACTGAGCAAGTAAGTATATAATTATTAAGTACAATAGAAGCTGTTTCTCATTATTGGACAAAAGAATTAACTTTATGGAAAGGGAGAAACTGAAATGAACTCTGATGTTGGGAAGAGAATTGGAGATACTAGCATAAACTTACGACATTCAATATACACAATATATACTAACAAATACAGATGCAAATACGTATATACATAGGTAAACATAAGTATAAACGAATATGTATCTACCAAAACTGTTAACTGACAGGGGTTGACAGCAGCACAACAATGATACCAATGAATATGTCTTGGCTTCTAAATATCATTACCATTCTTCACTAAAAAGTATCAGGGCTTCCTGGGAAAATGGCTAATTCCAGAACCAGGGCAGGGATAGTACACAGTGAAACTGCAACATTGTTTTGTGCTGCAAAATAAGTCCTCAAAATATGATGAGAACGTGTCAAAAGACATGGAAGCCAACTCGATAGGGCTCCCACTGGCCAAGTGAGACAATTTAACTATCAATGTAAATATTTATAATCTACTGAATAAGAAATCACAAATCAATGCACCTCGGAATAACAAGGCAATTCTACATGATCACAAAAACATCACATCCAAGAAATTTAGCACTGCTTCAATATTATCTAATATCACATCCATAATCAAATATCTCCAGTTATTCCCAAACTACTCTTTATGGCTTTTTTTCCCCCCCCTATTCAGACCTGTCAAGTTTCACACTCAGCGCATTCAGTTGTCACGCCTCGCTAAACTCTTTTACTATTTATCATTTTTCTTCTTTAGTCTCTCATTATATAGACCTTTTTTTGAAAAGTTCAGACAAGCTGCTCTGCAGAAGTTCTCACATTCTAAATTTATCTGATTGTTCCCTCATAATTAGATTAAGGTAAAACACTTTTGGCAAGAATACTTCATAAATAATGATGTACACTCCACAATGCATCACATTAGGAAACACATAATGTTGGTTTCTCCAATTACTGGTATTCTAACATGCTTCTTATATTCCTGTATTCCAAATTCAGAAAACAAATGACAGGCTTATGCAAGCAGGAATTATTTTAAGGGCATAAGTCTATAGTCTCAGAGTCTTAAGGACTGAAGTGCAATCAAACACATAGCTGTAGAAGCAGCAAAATTCTGGAATAAGCACTTCACTAGAACTCAATCTCTGAACTTAATGGCTCAGTCAATCAAATTTTATCTCATTTTCTATATCTAAGATATAGGAGTAATTTTTTTAAGTAAACTCTATGCCCAATGTTGGGCTTGAACCCATGACCCCAAGATCAAGAGTCACATGCTCTAATGACTGAGCCAGCCAGGCACCCCAAACACATGAATAATTATTCATTTTTAAAGGGGAAGATTAAAAATACATGACTTGGAAACAACTCAAGTGTCTCTCAAGTGGAAAACTAATAAACTGATACATTGATACTATGTAATGTTATTAAGGAATAAAAAGGAACAAATTAGTGGGCACCTGGCTGGCTCAGTCGACTGGGCATCCAACTCTTGATTTCTCCGCAGGTCATAGTCTCAGGGTCATGGGATAGGGGCCCTAAGACAGGCTCTGAGCTCAGCACGGAGTCTGACTGGAATTCTCTCTCCCTTTACCCCTCGCCCGTTACTGCCCCTCCCCACCCTCTCTAAAAGCTTAAAAAAAAAAAAAAGGAAAAAATTAGTGATATATACAACAAAATGGGTGAATCTCTAATGCATTATGCTGAGTTGAAGAGGTCAGACTCAACAGGTTGTATGGTTCCATTTACATGATATACTGGAATTGGCAAAACTACAGGAAACAGGTCAGTGGCTCCCAGAGGCTGGTCTGGGAGGCAGAAAGTACACATGGAGAGAGGAAAATGCTTACAGAGGGATACAGAGGATTTTTAGGGGGTGGCAGACCTGTTTTATATCTTAATTGTGGTGGTGGTTGCACAACTATATGCATTTGTCAAACTTGCAAAACTGGTTGAATCTTAGAGTTATGTAGTTATATCTTAAAAAAAAAAAGATTTATTTTAGAGAGAGAGAGAGTGAGCAAGCAGGGGGAAGGGGCCCCTATAGTTTTATCTTAATAAAAGTATACACAAACATATTTCAAGAACTCTCTCTAAACCAATATTATATTTAATAGTATATACCTCTTTATCATCTTCAGATTTCCTATCATCCTCCTCTTCCTCTTCTTTTTCTGATTTCTCTAATTCCTTTTGTTCTTCTTTTTGCTCTTCTACTTTAAGCTGTTTTGTCAACCGGGCTATTAACTGGGATTTTAATCCTTTAGAACTAAGAGCTCGACTTTCCAATTCTTTTCGGAGATCATTTACCTAAATATACAGAGCATAAAAACACAGAAAAAGAAAATGGGATATTGAAATAGGGAACAAACTATGCAATTATCTTTCATCTGGTTTTTTAAAATGTTGGTGAAAAATACACTTGTACAGCTCAGAACGTTTGTGAAAATGCAACTGATAGAATATTTTTGGAAAATAATCTGTAACATGTTTTAAGATGCTTTAAAAACCATTAATGCTCTTTGACACAGAAATTCTAATTTACGGCAGTTTACCCTAAAGCAATATTCTAAACACACTGGAAAACAAAACAAAACCTTTACATATTTCTTGTAACAGTTCCTTCCTCAAAAATGTGAAGAATCTAAATATCCAACAAAAGATAATAATACCACATCAACTAGATGAGAGGAATACAGAACATTTAAAAATAATTACATGGGAAACACCAATATTAATTGAAAAGGATGAGACTGCCAATGTTTTATAGATGATCAGAACCAACCAACCAAACCAATCATAAAGCTTGTACACAGAAAAAATAATGGAAAAAATACACTAAAATTTTAACAGTGGTTGTGTTTGAGTTATAGACTTGAGTAACTTTTATCTTCTATTTTTCTATGTATGTACCAGATTTTAAAATAAGCACACATTGTATTTATAACCAAAAGAAATACAAGTTTTAAAATAAGAAACTTAATGGCAAAGCCATCAGTTTGATAAAAAGTCCTGGGATGCAGGCTTAATCTTCTTATGATATACATTCTCTACTTACTAAAAAAAAAGCAATGTGGGTTAAAAAACTACAGTTTCATAAGAAGGAAGAAAATGGGTTTTTTGCTGACAAAAGTTAACCAAAAGGTCAGCTTTTATGTGTTAAAAGTAACAGGCTGCAAAAGCTTGTGATCTTCTGATCTATGTAGAATGTACACACGTAGAATTCTATGGATCTACATTCACATTATAAGCCCAGAAATGAAAAAGTATAGAATGATAATCAGTCCAAAGACATTGGGGACCAAAGAAAAACTAGTACAGCTTAACCAATGATTTTCAAAAGAGGCTTTTAAATTATTCTTTCCCAGTTCAGATGTGTATCAATCTACTTTTTAAATATTATTTCAAAAACTAAAGTAATCTTGATAATCTTTTTCCTGTTTCTTCCCTTTTCCTTGAATTTAAATTACTTAAGTGCAGAAATTCTGCCTTCTTGCTCAGTTCCCCAATCAAAAAATGATGCTACTCACACTACATGCACTTGTATATTACACTCGACAGATATAGGCTGCACTGATTTATGAAGTCAACCTTTATTTAATAATTATACACACACGTATAAATACAGAATATGTATTCAGTTGACTTTATTTTTAGTGGTTTTTAATGATAAAACACGGATCTCATTCTCTATTCTTGTCAGAGATTTCAAATTTCAAAGTTACCTTCATTGTCTTTGGATCAAGTTTAGACCAATGGGTCGGAGTAGAAATTTCTTTAGCTTCACCATCATCTTTCTCTTCTTCATCCTGATATACAAAGTTAAGAACATAATTACTATTCTGAAACCTTAAAATAAAAGTAATTTATTTTTAAAAGTCTGTTGCTGATCTGTGCAAGGTCACAAATGTTTCAGATTGTCTTCTCCTAAAGTTATTATTTAGGCAAGTCCACGTACATACATTCTACCACTTTTAACTGATCACAAAGACACTCATCAGCCAATCAAAGCCAGATCTGTGAAACACAAAAGGGTGATAAATTACAACACAAAGGATATCAGGGATGCACAAACACTGCCGGTCTCCACTAACCACACAGTGTGTGATCTTGCCCCAATTTTCAAGCCACCCAAAGTTAAGACTGATTTAGTCAGACCTTTCAAATGTACCAAAGACGATGCCACATAGCCTGAAATGTCAAATCTCTCAGACTTGTGGTTGTCCAATTTCAAATATCCATGACTAGAACTGATGACCGTGAAAGAGAAAATTTTTTAAATTTTAGAAAATGGCAAAATGTTTAAAATGGCTTAATACTGAATCTTGCTCAACAACTGGTCCCAGATTCCAGCAACTAGACCTATGATAAAAACAAAATTCTGTGCAATTTAAGCACAACTTATTTTCCCTTGAGGTCTTAGCACTCTTAAAGTTAGCATACTAGACAGATTTTTTTTTTAAAGAAAAGAAAATACAACTATACTGCTGAAAGCTGGATTACCAGTCGCTGTTACCAGTTATGTTCCTCCATGTGTGTTTGTTATGTAGTGTGTGGTGTGCATTTGTGCCTGTGTTCCTGTGCCTGTGAGAAGCGGAAATAGAAAAAGGGATTAGCGTTCAGTGCCTGTTCTCCATCAGCCTCCTTGCGTTCACCCTGAAGCTTCTCGACCAGCTGCTGCTTGTATCCTCGGGAGAGGGTTTCCCACTCTGAGCGGGTGGGAAGGCAATGCCAAACATCCGGGAAAAATAAAACCACTGTCTCCACATGAGCTGGAACTGTACGCCCCTTGTGGGTCTCCTCAGGGCGATGGTAGCGAATCTCTGCAAAACGGTACCTGTTGCAAGGGAAGAAGCATGTTGGAAAAAAAATTCTAAAATACATTTTAAAGACCCTAGTTCACTTGTAGCACATCAAGTAAAGAAATTTTGCTGCAAGAACTTGAGGTTGGTCTAAAGAAAAAAAAATTATAGAAGCCATAGTTCCTCTTTTGGTACATTTGTACAATATTTTATGGTTAAAAGAATATGTTCCCCAAGGCATTTTCAAGTTTGATTATAGAGCTACCCATATTTTAGAGAATACCTGAAGAAGCTGGATAGCTGTTCAGATTTCATGTGCTAAAAAAAGAATATTCTCAATTAAGTCACAAGAAATACACTAAAATACACAAGACAAATAAGCCTCAAGAGAAAATATGGCTGAACAAAAATAATCAGCACCTACATCATTTTATAACAAAAGAATTATAATGAAATGAAGTTCTCTCTTGACGATCTTCTCCAGCTATGCATGAAATGAAAAATATTTTCAACATACATCCAACTTCCGAAGTAAAGCATAACAAAACATTTAAGTAATGTTCAGTTTATTTTGATTAGTTCTTAAATCCTTTTTCCCCCAAACATTTTTGGCACCAAATAAACTTTTGCTACAAATGGGGATTTTCCTTTGAGATTACCTGCACGATCAAGGTTGCTAAAATAAGGGGGGAGGGGAGGCTGACAGATAAGAACATCTATATAAACTATGAAAAAACATTTCTAATCAAGAAATGAATTGGTACTTACCATTGCGTGCATACACTTAGATCAATGCCTGTCAGAGCCTTACAACAACGAATAGCAGTCTTAATCAACACAGAGGGGTCTTTTTCTGGGTCTGGTCCATCCAACGAAGGAGACCAGTGACCTCCAATGGCCATGGCTTCATCCTTGCCTTTCATGCCCACTAAAAACTAATTCAAAACAAAGAATCATTTACATGTGTTATGCAACTTGTCAAATTACAAATAAAATACTTGAAAAGGAAAGGGACAAACCTTTCCAATATCATTTTTACTACCTCTGGTATCTGTCAGTCAAGGAAGAGTTCAGTTCATCGTGTTCCACACTGCATTTCAGCAATGGAATAGGATTTACACATCATAACTCATCCTTCTAAAATATTTCTTCAGATAAAGAATTTTTTTAAAGAAACAAGCTATAATTCACACTTTAAAAGAATCCAAAAATATACTAAATCCAATACCACTAAAATTTTACTATCCTACAAGCATAAAATACCAAAATGACAGCTGAACTAGTGACATACAAATAAGATATAGCCATAATCTTCACTGAAAGAAAATCTTCATCATTAAATTTTGAGTGCCTTAACAATACAAAAATTAGTTGTTAATAAGTTAAAAATGTAGTATTTTTAATTTTATATATTATATATATGTGTATTTTATATACATATGTACACACACACACACAGAGTTAGAACTAAGCAAAGCAAATATATACCCGAAGTTAAAATAAGTGTTTCATTTTACCTTAACAAGTCTAGCAGGATGTTGAAATCCATCTCGAAGTTCTTGTGGGTCTTCAGCAAGAGCACATGACTTATGATACAAATCTTCCATACTAGGACTAGCCATCAGCATTACCTATTATAGTCAAATAATTCAATCCTGTCAAAAGTCTAAAGTAATGTAAAAAAATGAGAAGCACTACTAATTATCCTTACATATTAGATATCCAAAATTTTTTTATAAAAATGGAAAGTAAAATGCTACAGCAGAAATGGTATTAGATACTTTATAATGATAGAATTTTAACTTGTCAAGAAATGCTTTTTGATCAATGTTCTATAATAGCCAAAAACTATCCGACCATAAGCAATATATTGAATGTTACCCTGAAGGCTAACATATAGGGAATTCACCAACATTACGTTTTATCTGAGGCTACCAGAAGTCACAGAACATTCCAAAAAGCTATTCAATAAAATCAACTTCATCTTCACGTTTATGAGTTTCAAAATGTTAAAACAATAACCATGAATTTTACAGCTTAAGAGATAAGACAAAGAGGTTAAATTAAATTACTTAAATAACCAAAACAGAATCAGGCAGACAAGGAAAAAAAAAATAGCTATTCAGGTCTTAAACATAACCACTTCCAGGAGATTAATTCCACATACACTCTTAATATGAATAACTGCTCAGAAATTTTAGCTATATATCACAGAATACAAACCTTTGCACTGTATAAATGGTCAGCATCTGGTGGATCAAGAATAGCCATATTTTTTTCTAAGGACTCTACTTCTCTGTGCATTACATAGAAATTGCAGTAATTTCCCAGCTGAAATGGTCTTGACAAAGGGAAAGCATCCACCCATGTAAACTGAGCATCAAAAAAGTCACTAGGTATATATAAATTCTGATAACGGCGCCTTAGTTCCATCATGTCACAACTAGGACTGAAAAACAGACATAAGTAAGTGAATAAATAGGCTTAGTATCAAAGATTATATGAACATTCACTCCATTCCACATCTAAATATATAAGCTGACATGGTTAAAAGCCAGCTGAGAATGGTCAGAGTCAATTATTAATGAGCTATAGATTTGCAAAGAGCCATATGAAACCTCACTTTCAAATTTGTCTACTT
The DNA here is from genome assembly GCF_002201575.2 of Neomonachus schauinslandi. NCBI lineage: Eukaryota > Metazoa > Chordata > Mammalia > Carnivora > Phocidae > Neomonachus > Neomonachus schauinslandi. Next base: position 97,821,118 of record NC_058408.1, on the reverse strand, counting down.
AGAGCTTTAAATAAATAACTGGTACCTAAGTGTTACCTTCATTTCTTTGCGTTTTCTGTGTAGCTTGAAATACGTTAGAGACCCTCTGAAATAACTTCAATGCCAGCTCCAGAGAAGATATGAACAAAAAGCAGTTCTACCTCAGCTGAAACTACGAATTTTTTAGAAAATTATAATTCATATAGAATGGATACAAAGAAGGGACAAGATTGATACCAAATGATGCGTACTCCTCAATTAGGTTCATATAATGTAAAAAACATAAATCTTCATTTTATAGTAAGATCCTATATCAAGCATATTTACATTCAAAATTAAGCACAAAAATCCACATGAAAGCTAAATCTAAATGTTTTTTGATTATCTAACACCTCCATACCTCTCTCTGTTAATGATTATGATCCATACCTGATGGATTATTACGTAAAGAGGGTAAGTTTCTTGCCTTTTAAATACTGATTGTTTTAAAGGATGCTTTCCTTTTTCCTAAGAAGCAGAGCTTTTAAAGAAAAGGAACTCAAAGGTAAATCAATCTGGTAAAAGAACAAAGGATTTCTATTAAAAGCATAACAAAAAGTGGAAAACAACAATTTGTAAGATGAAAAGATAACTACATTATCTTTTTTATTATTTTTCTTTTCACTGTCTTTTTGAAAGACAACTAAAGACAAGGTATAAATTATGACCTAATATATTTGTAGGGGTATCTTTTTATTTGAAGCCTAAAAATAACAAACATATAGTGACAAACTTGTCATCAGGTATGGTTGCTAACATAAGTATACATTATTTGGATAAAATTCTGCTGTCAAAATAAGGAAAATTTTAAAAATACTTATTTGAGTTTTTTAAGAAATGTTTCAAATAGACAGTATGTATAATAGTTTCTTAGTTTTCCATCTCTAGAATTTTTGAAGTTGTGTTTTACCCTGTAGGATTTTAATCTACAATAAAACAAAGGATGTACAAATGAGTCATGCCTTGGCGTACAGTATCTTATAATCACATTACTACAAAACAATCTTGATTTCCACAACTATAGATGAGAAAAGGTATAGTAATTTCAAATGATTTTTATTTGTAATGGGTTGATCTGATGTTCTAGGAATTTATTTCAAAGTGATGAAATGAAACTATGAAGGTCTAACCTGGAAGGAGAGAAATAGCTATTGAATTTATATCCTATTCATCACAATTCTCCCCAAAAGTAGAGCAGAGCTGCTCTATTTAATATATTTGGGACTGGAGAAGTGTTTTTGGTTCTAATAAGTTTCTCTGATATATGCAATCTAGATAAAATAGGAGTAACAAGAAAAGTAGTATAAATTAAGAATAGTTGCTCATTTGACCACATGACTAAATGAACATGAACTATCTAACAATTAAGCAAAGTTCCTACGAAAGATTTTTTTTGGCATTGAGTAGTTTAAGTTTACACTGTTTTACTCAACCTAGAACTGAATATATAGAAATTTAAATTTCTGACAGGTCAGTATTATCAATATTATTATTCTTCGTTGAAACAGTAATATATCCTCAGGAGACTGAAGCGCACAGTTATTTGTTCCTATGCTAAACAGCTTTAAACACTGCTTTTAATGATTCATTTTTATTTTACTGTCAATTTGTTTTCTCCATTTGTTAATTTATCTTATATTCAATTGCCAGTCCCATCCCAGGGCCTTTAGATAATTCCTCCTTTCCCTTAGACTAAATCAGTCATTTGACCAATTTGCATTTTTATGAATTACAACTTTGAAGTTACTACCTGGCCATGACATCCCACCACCACCATTAATTATGGAGTATCTACAACTGCCACAGACTGGATTAAGTGCTTTAGATACACAAACTCAATTTTACCTTAGTAATTCTACTAGTTGATAAAATTTCCATTTTGCAGGTGAAACTAAGAAATTCTTGTCAACTTGCCTATTACCTCTGACTCCAAAGGCTGAAAAATGTATTTATATACATGTATATATGTCTGTGAGTGTATATGAAGGCCTATGTTGCTATGATGCCACATCGTCACAGCTAACTTGAAATAACTGGTCCACTGCTGTGTTATTACTTCATCATACACAATGAACTACGCATGGACTTAATAAAGTTATCAATAAATCTGGACCCTAAATGATTAACTTTAAGAAACAAATTAAAAAAAAAAAACACAAGCTGATCACAAGTGGCTCTTTTTCAATAACTATCTTTAATGATTTGATGAATATATGAAAATACACTCCTACTTCAAACTGCATTTCTGCCCTATATAAAGTAAATGTCAGGAATGAAAGTTGTAAGAAAAATATCTCTGTAACATTCTACTAAATTAGACAAATTATAAAACTGGTAATTCAATAAAACAATGGGGGGAAAAGAACTTACCAATCTAAGGAAAATTTTGAAAACTGAACTGTGTAACGTGGAACAACACGTCGAACTCTCCGAGGTGATCGTTCTCTCTCTCTTCGAGGAGATCTCTCCCGGGAACGTTTTCTCTGAGGAGATCTTTCTCTGGATCTACGTCGTTCTCTCTCCCTTTCACGACTTAAAACAAAATGTTCTAAAATTACTAATATTTTTGGCATTATTGAACAGTCTTTTAATAAAATAGATAATATAAGATTCGCTAATATATTTTAACAACTTCTTAAAAACTGTTGTACAGTATGTGTAACACAAACTCACCATTTAACCATTTTTAAATGTACAGTTTGTGGCATCACATGCATTCAGTGTGCACCTTCACCACCATCAAAAGTACACTTAAAAAGTACACTTAAAAAAAAATACCTTCGGTCATCTTTTCTGTTAGGCACTTGATCCCCTCTGTCATTCCTTCCTGAAAATCTGGATGGTGGATCTAATCTTCGTGCTGGTTGTGGCTGTGAAACTATACGAACAGGAGGCTGCAATAAACCAGCTTTAAAAGACACACACAAAAAATATTTTGACTTAAATAAAAGCATTACCCAGTTAAGTTTTACAACTAGAAAAAGCTGGCTGATGTTTTAAGCTTCGTGGCCAACAAATAGTAGACACCACTTGTATATTTGTATATATTTTTGTGATCATTTAAAAATGCAAAAGCCATTTATAGCTCAGTCACCATATAAACCAGGCCATGGACCAAATCAAAGGGCTATAGTTTGAAATCCCTGATCCACAGAGAGTACAAAGACTGCTGTACAAGTTATTCACAGGGTGCCAAACTATCATCCAAAGGTTCCACAGAGAAAAAGAACTCCTTATTATGGAGAGATCTCCACTCTGACCTAGTTATGAAATTTAGCATAACAATTAATGGAAGAATCTGACATGTGCAATACAAATTACAAAACATCACCTATAAGGTGTCCTGGCCAAAGCCTTTCTTTTTCTTTTTTTAAGAGAGAGAACACAGGGCGCCTGGGTGGCTCAGTTGGTTAAGTGACTGCCTTCGGCTCAGGTCATGATCCTGGAGTCCTGGGATCGAGTCCCACATCGGGCTCCCTGCTCAGCAGGAAGTCTGCTTCTCCCTCTGACCCTACCCCCTCTCATGCTCTCTGTCTCTCAATCTCTCTCGCGCAAATAAATAAAATCTTAAAAAAAAAAAAAAAAAAGAGGGGGAGGGAAAAAAAAAGGGGGCCGGGGGGGGGGGGGGGGGGGGGGGCAGAAGGAGAGGAAGAAAGAAAATCTTAAGCAGGCTCCACACCCAGCAAGGAGCCTGACGTGGGGACTCAATCTAACAACCCTGAGATCATGAACTGAAACCTAAATCAGAAGACTGATGCTTAACTGACCAAGCCACCCAGGCGCCCCTTACCAAAGCCTTTAGATTTATCTACTAGGTTCATAGTTTATATGGCAGATAGAGGAACAAGATAAAACTGTCACAAGGAATAAAGGCAAATCCATTATACAACATTCCAAAAGAATCTACAGGACAACTAGCCCAATTTCTTAAAAAAGTCAATGTTGTAAAGGAAGAAGAAAAAGCGGGAAACTGGGGCACCTGGGTTGCTCAGTCCCTTGAGTGTCCAACTCTTGATTTCAGCTCCAGTCATAATCCCAGGCTCCAGGGATAGGGCCCTGCCTCGGGCTTTCCACCAGTGGGGAGTCTGCCTTGGGATTCTCTCTCCCTCTCCTTCTGCCCTCTGGCTCCCCCTCCACCCCTGCACTCTCTCTTAAATAAATATTTGAAGAAAAGAAAATGTGGGTAACTATTCTAGAATAAAAAAACTAAAATAACATAACCAAACACAACGGATAAAAGCTGACTGACTTTTTGTTTAGGAAACAAAACACAACCTTCAAAGACCTCTGGGAGACAAATGGGGAGATTTGAATATACTGAGAATACTTAAATGCTTTTTCTTAGATGTGATAATAGATTGTAGTTATATAGAAAAATGGTCTCGGGGCACCTAAGTGGCTCAGTCATTGAGCATCTGCCTTCAGCTCAGGTCATGATCCCAGGGTCCTGGGATGGAGCCCTATATCAGGCTCCCTGCTCCACAGGAAGTCTGCTTCTCCCTCTCCCACTCCCCTTGCTTGTGTCCCCCTCTCTCACTGTCTGTCTCTCTTTGTCAAATTTTTTTTTAAAGATTTTATTTATTTATTCATAAGAGGCAGAGGCAGAGGGAGAAGCAGGCTCCCTGCTGAGCAGGGAACCAACGTGGGACTCGATCCCAAGACCCTGGGATCATGCCCTGAGCCGAAGGCAGACGCCCAACCATCTGAGCCACCCAGGCACCCTAAATAAATGAAATCTTAAAAAAAAAAAAGAAAAGGAAAGAAAAGAAAAATGGTCTCTTTTAGAAAGGACATGCTTCAGTACATAGGGGTGAAACATCCCAGTGTCTGCTAACTACTTCAAAGGAATAAGCAAAAACTGTATGTATTTATACACAAGTAAGCAGGCAAAACACATAATAAAATGTTAACAATTTTACAAGGTTGTAAGTATATAACTGATCACTTTACTGTTCTTTCAACATTTTTGTATGCTTGAAAATTTTCATGATAAAAATTGTGGGGAGGAAAGAAACAGCTAACTCTTATGAAAAGGAATCCATAGCTGCCAATGGAAATTTTTTAAGTTTTTTTTTTTTTTTAAGTTTTTATTATTTATTTGACAGAGAGAGAGTGCACGAGCATGGGAGTAGCAGGCAGAGAGGGAGAAGTTAAGCAAAGAGCCCGATGTGGGGCTTGATCCCAGGACTCTGAGATCACGACCTAAGCCAAAGGCAGATGCTTAATCAACTGAGCCACCCAGGCACCCCTAAATAAAATCTTTAAAAACAAACAGAGGGATGCCTGGGTGGCTGAGTCAGTTAAGGGTCTGCCTTCGGCTCAGGTCATGATCCCAGGGTCCTGGGATCGAGCCCCATGTAGGGCTCCTTGCTCAGCTGGAGACTGCTTCTCCCTCTGCCTGCTGCTTCCCCTGCTTGTGCTCTAACAAATGAATAATTAAAATCTTTAGAAAATAAATAATTAAAATCTTTAGAAAATAAATAAATAAATAAAAACAGAAAAGAAATCACAGGACTACCAGGCAGATATTTGGAAGAACCAAGTAGACTGAAAACACCCTGGCATTATCTAGTAAGTTTAAGTTACACAAACCCTCAGACCTTGCAATTCCACCTGAAGGTGTATGTATGTCCTAGAGAAACCTGGGCACATGCTCCTGGACACATATGAGAGGACATTTTTAACAGCATTCTCTGAAACCAAAAACTAGAAATAATCCTAACGTTTACTGGAGAACAGATAAACTGTACAATATTCGTATATGTGATATTATCTAATAATGAAAATGAAGAATCAGCCAGATGGAAAAACTAGTATGAGAGGGGTGCCTGGGTGGCTCAGACGTTAAGCATCTGCCTTCAGCTCAAGTCATGATCCCACTCCCCCTGCTTGTGTTGCCTCTCTCCCTGTGTCTCTCTGTCAAATAAATAAAATCTTTAAAAGAAAAAAATAGTATGAGAAACTTTTAGAACATAATGTTGGGAAAAAATAAGTCAGGTGCCTGGGTGGCTCAGTTAGTTAAGCGTCTGCCTTCGGCTCAGGTCACGATCCCAGGGTCCTGGGATTGAGCCCTGCATCGGGCTCCCTGCTCGGCGGGAAGCCTGCTTTTCCCTCTCCCACCCCCCTGCTTGTGCTCCCTCTCTCGCTGTGTCTGTCTCTGTCAAATAAATAAAATCTTAAAAAAAAAAAAAAAATACTAATTACGGGTGCCTGCATGGCTCAGCTGACGAAGCATCTGACTCTTGATTTTGGCTCACGTCATGATCTCATGGTCATGGGATGGAGCCTCACACGGGGCTACACGCTTGGCGGAATCTGCTTGAGTTTCTTTCTCTCCTCTCCCTCCCCCTCTGCTCTTTCCCCTCCTCCTGTGCTCTCTCTCTCTCTCTCAAATATATATATATTAAAAAAAAAAAAAAAAACCCCCCTACCAAAAACAACAACAAGCCAATTAATTAGGCTTTTGTTGGGGTGCCTGGTGGGTCAGTTGGCTGACTGCCTGCCTTCAGCTCAGGTCGTGATCCCAGGGTCCTGGGTTCGAGCCCCGCACCTGGCTCCCTGCTCGGCGGGAAGTCTGCTTCTTCCTCTCCCTACTCCCCTCATGCTCGCTCTCTCACTCTCTCAAAATAAATAAAATCTTTAAAAAAAAAAAAAGTAGGCTTCTGTTAAGCCAAGGCTATCTTGTTAATACTTCAATAAAAAGTGTCCACAATGTCAAATAATTAATTTGCAAAGGAAAATGTAAAATACAGTTCATTTATTTCATGCACTGTAATTCAATGGATAATTTAAAGTACTATCACCAGACAACACATATATAAAATATTATGTGTAGGGGCACCTGGATGGCCCAGTCGGTTAAGTGGGCAACTCTAGATTTTGGCTCAGGTCATTATCTCAGGGTCCTGGGATTGAGCCCCATGTTGGGCTCCCTGCTCAGCGTGGAGTCTGCTTGTAGATTCTCTCTCTCCCTGTCCTCCCCTCCCCCCTAAATAAATAAATCTTAAAAAAATAATAATAAGGGCGCCTGGGTGGCTCAGTTGGTTGGGTGACTGCCTTCGGCTCGGGTCATGATCCTGGAGTCCCGGGATCTAGTCCTGTATCGGGCTCCTTGCTTAGCAGGGGGTCTGCTTCTCCCTCTGACCCTCCCCCCTCTCATGTGCTCGCTCTCTCTCATTCTCTCTCAAATAAATAAATAAAATCTTTAAAAAATAATAATAATAATAAATAAAATGTTGATTATATGACATTTCCTTCCATTACAGATAAGATACCAATAAAGGGACTGGGGATTAATATTGATATTTAAGTTTACAAAGAGCATGTCTTTCTATAAGAGCAATAAAATAAAAATACTTCCAAACAGCTACGTAAGTAGAAGTGGTCTGCACAAGATACTTAAACCTCCTTTCAAGTATTTTGGAAATCCTTGCCTTTTTTAAAAAAGCATATTCTCGTTGTTTTAACAACTACAGTTGTAAAAGTTACGTGTTAGTCTGAAACAGAAAAGACACACTGCAAGTAATACCTTTCTGCTGTGGCTGCTGTAATAAAGGCTGTGGCTGAGTCTGCAACAATGGTGTAATAGAAGCTGCTGAGATCTGGGCCTGCAGGAGGGACTGGGGTTGGGGCTGAGCCTGAACACCAAACGTCGTCTGTGGTGCAATTGGCTGAAGTACAGCAGGAGGAGTCTTCAGTAAAGGTTGAGTTTGGGATTGATTCTTAATAAAAATAAAGAAATAAAATAAAAATTTTAAAGAGAAAGAAAAAACTCTGAAAATTAGTAAACTGAATCACCAAGTTTCTATAACACCTAACTCCGTTATTTTATATACCTGATTTGGTAGCGTCTGAATTCTTTGAGCATTCCATTTAAAAGGCATATTGGGATTATATGTAGCTTCAACCAATACTCTGTCACCCACTTGGGGGGTTTTCCCTTTGACAGCACTGGAAAATAAGTTAAATATACATTCAATTAAGAGATTCTTCCCAAAAAATGTATACTTGTAGTATTTTACCTTACGTAAACTATCTGAAATGGAAGTCTAAAAAAAGCCCTTTTAAAAAGTAAATATACCTCCTAGACTTACTTTATTTTAGAACTGATCATGTTTCACCCTCCCTAAAAAACACAGGGTATGAAGTGGAAGAAATAACTTTGCACCTCATATTCTCCCAATAGTGTGTCCCTCCTTCTACAGTACTAACTTCTATAACCCAAAAGTAAGATTTCCTTTGGGCTGTGGAGTGATAAGAGAAATGCAGATGGAACACAGGAGACCCATTTTTAGAAAACTCTCATGATAGTTTAATTTCCCAAATAAAGTACTTTCTAAGGCAGTTCACTAGGAACACAGTTGAAATATCCAAGGAAAATCTTTCATGCAACCACCATCACACTAACAAAATACTATTCCGAATATGTCAGTCATTAATCGTTCAATCCTACTCGTTAATTTTTCAATTAAAAAATGCTTTTTTAGTACATAGCATCATTAAATATGTCAAACAGAAGATTAAATTTTAAAAGGCATATGACTATTTCAATCTCTATTCTCACTGTAAGTCTGCCCATGAAGAGTTGGAAAAATTAACTCACTCCTATAAAACATGTATAAAGAATTCACCGTAACTATTTTATTAAGTAACCAGAGGTATCTTCACTCATATTCTCCAGAAAAAAAGGCTAGATACAAATATAATACAAGCCAGGTGACTAAAACAAAAAATAACTAAACCACAATCCTATGCCACAATTAGGTCTTACCAATATATTTCAGGCTAAATACAAGAAGGCATTTGCCAACACCTAATTAAGTTACCTAAGCTGAAAGAATACATCTTCATCCACAAATCCAAATGTATCATGTAGTTTTGTAACCACTCCTGTAAAAACACGCTGTTTCTGAGGCTGGGTTTGTTGCTGACTGGACCTTGGTGTTGGATACGATACAGTTATCTGTGCTGCAGGCTGAGGAGTAGACAGGCTAAGGCTTGTAGGCAGTGCAACAGCTGGCTATAAAACAAAATCAAGATCAAATTAAGCTAATGCTTTGAAATACTCTAGAAATTAAAAATGAGCACTCAAAACTAACTCAAAATGTAAAACTAACTTATTTTATAGTTAGGAAATACACATGTACACCTTGAAGATGAGAATCAAGTCTGAAAAAAAGCTTTTTTTTGTTAATCTGCCTCAACATTAAGTTCACCATAGTGAAATGAGTTTTAAGAATACTGCAGGTGCGCCTGGGTGGCTCAGGCTGAGCGTCCAAACTCTTGATTTTGGCTCAGGTCATGATCTAGGGTCATGAAATCGAGCCCCGTGTTGGGCTCTGCACTCAGCAGGGAGTCCATTTGGGATTTTCTTACTCCCTCTCCCTCTGCCCCTCCTCACGCTTGAGCACGCACACACACTCTCTAAAATAAATAATGCACACTGGGGTGCCAAGGTAGCTCAGTCAGTTAAGCATCAGACTCATGATTTCTCAGGGTTGTGAGATCGAGCCCGTCAGACTCATGTGCTAGGCATGGAGCCTGCTTAGGATTCTCATTCTCTCCCTCTTCCTGTGCAAACCCCCCCTTAAAAAAATAACTGCATATATTAGGGGGTGCCTGGCTGGCTCAGTTGGTGGAGTGTGCAACTCTTGATCTTGGGGTTCTGGGTTCAAGCCCCACATTGGGAGTAGAGATTACTCAAAAAAAAAAACCTGCAAATTTCAGTCCCCTCTTAGAAATTCAAAACAATAGTGGCCTAATACTCAGGAAAGTCCTATATCAGTGAAATAAGTCAGCGAAAGACAAGTATGTATGATCTCACTTACAGGTGAAATCTAAAAAAACAAAAAATTTATAGAAACAGAACAGAACCTTGGTGACTGCCAAGGGTATGGAGGGAGGAAGAAACGGGTGAAACTGGTCAAAAAGCACAAACTTCTAGTTATAAGATAAATAAGTTCCATGGATGTACTGTACAGCATGGTAACTATAACACAGTATTGTATATTTGACAGTAGCTCTTAAAAGTTCTCAACAGAAAAAAATTTTTAACTATGTGAGGTGATTCATGTTAAAAAAAACTGATTATGATGGGGCGCTTGGGTGGCTCAGTCGTTAAGCGTCTGCCTTTGGCTCAGGTCATGATCCCAGGGTCCTCAGATCGAGCCCCACATTGGGTTCCCTGCTCAGTGGGAAGCCTGCTTCTCCCTCTCCCACTCCCCCTGCTTGTGTTCCCTCTCTTGCTGTGTCTCTTTCTGTCAAATAAATAAATTCTTTAAAAAAATAAAAAATAAAAAAACTTATGGTCATCATTTCACAATACATAGATAAATCAAACTATGTTGTATACCTTGTATTAATACAATATTACAGATCAATTATCTTTCCATAACACTGAACAAAAAAAATGTTAACACTTTCATTCATCTTTTCTGACACAGACATGCATAGTATATTACTGATTAAAACTTCTATATACAAACAGAAATAAAATAATTAGAAATGAACAATCATCTGACTCTTCAAGACAAAAAATACTATTTGTTTTATACTTGCCCAATAAAGCAAGTCTCTTAATTTCTGTAATTTAAACAAAAAAGGCCAAGTCATATATATAGTATGACTATTTCTCAGCCTACGTTTCTCAGACTACGACCACAAAATTATTTCTCATGAAATTTCTTTAATATTCTAAGACAATAATGATTTATGGATGCTATTCCAAGAAAAGACTAATGTTTATAGCTTTTCTTAGTATGGAAATTCTACTATTAAAGATTGAAAATTCAGGACCAGTGTCAGTTGATTTTGATTCCTTAATGAAAATAAAGTGAGGCTGACTTCTCAAGTGCATTTTGGTTTTTTTTTACAAATACAACAGATTCAAGACTAAAATGGTATGAAAGATTACAGAGTACAAAGCTTCTCCCCTACTCCTGTTCGTCAACTACCCAATTCCCTATCCATGGATAATCACTGTCACCAGTTATTATTACAGGTTCTGCTTCCTTTTTATCCATTTCATAGTATCTCACTTTAAGTCAGCGAACCATGGCCCTTGGTCCAAATCCAGCCCACAGTTTATGATTTTGTGATTTTTGTATAGCTCAAAAACCAGTGATGGTTTCTTACACTTTATTAATTTTTAACGATTTTATTAATTTATTTGAGACAGAGCATGAATGTGGGTGGGGAGGGGGAGAGGGACAGACTCCATGCTCAGCAGGGAGCCTTATCTCGATCTCAGGACCCAGAGATCATGACCTGAGTGAAGTCAGATGGTTAACCTTGACTGAGTCACCCATGTACCCTGGTTTCTAACACTTTAAAATAATTTTTAAAAAGAAAAAAAAAAAATGCAACAAAGACTATAGGTGGTCCACAAACCTAAAGGAACACTACGTATCGTTAAGTTTAAAAACGGGGGAGCCTGGGTGACTGGTTGGTTAAGCCTCCGACTTGATTTTGGCTCAGGTCATGGTCTCAGGGTCAAGCCCCACATCAGGCTCTGCACTAAGTGCAGAGTCTGTTTGTCCCTCTCCCTCTATTCTTTACCATGCACGCTCTCTCTCTCTCAAATAAATATGTATTTCTTGAAGTTCAAAAATTTTTAATGCTGCTGAAAACTTAAACTGATAATGTAATACAATACCCTACTAAGGTCAAGCTTAAAATGATATAACAGGTAAAAAAAAAAAAATTATAACACGTTAAAAAAAATTCCTAAAAATATTAGCTACAATGAAAATGCATTAAGAATTAAGTTTAGGGGCGCCTGGATGGCTCAGTCATTAAGCGTCTGCCTTTGGCTCAGGTCATGATCCCAGGGTACTGGGATCAAGGCCCACATCAGGCTCTGCTCAGCAGGAAGCCTGCTTCTCCCTCTCCCACTCCCCCCGGCTTGTGTTCCCTCTCTTGCTGTGTCTCTGTCAAATAAATAAATAAAATCTTAAAAAAAAAAAAAAAAAAGGAATTACGTTTAAAATAAGAATCAAGTCTAGGGACACCTGGGCGGCTCAGCTGGTTAAGCGTCTGCCTTCAGGCTCAGGGCATGATCCCAGTGTCCTGGGATCAGGCCCCGCATTGGGCTCCCTCCTCAGCAGAGACTGCTTCTCTCTCTCTCTCCCTCTACCCCTCTCCCTCCCTATCAAATAAATAAATGAATAAAATCTTTAAAAAAAAATTAAGTTTAAAGTAAGACCTCATATTTATTCAACCTAGATCACAGCTGGATCTGCAATCAAAAACCATAAAAGACAAAATGACAACATGCATTCCATCTTTATTTCATATATTCTTAAAATAATATATAAATCCAACCAATATCCATCTTCAAACCCTGAAAGAAATACTAGAAGAGGAATAAAATTTTGGTCTATTCTTCATTCAGATATCCAAAAGAAATAAATTAACGGCAAACTAACCTGTGTTAAAAGGGTCTGCTGAGGTTGCTGTAACTGAAAATAGAAAAAAACAAAAACAGGGAAGAAAAAAGAAAAGGATCAATCAAAATTATTTCACAGATGCTCTTATAAAGAAAAATTTCTATTAAATGGGTACTTCATCTCTAATTAAGAAATATGGTGAAAAATAACAGAAGTCAATAGGAGTAAGATTTCCTGCAACTATTTCTAATTACAGACCTGATGTATAACTAACTTACTCAATGGGGCACCTGGCTGGCTCAGTCAGTAGAGCATGCAACTACTGATCTCAGTGTTCTAAGTTTGAGCCCCACGTTGGGTATAGAGATTACTAAACATAATATCTTTTATTTTTTTAAGATTTGATTTATTCATTTGAGAGACACAGAGAGTGAGAGAGAGAGAGAGCCCACAAGCAGGGAGAGCGCAGGCAGAGGGAGAGGGAGAAGCAGGCTCCCCGCTGCAGAGCCCGATGCGGGACTCGATCCCAGGACCCTGGGATCATGACCTGAGCTGAAGGCAGACGCTTAACTGACTGAGCCTCTCAGGTGCCCCTAAACATAAAATCTTTAAAAACAAAACAAAACAAAAAAACCTAACACATCCAATAAAGAAATTGTCTTTTATCTTATTTCATAGGAATAACACCCAAAAAACCCAAAACAAAAACACACACACACACACAAAAACCTTAAGTCCTTAGATGGAAAAATTTCTATTATTGACATGTTGGTCACCATGCTACAGAAATATCATTGGAAAGAAAAAATCATTGGCACTCTAAATGATATATTCGATAAGGGGTTAATACACAAAATATATAAAGAACACACAAAACCTTACACCAAGAATCAAACAATCCAATTAAAGAATGGGTAGAGGAAATGAACACTGTTCAAAACAAAACATATTGAGAAGAGAAACATGAAAAGATGCTCAATATCAGTCATCATCAGGGAAATGCAAATCAAAACCACAATGAGGTATCATCTCACACCTGTCAAAACAGCTAAAATCAAAAACACAAGAAACAAGTGTTGACGAGGATGTGGAGAAAAAAAACCTTCATGTATTTTTGGTGGAATATAAACTGGTACAGCCACGTGGAAAACAGTATGGAGGTTCCTCATAAAATAAAAAATAGAAATACCATATAATCTAATAATTCTACTATCGGATATTTACCCAAGAAGAAAAAATGCTAATTTGAAATGATGTATGTATCCCTATGTTTACCGCAGCATTATTTACAACAGCCAAGATATGGAAGCAACATAACTGTCCATCAACAGATAAATGGATAAGGAAAACCTGGTGGGTATACACAGGCACACACCTGCAACGGAGTATTACACAACCATAAAAAGGATGAGCTTGTGCCATTTGAGACAACACAGATGGACCTAGAGGGTACTATGCTAAGAGAAATATGTCAGACTGAGAAAGACAAATACTGTGTAATTCCACTCATAAGTAGAATCTCAAGAAAAATAAAACAATGGGCACCTGGGTGGCTCAGTCGGTTGAGCATCTGTCTTCGGCTCAGGTCATGATCTCGGGGTCCTGGGATAGAGCCCCATGTTGGGCTCCCTGCTCAGCGGGGAGTCTGTTTCTCCTTCTCCCTCTGCCCCTCCCACCGCTCTAATAAATAAAATCTTAAAAAAAATAAAGATAAAAAATAAAGGTTCATGGGGTGCCTGGCTGGGTCATTCGGTAGAGCATGCGACTCTTGATGTCAACAGTCATGAGTTCACGCTCCATGCTGGGCATAGAGCTTACATTTAAAAAAAACTTAAAAGATTAAAAAAATTCAAGTAGGGGCAGCCTGGGTGGTTCAGTCAGTTAAGCATCTAACTCTTGATTTTGGCCCCGGTCATGATCTCAAGGTTGTGAGACTGAGTCCCACATCGGGTTCCATGCTGGACATGGAGCCTGCTTAAGATTCTTTCTCCCTCGCCCTCTGCTTCTCCCACCCCCGTGCACGCTCTCGCTCTACGAAAAGAAAAAAATTAAAATAAAAAATAAAGGCTCAAAGCCAATGGTCTATCTAGGGTTAAGGCTTCAAATGGGAAAAAGGATCTTTTCATTTTCACATGTGGTCTAGTACAGCACAGTAGGGCTAGATGTTCCACACAGAAGAACTGGGTCAAAGATTCAGTAGTCCAGTGATTCCTTCCAAATTATCCTCTGCATGCCTCCCCAGAAATGTGACAGGGGCGCCTGGGTGGCTCAGTCAGTTAAACATCTGCCTTCGGCTCTGGTCCTAATCCTGGGGTCCTGAGATCCGGCCTAGTGTCGGGCTCCCTGCTCAGTGGGGAGTCTGCTTCTCCCTCCAACTCTATCCCCCCCCCATGCTCTCTCTCAAATAAATGAATAAATCTTTTTTAAAAAAAAAACATGTGACAAAGACTGGCTGCTAATTGAGGATTTGGATTTTCAGGACCTCTATCTTCCTCCTCTCCCTTGGAGACATTCCTTTTTTGCCTACCTCATTTAGCCCACCACCAAAGAATTCAAATCACATATTAATGTAGCTGACAGGAAATAAAATCTATATAAACTGAATCTGGGTCAAGTTATTTTTTTTTTTCTATCAGTTTTAAACATGGAAAATATAAACTAACCTGTTGTTGCACACTATACAAGGCCTGTTGAGGTTGTGAATATTGCTGGAAAAAAAAAGATTTATGAAAAAAAATATGAAGTCAGTTTTATTCATTCTCAAGAAGCGATATACATACATACAAATACATAAACAAAATTCACACTACAAAGAAATTTTATGGAACAACTGAACTTCACCAAAAATAAGCAAACTGGTGATTCTTTATACTCTGGGATTCATTAAGAACTGAATTTTATCCAAATAATTAAGGTAAAAGAACTGCCCATTTTAAGAATTTTGACCATGCAAATGTAGTGTTCTGTATGTCTTAGGCATATACAATTTTTATTACCTTAAAAAACAATAAGCATAATAAAAATATACAATTATTGGGGCGCCTGGGGGGCACAGTCAGATAAGTGTCTGACTCTTGGTTTCAGCTCAGGTCATGATCTCGGGGTCCTGGGATCCAACCCCATCTCAGGCTCCATGCTCAGCGTGGGGTCTGCTTGGGATTCGCCCTCTCTCTCTGCCCGTCCACCCTGTGCATGTGTGTGCATGCACACACATGGACTCCCTCTCTCAAATAAATAAATCTCAAACAAAACAAAACAAAACCCACAATTATTAATTCTTTAAGAATCATCTGGCTACTCAGATATGACAGTTTAATATGTCACAGACTGAAACCCAATAAAGACTCACCTGTTGCAATGCAGCTGCTGCAGCTGCAGCTTGTTGCTGCAAGGCTGCAGTCTGAGTTAACTGGTAGTTGGCTGGGGTTTGTGTGGTAAGGCCTGCTGCTGCTAATGCAGTTTGCTGGGTATAAATGGTAGGAGATGCTCCAAGGAGTGATGGCTGTTGAACACCCAATGCAGCTAAAATGAGATTAAAAAGGAAAAGAAAAAAAAAAGCATTATTTGGATCCTTTCTAGGAATTTTCCATAAGTGCTTAATGAATTATGTTCTGCCATTGTTTAGTAAAAACCTAAAGCAAAATTCCAGTAATGCTTATTAAATTTAATTGATTCAAGTGTCTCCCCAGATCCCAGTGGCTTTATACTAAATTTTCATGTCGTAATAGATATAAGAAAACATTAGTCTATAAAATTAAACTACAACCTTACCTAGACCAAGAGGCTAAAGTACTCTCAAGAAGTATTTTTAGGAAAAAGAGCAGAAAATAAACTGTCTTACTTTATTTATCTAGAATTTACTGTTTTATCTCCAAGTAGATGAGAATCATATATTGAAGACAGTGCTGCTGGAAGTGATCCACCCTAAAACTTTCCATTGGACAAACTTTTCATATACCTACTTTGCATTAACTAGGAAACAGGGGCGCCTGGGTGGCTCAGTCGTTAAGCGTCTGCCTTCGGCTCAGGTCATGTTCCCAGGGTCCTGGGATCGAGCCCCACATTGGGCTCCCTGCTCGGCGGGAAGCCTGCTTCTCCCTCTCCCACTCCCCCTGCTTGTGTTCCCTCTCTGGCTGCCCCTCTCTCTTTCTGTCAAATAAATAAATAAAATCTTAAATAAATAAAAATAAAAACTAGGAAACAGACCAAAGCAACTTTTGTGTTTATTTTCTTTTTTTTAAGATTTTATTTACTCTTGTGAGAGAGCACGAGCAAGTGGAGGGGGATGGGTAGAGGGAGAAACAGACTCCCCAATGAGCAGGAAGCCTGATGCAGGGCTAGATCCCAGGACCTGGAGATCATGACTTAAGCCAAAGGCAGACGCTTAACTGAACCCAGGCACCCCAACTTTTGTGTTTAAAAGCACAAAAAGTTTTTAATTTTAGTGCACTACTATATGGGGCAATGAGATAAAATTAACCATAGTGACTTAAAATTATAATTTGATTAAACTAAATTGGGAGAGGACTCAAAATACGATAGATTAGGTACTTAATGTTGAATGTATGCTTAAACAAGGCTAAGAGCTCAAGAGAACATGAGAAAGATTTTACTTGATGTTTTCATGCAATTCCAATGAATACAAAAAGCAATCAACTAAAAACTGCAGTGTATGGGGTGCCTGGGTGGCTCAGTCAGTTAAGTGTCTGCCTTCAGCTCAGGTCATATCTCCAGGTCCTGGGATGGAGCCCCATGTCAGGCTCCCAGCTCAGCAGGGAACCTGCTTCTCCCTCTCCCTCCGCCCCTCCCCCTACTTATGTTTTCTCTGCCTCTCTGTCTCTCTTGCAAATGAATAAATAAAATCTTTTAAAAAATAAAAATAAAAACTGCAATGCAGCACTACCATTCCCAAAATTGTATCTCCTGGAACAATGACTAACTAGCTCCCCAGGACATTAAAGTCAGAAAACAAAAAAAAGGGCCCAAGGTTCAAAAAGCTAAGGAAACAGGGGCACCTGGCTGGCTCAGCTGGTAGAGCATGCAACTCTTGATCTCATCAGGGTCATGAGTTTAAGACCTACAATGGGCACAGAGCTTACTTTAAAAAAGAAGTTTAGGAAACAGTGAATTATGCATATTGTTTAAAAGCACAAAAAGTTTTTAATTTTAGTGCACTACTATATGGCGCAATGAGATAAAATTAACCATAATGACTTAAATTTCTGAGAAAAAGGATTTCTCAGAACCCTTAATATGCCAACTCAGCATTCTGAATCTCAAAAGATTGCCAGAAAAGCAATATTTACACATGGAACACTCCCTTTTCCAAAGCATCTTGCTTGTATCTGAAAATAACCTGAAAAAAATGCTGCTCTTTAATTATTAGTTAACAACCTTATAGAAAGAACAGTATTTTGCTTTACAAGAACAGAACACAGAACGTTAATGAACTAATCAAAGCACCTAGTCTAGACTATCCCAGAAAAATCTTCAGAAGTGTGAGGTTCAAATCAGTTGTTTAAAAGCTCAGACTAGGGCGCCTGGGTGGCTCAGTTGGTTAAGCGACTGCCTTCGGCTCAGGTCATGATCCTGGAGTCCTGGGATCGAGTCCCACATCGGGCTTCCTGCTCGGCAGGGAGTCTGCTTCGTCCACTGACCCTATCCCCTCTCAGGTGTTCTCTCTCTCTCAAATAAATAAATAAAATCTTTAAAAATAAATAAATAAATAAAAAATAAAAAATAAAAGCTCAGACTAATTTTACTTAAAAATAAAACAAACCAACAAGAAAGTAAAGCAAAAACAAACAAAAATCCCAGAAAGTATGTTTGTAGTTCCTATAAATTACAAATTACTCCCTGCAAAAAATACTGATTTTTAAAAATTGAAAAAGGAGGGAGAAAAGGAAGAGTCTAAGGTGGGCAAAAAATTTCTAAATGGCCTAAGTCCTTACCACATTAATATTTTCTTGTTTTTAAGGAAAGTCAGATATCACAGATGGGAAGAGAGAAGAAACCAGAACTAACTAAATGAATTTAAAAAGTAATTTAAATAGAAGTGGAGAATATCTCAATACCAGCATAAGTTCAAAATGAGGTTAACTACAATGACAATAAAGGAAAAGGTACTGAATTCTAGGACACAGGTTCTAATCAGTGGATCCTATTAACCTTATTGTATGCAAAATTGCAGACGAGAAAGTCCAAAGCTTTAATCAGTTTTCAAGAGAATTACAGACCCAAAAAAGGTTAAGAACCACTGTTCTAGGACAACAGAAGCAAAATACTCACTGAACACAAGATAAAGACCATAGGAAAAATTAGTGCTTTAAATTCTAGGATTGGCATGTTGTACACATTTGACAAAGTAGCATCCGTGATTCAAATATCATACCCAGCTCCTTCACCAAGCCAGGGCTCTGACCTCAGATCTGCTCTGTTTCATTCTGTTGGTACCAATTTCAGAACCTTGGAAGTTGCGACAGCAGAAGAGCTCAGAGCCAATATCCCAGAAAGTCTATTTTTTCCTATTACTTTTTTAGGTGTTCTGAATCCTGGCATCACAAAGCAGCCTAGCATTAAGTAGGTAGGATGACAGACACATCTCTCTTCTACCGTTAACAGTGTGATGAATTAGAAACTACAAAAAAATTACGGTTACCCCTAACAATATGGGACTTAAAGGTGCTTGACCTCCACGCACATTTGGAAAATCCATATATAACTTTTGAATCCCCCAAAATTAACTACCAATAGCCTACTGTCTTGGAATAAAATATTCCTAATGAAAGGAAGTACCAATTAGTTGATTTGCTGACAGCATTCTTTTTCTAGGACACCATACAATGTTACATCTATGTAAGCCATTCACACACAGGGAAGCATACACAGACACAAGGCTTTAAGACCATACTGATGGGCGCCTGGGTGGCTCAGTCGTTAAGCGTCTGCCTTCGGCTCAGGTCATGATCCCAGGGTCCTGGGATCGAGCCCCGCATCGGGCTCCCTGCTCTGCAGGAAGCCTGCTTCTCCTTCTCCCACTCCCCCTGGTTGTGTTGCCTCTCTCGCACGCTCTCTCTGTCAAATAAATAAATAAAATCTCAAAAAAAAAAAAAAAGACCATACTGATGTCTTGATGATTAAAAATACAGGGGCAGGGACGTCTAGGTGGCTCAATCAGCAGAGCGTCCGACTCTTGACTTCGGCTCAGGTTGTGGGATTGAGCCCACTGCTCAGCGCAGAGTCTGCTCAAGATTTTCTCTCCCTCCCTTCTCTTGCCCCTCCCTGTGCTGCTGTCTCTCTCTCTCTGAAATAAAATCTGAAAAAAAAAATAATAATAATAATACAGGGTGCCTGGCTGGCTTAGTCAGTAGAGCATGCAACTCTTGACCTCAGGGACATGAGTTCAAACCCCATGTTGAGTGTAGAGCTTACTAAAAACAAAAAACAAAAAAGCCATTCCATTCACATATATTAGTGGTTAGTGACTGGATCAACACTTAGTCATAGAAGTTTGTCATTTATATGTTTTCTAATTATCATCTTCCCAAATTTTGCATGGGAGGATTGCATTCAAAGACTTTGAAGAAAACTGTGAACAGGGGCGCCTGGGTGGCTCAGTCGTTAAGCGTCTGCCTTCGGCTCAGGTCATGATCTCAGGGTCCTGGGATCGAGCCCCGCATCGGGCTTCCTGCTCCGCGGGAAGCCTGCTTCTCCCTCTCCCACTCCCCCTGCTTGTGTTCCCTCTCTTGCTGTGTCTCTCTCTGTCAAATAAATAAATAAAAATCTTTAAAAAAAAAAAAAGAAAACTGTGAACAATATAAAGTGAAACACTAAAATGAGTAGAAGGAAAACTACAGTAGCATAGAGAAAGTATAAAGCTCAATGTTCTTTTTTTATTAAAAGTTAATTCAGGGGGTGCCTGACTGGCTCTGTTGAAGGAGCATGTGACTCTTTTTTTTTTTATTCTTATGTTAATCCCCATACATTACATCATGAGTTTTAGATGAAGTGTTCCATGATTCATTGTTTGTGCATAACACCCAGTGCTCCACACAGAACGTGCCCTCCTCAATACCCACCACCGCATGTGACTCTTGATCTTGGCATCCTGAGTTTGAGCCCCACATTGGGTGTGTGGAGGTTACTTAAATAAATAAATTAAAAAAAAAACAAACAAACAGGGGTGCCTGGGTGGCTCAGTCAGTTAAGCGTCTGCCTTCAGCTCAGGTCATGATCCCAGCGTCCTGGGATTGCGCCCCATGTCCTGGGATTGAGCCCCACATCGGGCTTCCGGCCCAGCGGGGAGCCTGCTTCTCCCTCTCCCACTTGCCCTGCTTGTGTTCCCTCTCTCGCTGTCTCTGTCAAACAAATAAATAAAATCTTAAAAAAAAAAAAAAAACGACAGAAACAAAAGACCTCAGCACTGATGTAAACTACCAGATTTCAGAACATGTGTTAATAGCCTATATATGCCACTGAAAATTTAGGTGCTGTACCATATTTTAAGACTTTTTAAGAAAAAAACAAAAAACTATTTTTTAAGAAATATTACCTAAACATGTGGCTTACTCAGTGTTGAACTGTAAGTTTTCATTATTGGACTTTGAAAATGAAATTAAATATTAATGTTTATGTGAATCAGACTAAGTGGTATTCAATTTTTAAAACTAGCCTTTGGGGCGCCTGGGTGGCTCAGTCGTCAAGCGTCTGCCTTCGGCTCAGGTCATGATCCCAGGGTCCTGGGATCGAGTCCCACATCGGGCTCCCTGCCCGGTGGGAAGCCTGCTTCTCCCTCTCCCACTCCCCCTGCTTGTGTTCCTGCTCTCGCTATCTCTCTGTCAAATAAATAAATAAAATCTTTAAAAAAAAACAAAAACAACTAGCCTTTGGATTTAGAAGGAAAATAAAGTTTCTCTAGGCACCTCTGCGTGGCTCAGTTAAGTGTCTGACTCTTGGTTTTGGCTCAGATCATGATCTCAGGGTTGTAAGATAGATCCCCACTTAAGGCTCTGCCCTCAGCACGGAGTCTGCTTGTCCCTCTCCCTCCCCGCCCCCACGCATGAGCTTACACCCCCCCATAAATAAAATCTTTAAAAACAAACTATAAACAAAATACTACTAACAGCCAACTGTTGAGTGGAAGCCTTACCAGCAACAGGAACAGTTAACATATTTTGTATGTTATATGTACTATATAACATTTTTTTTAAGTACGCTCCATGCCCAGCGTGGGGCCCAACAAAGTGCTTGAACTCACGACCCTGAGATCAAGACCTGAGTTGAGATCAAGAGTCGACACTTAACCAACTGAGCCACCTAGGAGTTCCTATATACTGTATTCTTTCAATAAAATAAGCTAGAGAAAAGAAAATCATAAGGAAAATACATTTACAGGACAGTACTTATCCCCCCCCCCCAAAAAAATCGGCATCAAAGTCACACGGTTCAAACCCCTGTTCTTCAAGGGTTCAACCGCTAGAAATTTATGGGAAGGAAATTTACATTCTACTAGTTGTGTCACACCACTAGCTAGTTAATTCAAATTTTCTGAAATCACTGTGCATGTTTTATATATCTGCAATATAGCTCTTTTTAAAATCACTCATATTTTAGACTTTACTCTCCATAAAGTATATTTCATTATTAATACTCCTTTTTTGTAGTTATCTGAGAAACTACCCTTGAGTATTTGTAAGAAGCATTCTCCACTCTTGTGAATTATAATCAATATTCTGCAAGACAATTTTATAACCTGCGTATTACAGAGGTATCAATCCCTGATTTAATCTTTCTCTCCACCTAAGTGGCCAAATACTTGTCAGCTGGAGATCTTTTCCAATTATCCACAATAGAACAGTCTGTTCATTTACCTATACCTAATTCACTTTGATTGCTGAAGGTCTTGTGACCCTTTGGAAAAAGATATGCATATCACTGTGTATCAATACTTCCATAGACAAACCTATGAAATGAGCCCTAGATGACCACAGGCTACCAGGCAAACAAGTAAACTTAAGGGCTAAGTTTTCTTAAACCTTTAAGGAAAAATGTAAATTTTATCATTTTCTAAAATGTACACTCGTGTTATGACATACTAGCAGTTTTTTTTTTTTTTTAAACATTTTATTTATTTATTTAATTGACAGAGAGAGAGACTGTGAGGGAGGGAACACAAGCAGGGGGGAGTGGGAGAGGGAGAAGCAGGCTTCCCGCTGAGCAGGGAGCCCGATGCAGAGCTCGATCCCAGGACGCTGGGATCATGACCTGAGCCGAAGGCAGACACTTAACCGACTGAGCCACTCAGGTGCCCCCATACTAGCAGTTTCTACTGAATACCAATGAACACACCATTAAAACACAAGAGAGAAGCCTGTCCCTTTTCTGTTGTCCCTTAATTTTATCAAACTCACTGTTAAATTTAAAAATCCTATACCTTTGGGGCGCCTGGGTGGCTCAGTCATTGAGCGTCTGCCTTCGGCTCGGGTCATGATCCCGGGGTCCTGGGATCGAGCCTCACATCGGGCTCCCTGCTCAGTGGGAGGCCTGCCTCTCCTTCTCCCACCCCCTCTGCTTGTGTTCCCTCTCTCACTGTGTCTCTCTTTGTCAAATAAATTTTAAAAATCTTAAAAAAAAAATCCTATACCTTTAAACCTTGGTGCTCTATCTTTACTAAGATGAGTCATCCTGAAATAATAAAGTTCAGAACCTCAAAGTTGCATGCTCAAGTTAGGATAGGGAGAAAAAAAAAGAAAAGATAGTTTTTTGGGGTTTTTTTTTAGATTTTAATTATTTGAGACAGAGAGAGAAAGAGAGAGAGAGAACACAAGCAGGGGGACCGGCAGAGGAGAAGGAGGCTCTCCACCCACTAAGCAGGGAACCCAATGCGGGGGCTCGACCCTAAGACCCTGGGATCATGACCTGAGCTGAAGGCACTTAACTGAACCACCCAGGCGCCTCTGTAGTTTGATGTTAATGCAGCTGTCACTGGATAAGAGCACAAGTAAGGCATACTCAGAGGATGAGGGGAAAAAGTATATATTAACAGCGAGCCTTAAAAGATTTTATGTGTAGGGCGCCCGGGTGGCTCAGTTGGTTAAGCGACTGCCTTCGGCTCAGGTCATGATCCTGGAGTCCCGGGATCGAGTCCCACATCGGGCTCCCTGCTCGTCAGGGAGTCTGCTTCCCCCTCTGACCCTCCCCCCTCTCATGTGCTCGCTCTCTCTCATTCTCTCTCTCAAATAAATAAATAAAATCTTTAAGAAAAAAAAAAAGATTTTATGTGTATTTTTTTACTCTCAGAAAAATGTGTTAGAGACTATTTGCTATTACATAGCACACACAGTGTTTAAAAGGGGTTAAACCAATACCAGTAGCAATCCTTTCCTACCAAATGAGTTGTAAACATTCAAGTCCATTAAAGGATAACTAATAAAGTGAAGTATACATAGTGTATCAGCTATTATTTGTTTGAAAAAGACCATGAATTTTGGAATTTAGCAATCTGAGCTTGTTTTCAAGCTCAAGAGATTATGGTTTTAAAAGATGATAATTGGGCCAGAATGAAGAGGTAGGAAAAATGGGAGTCATAGTTAAAACAACTGTATTGGTATTAGCTTCAGTCACCTGTTGGAAAGCACATTATAACTATATTTTTAACTCCTAAAGTAGTTCATGTTTCTCTATGGCCAGAATGCAGTCATTTTATAAATGGTCAAAAGAAATAGATGAGAAAATAGGTGAAAATATGCTAAATCATTCCCCACACTTCAGTATTACTATGGTTACATACAGATAAAAATGCAAGTATTTTGAGTCAAATCTACAAACTATTATAATTAATCTAAGAGTTAATGTTTCAATCAGTGGGGCACCTGGCTGGCTCAGGAGTGGAGCATGCAACTCTTGATCTTGGGTTCGTGAGTTCGAGTACATAAAATAAAAATAAATTTTATTTTTTTATTTTTAAAAAAGATTTTATTCATTTGACAGAGAGAGAGCACAAGCAGGGGGAGTGGCAGGCAGAGGGAGAGGAAGAAGCAGACTCCCCACAGAGCAGGGGAAGCCTGATGTAGGACTCGATCACAGGACCACGGGATCATGACCTGAGCCGAAGGCAGTCGCTTAACCAACTGAGCCACCCAGGCGTCCCAAAAATAAAAATAAATTTTAAAAAATATCTCATGGGGTGCCTCGGTGGCTCTGTCAGTTAAGCGTCCAACTCTTGATTTTGGCTCAGATCATGGGATCAAGGACTCTGCTTGTCTTTCTCCATCTGCTCACGAGCACACTCTCTCAAATAAATAAATACTTTTATTTTTTTAAAGATTTTATTTATCTGAGAAAGTGAGCCAGAGAGAGGGAGGGGGAGAGAGCACGTGCGTGCACACACAAGCAGGGGGAGGAGCAAAGGGAAAGGGAGGAGCAGACTTCCCAAAAGGGAGCCCAACATGGGGCCTAATTCCAGGACCCGGGACCATGACCTGAGTCAAAGGCATATGACTAACCGACTTAACCCTCTAGAAACCCCATAAATATATATATAAAATCTTAAAAAAAAAAAAAAGAAATCTCATAAAGATTCAATCAGTGATTCACCAGCTATCTCTCTCAATGTCTCTTTATATACAGGAAACTGTTAAACTTTCAAACCTAAAAGTTCTAGAAACAAATATGACTGTCACTGAATACATACCACAGCACTTCAGCTAGGAGATGGAAAAAAAGGGGAAATATTAAGAACAATTATTTCAGTGTAGGAGAAATGGTATGTAAGGCTGGAATGACAGAACATCATGAATACCATCCCAAGGAGTTTGAAACGAATTCTAAAATCCTTGAAGATATTTTTTGTAGACGAGTAAAAATAATGGAAGATACGATGAACCACAATTCTGATGTTCTAACATTAACTCTCCTGTGACCATCTGTAAAACCTAAACAAATTTCATCACCTTTCTGGGCCTCAAATTCCTTATCTGATAGAGAAAGTTGTTGAGACAGAATCTAGGTCAGCTCCCATCCAGCTTTGAAAAAGTCTTTAATTTAGATAGAAATTAGGAGGGGTGCCTGGCTGGCTTAGTCGGTAGAGCATGAGACTCTTGATCTCAGGGTTATGAGTTTGAGCCGCTTGTAGGGAGGAGCCTACTTGGAGGAAAAAAAAAAGAAATTATGCTTTAGTAGTATCACATCTGACAAATATATTGGAGCTGAGAGAGAAGTAAGATGCAGCATATCCAGTATGTATGAGAGGAAAGCAAATAAAAGCAATTAGAACTAAATAACAGAGGGGCACCTGGTTGGCTCAGTCAGTTAAGCATCTGCCTTCGGCTCAGGTCATGATCCCGGGGTCCTGGGATCGAGCCCCTCATTGGGCTCCCTGCTCAGCGGGGAGTCTGCTTCTCCCTCTCCCTCAGCTACTACGTGCTTGCTCACTCTCTAATAAATAAATCTTAAAAAAAAAAAAAAGAACTAAATAAAGGATAATAAAGAGTAACACTACCACGTGAGAGATGGGAAAAAGAGCTTCCTGACTTAAGGATCTACGATAAGCACTATGGATTAAGTTTGGCAAAGACAAGGAAGGACCTGAAAGTTAGGTGAGAGATTTTGGCATATGAGCTGTGAGCAAGAGAAAGCGGCTATGACAGTTATTCAAATGTGAAGTGCCTAGGACCTAAATGTAAAATAGAGTATACCTGAGGCATTTTCAAAGGAGAAAAAAGCAAGATTTGATATATGACTGAATATGGGGGTAAAAGGAAAACTAAAGATGATAGATGATACTCAGGAATTCAAAATTAATCAGAAACAATCCAAATACTGATCTTCAATTTTACATCAGATTTCAGCAATATACTGCTAGCATGCATGCTTTTACTGAAGTTTTTAATATTACTTATTTTTTTAAGTTTACTTATTTAAGTACTCTCTACACCTAACATGGGGCTCAAACTCATGACTCTGAGATCCAGAGTCCCATGCTCTTCTGAGCCAGCCAGGTGCCGCTTTATATTATTTTAAATCAGTCATCTGTGTGAATGCAGTGAAATTTTCTAACACTGTTAGCTGAGAACTTTCAAGGTTAGTACAAATGCAAAATATCCTTGTTAGAAAATGGAATAGTGGGGCGCCTGGGTGGCTCAGTTGTTAAGCGTCTGCCTTCAGCTCAGGTCATGATCCCAGTGTCCTGGGATCGAGTCCTGCATCGGGCTCCCTGCTCGTGAGAAGCCTGCTTCTCCCTCTCCCACTTCCCCTGCTTGTGTTCCTGCTCTCGCTCTGTCAAATAAATAAAATCTTTAAAAAAAAAAAAAAAGAAAGAAAATGGAATACCAAAGACTTTAACTGAAAAAAATAAAATGTTATGTTACATACAAAAAGAGTAGTAATTTTCATACTGCTCTCAAGAGAAAATGAGTCTGAAATATAGGCACAGAGATCAAAATATTTAATTCAAGTTGAATTACTCAGTTAACCTTTTTTTGTTCCATGATCATTTGATTTATGACAGTAGCTTCTGATACTAATATGTCTGGACTATTTCAAACGGTGCATTTTTTTTTTTTTTAATAGAGTAAAAAACTGGCACCTTCCCTATTGCCGATTAAGTCCTTTTATGTCCTTTGCTGAAATTTTTTCTCAAATTATATTTGAAGCTGCCAGGAGAACACTTGAAGCACTATAATTTGCTAGAATGTTCTCCATTTAGGGGCACCTAGCTGGCTCAACCAGTGGAGCATGTGACTCCTGATCTCAGGGTTGTGAGTTCAAGTCCCATGTTCGGTGTGGAGATTACTTAAAAGTTAAATAAATAAATAAAAACAGTTCTCCATTTAGATGAGATGTAAATAAAACGTATTTTAATTGCCTCAGGATTGAAAATTTAACTTTTACAAAAATTTGTGTGGCTCTGAAAATCAGTTATACTAAGATGAGATGATTAATTACAAATAAGGCTTTAAGATGAAGGTAAGAAAAGAGCAAGCTTTCAGGAAGCAGCCTGAAATATATCACCTGGAAAATAAACATTTTAATAAAAATAGTAATACTAGAGAGTTCCATTTATAACCTACTCCAGGATTTTTACAGGAAAGCTAAGAGTAGAGAGATGCTATCAAAACCCTAGGCCTACTTACTGAAGTCATGATGCGTCAATAAAATTTGATTTTGAAAAACTCTGATTAACAAGTTCTAAGAAAACCCATAATTAATTTCCTACAGCAAAAATAAAAGCTGTTTACACAAATCCCATTATTTATATTTGGACTCTACTGCCAAATATGGAAAGGGAGATCTATATTTACTACTGATTTTGTGTTTGAGAATCTATATGAACGTTTGCGGTCTTCTTTGCTCAGTCTTAAAATAAAAACAAAAAAGGTATAACATGAATTCAAGTAATTACAATACAAATTTTTTTTAAAAGATTTTATCTATCTGAGAGAAAGACAGAGATAGCGAGAGAAAGCATGAGTGGGGAGGAGAGGGAGAAGCAGGCTCCCTGCTGAGCAGAGAGCCCTACACAGGGCTTGATCCCAGGACCCTGAGATCATGACCTGAGCCGAAGACAGTCGCCCAAGCAACTGAGCCACCAAGGTGCCCCAAAATACAAATGTTAAGAGCTACAGACAATAGGCTTCCACCTGAAGAACTATTTAACTGGGAACAATACAGATATCAATTTAAAACAAATTATAGGGGCACCTCGGTGGCTCAGTCGGTTAAGCACCTGCCTTCGGCTCAGGTCATGATCCCAGGGTCCTGGGATCGAGCCCCACATCAGGCTCCCTGCTCAGTGGGAAACCTACTTCTCCCTCTCCTTCTTGCTCCTGCTCTCTCTGTCAAATAAATAAAATCCTTATAAAAACAAAACATCATTCATAATATTAATTATGTTCCTGACCTTGTTTATAAATAACTAAAACAAACTATATGTAGAAAAAGCCAGGTAAAACATGTTTAGTTTACCAAAATACAAGTCCATAGCACTTGCTTCTGGACACATGGTAATTGCTGATAATTCCCATTTCATCAAAACTAAGTCAACACCAGAGTCCCCATTATTTAACATGAAGAAGTACCTGGATCTGGGCACCTGGGTGGCTCAGCCGGTTGAGCGTCTGCCTTCGGCTCAGGTCATGATCCCGGGACCCTGGGATCGAGTCCCACACTGGGCTCCCTTAGGGGGAGTATGCTTCTCCCTCTCCCTCTGCCCCGCCCCCCACTCATGCTCGTTAGCTCTCTCTCAAATAAATAAAATCTTTAAAAAAAAAAAAAGTACCTGGATCTGAATTAAATACAATCTATAACTATTATTTCATAATCTCTTCAGTTGCCTGCAGAACTGATCATTTAACCCCCCCAAATGAAGAGTAACTAAAATAAAAACTCCGAAGTATCCCTTTCTTTAAAGACAAAGGTCCCCTACATAACAAGATAATCATGTCCATCAAATTGTAGAACACCCAAGTCAGAAGATCATAGGGTCTCTGTAACTGACCTTGAATTACTAAAGTAGGTATTTTAAGTAAAAGGCAGTAAAGAACCAGTATTAGAGATGTCATAAACAAAAAGTATACTCATTAACAGAAAAAGCTGCAATTTTTCTGGGTACCCAAAGAAACTCAAATTCATTCTGTAGAATCCTTGGGAAACTTATTTAAGATTCAAACCTTAAGTCAAATGGTAAAAAAAAAAAAAAAAAAATCTTCCTAAGAAGCAAAGGGAAGAAGCTTACTGATTTTCAATGACATCATCTGTTGACCTTATTTTGAAAATGTACATATCCATTTGCTCTTTTATATCTATTTATCTTTTTCCTTTGTTTGATAAATTCTTTAGAATTGGGTTTTCCACTTTAAACTCCAACAGCTGAAAACCAGTCATATATAATTTCATAATATATAAAATTTTAATACATTTATTCTTAAATATAGCATGTGCATACTTCACCTTAACATGCCAAATGAGATAACCTCTAATCAATGAGTGGCTGCTAACCTAATTAAATCAAATAAAAGTTAATCAATTTAGGTGGCGCCTGGGTGGCTCAGTCGTTAAGCGTCTGCCTTCGGCTCAGGTCGTGATCCCCTGGGATCGAGCCCCACATCAGGCTCCCTGCTCAGCGGGAAGCCTGCTTCTCCCTCTCCCCCTCCCCCTGCTTGTGTTCTCTCTCTCGCTGTTTATCTCTGTCAAATTAAAAAAAAAAAAAATCTAAAAAAAAAAAGTTAATCAATTTAACGTTTGAAAAACTCTATGTACCTATCCAAATTGCTGTGAAAACAGATTTTTTGCTAGTTGATCCATGAATTTTTAAAAGCTTCACAAATAAAAGAAACGTCATTTAGAAACATTTTACAATATCACAGATAGCCTAATTCATATAGTTATAACATGTCCTCCCGCCAACCCCCAAGTTTACAGTACGTGTGTTCAGTGGCCTGACCTGGCTGAGATACCGCAGTGGCTGTAAACTGAGTAGCCCATGGCGGATTCTTCTGTCCTCCAAACTGAGCCATGATGAAAGAGGCAAAAAACCTTCACTTGTCTTCTACAGCAGCGATCTATTAAGAAAAAGAATCCACATTTTAAAGTTCAAACTATAAATGTCATAAAAGTACTATTACAGAAATGTTTGTCAAGGACATCTTCGTAAATCCTAGTATAAATAACAAGGTATATATGAACGTCCGATATGCAGCAAAACATTCTACATCAAGTAGCTCACCAAAAGCACCCAATTTCGACATATGACATTAGGGGCAGACTCACAAGAAAGGCACTTCTTTCCGTGACTACAAACTGTCACATTTAAACAGAAAACCATGTGCTGTTATCTACCCAATTCTTAACAATAAGTACACAGCTTCAGGTTCAAAGAAAATAGAGCCTGCGTGTTTCTTTAGGCAATCAATTGGGGGCTGAAAGTGGTGGAACCCATAACGGAAATTGGGACGAGACACTGAATAAAGGTATTTAAGACTATCATTTAAATAACTAACATCTCCTTACTTTTTCGGGTTGGGAAGGGCCAAGGGGCTCCTCTTCTCTCTCCCCCCTCCCTCGAGGGGAAAGACGGTTGAAATAACGGATGCCCCCTAAAGAACCATCGCTAAGACCCCTCCCCCCAAAATCAAGCCAGAAAAGGCCAAGATCTCAGCCCGCGCACCCCCTCCTTCTCCCCGCGACTCGGAGCGGCCAGAGCTCTGCCATCCATCTTCCTCCAGCCCCAGCTCCTCGCGGGACGCAGACCAGAGAAGGCGGAATCCTCCGTCTCACGAGACTGGGCGAAGTGCCAAGAGAGGACTATTGAAAGCCCTGGTCCCCTTATCCCCCAGGCTGGGCAGAGAGCCTCTATCCCCTAAAACCCGCGCCGCTGCCAGCCACCCGACGCCCTGGGCCGGAGGCCGGGAAGCTAAAGCTCAGCGGCTCCAGAGTGACGGATGGCGCTCGGCAGTCCCTCCAGACCCGCCAAGCCGAGGCTGAGGGGTGCTGGGGGTACCTGAAGAATCGAGGTGGGGGGAGGAAGGTCGAAAAAACGAGGCGATGGGGGAGGGGCTACCGCGCGGGGCCTGCTCCGACCCGCACAAAAGGGACCATGTCCCTCCCGCCCCAGTCCCACGAGAGCCCCACCGTCGCCGGCCTACGGACGCCGTGCTACCAAAACGGTCGCTCCCGGCCCTTCCGCGGATTCGATAGGACGTTAGGACCCCGGCTCCGCCGCCCGCTGCTCCAACCGCGAGGACCAGACCTTCACCTGAATCGGGTCCCGGCTAACACCGAGGCCATTTCAAACCCGTCAGCGTTAGGCGCATGCGCCTACTTCCCCCTCTTCCTCCACGCCTCTCCCCTCCTCCGCATCTCTGCGAGGAACGGCGCTTACGGGTTTACGTTCTACGTGCGCGCCCCGCAGCTCGCCTTCAATACGCTCACCGCTCTCACTACGCAGCTAGAGCTAGAGCGCGCCTGAGAAGAGGTACCTGGGCTTCCCATAACAATGAGCCGCCTGTGTCTCTGCGCCAGCTCTGAAGAAAAGACTTTTCTGAGGGTGGGCAGGGAAGAATTGGCGGTCACGTGATCCGATCAGCCCGCCGCCATTTTGTGCTTTTTCGGCTTTTCTGTGTTTTTTTCTAGTTCAAGTACTTGGAAGAATGGATATATCCTGTACCATCTTCTTAAGTTTTTTTAAAATTGAGATGAAATTCACTTACCACATAATTCACTGTTTTAAATATTTTGTACAATTCAGTGACCTTTTTTTAAAATTTTTTCCAATGGCCTTTATATAGTCATAAGGTTCTGCAACCATCACCACCTCAACCCTTAGAAGAAACCCCTACACATTAAGCACTCCTTAATCCCTGCTCCCGCCATCCCTTTACAGCCACTAATCGGCTTTGTCTCTATGGATTTGAATGTCCTAGATACTTCATAGTAATAGAATTATATAATATATGGTCTTTTGTGTCTGGCTTCTGTGGTGTCTAAATGAGGTGTCTGGATCTGATCAGCCCCCAAATTTTTGGAGCGACCCCTTCGGGTGGAAGCTAGTAGCGCAGGTGGTGAAAGAATCCGCCTGAGGCAGAGCAAAGGAGATAAAAGTTGACTGAATACACCGCAAGGGAGCCACCGGCAGGACAGCGGAGAGGGTATCTGCAAGGAGGCAGTGGGTGGAGGCTGTTTTTAAAGGGGGACGAGGAATATGGCCACCTGCGGCATTCTCCCTTTTTTGGTCACTGTGACTAGTTAAGTAAGCCGTTGGCCAGTTAGGACCTATGGCTATTTTGAGGTGGATCCGGGGATGGGCCCCTCTGTATTCAGTCAGGTGGTCATGTGGACCTTTTATACTCCATTGCTCAATCCTGTTTGCCTGAAAGTGTCCTGTACAGCTTCTTTAACTTAACTATTGTTTCCAAGGTTCATGAAGCAAGTATCAGCACTTCATTCCATTTTATGGCTAAAACTAATCCTTTAAATGGATAAAACCAATTTATTTATCCATTTGTCCTAAGTTGATCACTTAGGTTGTCCTCACATAGGGATGTTATGAATAATGCTGCTGTGAATATTCACATACGGGTTTTTTTGAACTCTTTTTTCAATTCTCGTAGGTATATGCACAGGAGTGGAATTCTGGGTCACATGGCAGTTCCATACTTAAATTTTGAGAAATTGCCAACCTTTTTTCACAGTGGCTACACTAATTTAATTACCACACGCAATGCACCACATCCTCCTCAACTCTTTCTTTTTATAAAAAGTTGGACGCCTGGGTGGCTCGGGTCATAATCCTGGGGTCCTGGGATCAAGTCCGCATTGGATTCTCGCTCAGCAGGGAGCCAGCTTCTCCCTCGCTGTCTCTCTCTGACAAATAAATAAAATCTTAAAAAAAAATAAAAAGTTGTTATAGGAGCACCTGGGTGGCTCAGTCCATTAAGTGTCCAACTCTTGGTTTTGCCTCAGATCACAATCTCATAGGTGGAGAGGTCAGGCCCCAAAAGGCTTCCTGCTCAGCCCAGAGTCTGCTTGAAATTCTCTCCCTCTGCCCTCCCCCGCTCTTGCACATGCACATCTGCTCTCTCTCCCTGTCTCTAAAATAAATAAATCTTTTAAAACAAAAAAGTCGTTGTTATACCTATCCCTGTTAGTGAACTGGATTTGATTAGTATCCCTAATGACTAACAAAGTTTCCTTTTCTGACCATTTGTATATCTTCTGAGCAGAAATGTCTATTCATGTCCTTTGGTTTCCCCCTCCCCGACCTTAGTGATTTTTTTCCTGTGGGCAATAAAAAATATGTAACATAAAATTTATCATTTTAACCATTTGTAGAAGTGTAAAATACAGCAGTATTAAGTACATTTACAGTGTTGTGCAACCATTACCTTTGCCCAATTTCATTTTTTAGAATGTTTATTTATTTGAGAGAGAGAGAGTAAACCAGCACACGGAGGGAGACAAAGAGGGAGGAGCAGACTCCCCACTGAGCAGGGAGCCCAACTCTGGGCTCAATCCCAGGACCCTGGGATCATGACCTGACCCAAAGGCAGATGCTTAACTGACTGAGCCACCCAGGTGCCCCTACCTTTGCCCAATTTTAAATTTGGTTGTCTTTTTGACTGAGTCTAAAGAGCTGTAGGTCTACATACTAGATCTTTTTTTTTTTTTTAAGATTTTATTTATTTGTCAGAGAGCGAGATTGAGAGAGCGAGCGCACACACACAAGCAGGGGCAGTGGCAGGCAGAGGGAGAAGGAGAAGAAGTTTCCCCGTTGAGCAAGGAGCCCGATGTGGGACTCGATTCCAGGACCCTGAGATCAAGACCTGAGCCAAAGGCAGACGCTTAACCAACTGAGCCACCCAGGCATCCCAACTACATACTAAATCTTTATCAGAGATACTATTTGCAGATATTTTCTCCCATTCTGTGGATGATCTTTCCACTTTATTAATATTGTCATTTCATGCACAAAACACTACTTTTTTTTGAAGTTGAACTTATCTATTTTTTTCTTTTGTTATTTTTGTTTGGGAGGAAAACTTTTCTGCTACGCTTTAAGATTATTCTTGCTGATCTAAGAATTATACTAAGATGAGACAGGGGCGCGTGGGTGGCTCAGTCGTTAAGCGTCTACCTTCGGCTCACATCATGATCCCGAGGTCCTGGGATCGAGCCCCACGTCGGGCTCCCTCCTCGGCGGGAAGCCTGCTTCTCCCTCTCCCACTCCCCCTGCTTGTGTTCCCTCTCTCACTGTGTCTCTCTCTGTCAAATAAATAAAATCTTAAAAAAAAATAAAATCAGACAGATTAACAGAAGAAGAGTCAAATTGAATTTAATTACATACATGTGGGACATCCATATAAACATGAGAGATTCCTAAAATAGTAAACCAAGGGCGCCTGGGTGGCTCAGTTGGTTAGGCGACTGCCTTCGGCTCAGGCCGTGATCCTAGAGTCCCGGGATCGAGTCCCACATCGGGCTCCCTGCTCAGCAGGGAGTTTGCTTCTCCCTCTGACCCTCCTCCCTCTCATGCTCGCTGTCTCTCATTCTCTCTCTCGCAAATAAATAAAATCTTAAAAATAAAAAATAAAATTAAATAAATAAAATAAAATAGTAAACCAAAATGAGGTATATATGTCATTCTGGACTACGCAGAAGGAGGTAAGGGTCAGGGGCTTGAAAGGGAAGGAAGGTAATTCATAGGAAGAATAGAAAGAGTAAATATTTGGTAAATAAATGTTTGCTGGGCCATTCAGAAACAATGGGACATAGAGATCAAAAAGGCCTTTTTAGGTTCCTCCCTGTCTAACATACCTAGTTCATATTAAACTATAGTTATCCATGGGGGTGCCTGGCTGGCTTAATCGGTGGAACATGCACCGCTTGATCTTGGGGTCATGAATTCAAACCCCACATTCGGCATAGAGATAACTAAAGAAAATAATAGGAGATCCTGGGTGGCTCAGTCAGTTAAGCATCTGTCTTCTGCTCAGGTCATGATCCCAGGGTCCTGGGATTGAGCCCCACATCGGGCTCCTTGCTCAGAGGTGACTCTGCTTCTCTCTCTGCCCATCCTCTGCTGGTGCTCACACACTCTCTCTTTCTCAAATAAAATCTTAAAAAAAAAAAAGTAAATTAATAATAATAGTAAAAGGGACACCTGGTTTGCTGAGTTGGTAGATCATGAGACCCTTGATCTCAGGGTTGTAGCCCCACATGAGGTATAGAGATTAGTTAAAATAAATTCTTTAAAAAATAATAATAATGTGGGGCTCCTGGGTGGCTCAGTCGTTAAGCGTCTGCCTTCGGCTCAGGTCATGATCCCAGGGTCCTGGGATCGAGCCCAGTATCAGGCTCCCCGCTCCACGGGAAGACTGCTTCTCCCTCTCCTCCTCCCCCTGCTTGTGTTCCCTCTCTTGCTGTCTCTCTCTCTGTCAAAAAATAAATAAAATCTTAAAAAAAAAAAAATAATGTCATTATCTATGGTTATACCTCCCTTCCTGGAACAGGTCCTCTATCTAAATTCTTTTAGGCAGTTGAAGGGAGGCAAAAAAAGAAAAACTCCTTGAGTCTTATGTTTCTTAAAAATAATCAGCCTAGGGGCACCTTGATGGTGCGGTCAATAAGTGTCCAACTCTTGGTTTCAGCTCAGGTTGTGATCTCAGGGTCGTAGGATGAAGCCCCCTGTCTGGCTCTGTGCTCAGTGGGGAGTCTGATTGAGAGTCTCTCTCTCTCTCTATTTTTTTTTTTTAAGATTTTTAAAAAATTTTTTATTTATTTGTCAGAGAGAGAGGGAGAGAGAAAGAGCACAAGCAGGGGGAGTGGCAGGCAGAGGGAGAAGCAGGCTCCCCACTGAGCAAGGAACCCAATGTGGGACTCTATCTCAGGACCCTGGGATCATGACCTGAGCCCAAGGCAGACTCTTAACTGACTGAGCTGCCCAAGCATCCCATCTCTCTCTCTTACTAAATAAATAAATAAAACTTAAAAAATAATCATCAGCCTAGAATAACCCATATGCCAAAGAGACACATTTGGGGTGGCAAATTTTGCTCCCATACACTGATGGTTTTGGTGTCATACCTAAGAATCAATTGCCAAATGCAAGGTCATGATGATTTACCCTATGTTTCATTCTAAAACTTTTATAGTTTTGGTTTTACATTTAGGTGATTATTATTATTATTATTTTTTAAGTAATCTCTATGCCCAACATGGGACTTGAACTCATGACCCTGAAATCAAAAGTCACATGCTCTACACATTGAGCCAGCTGGATAGCCCTGATTGATTTTTTTTAGAGGGTGGGGGGAGGGGCAAAGGGAGAGGAAGAGAGAGAATCTTAAGCAGGCTCCACACCCAGCACAGATCCTAATGCATGGCTCCATTTCCAAACCCTGAGATCATGACCTAAGCCCAAATTAAGAGTCAGATGTTTTGGGGTGCCTGGGTGGCTCAGTTGGCTAAGCAAGTACCTTCAGCTCAGGTCATGATCCCAGGGTCCTGGGGAACGAGCCCCGTATCGGGCTCCTTGCTCAGCGGGGAACCTGCTTCTCCCTCTCCCTCTGCCTGCTGTTCTGCCTAACTTGTGTGTTCTGCCTAACTTGTGCGCTCTCTCTCTGTCAAATAAATAAATAAAAAATCTTAAAAAAAAAAAAAAGAGTCGGATGTTTTAACTGACTGAACCACCCAGGCACCCCATGATTGAACCATTTTAAATTAATTTTTGTAAGGACTTGCCTGTGGTTTTTGCCATTGTTTGTTTATTCTGGATTGCAATTCTCTGCTATTCCCAAAGAAACCCATTTTACTGGAAAAAATAAATTAACTTTTTATATGATGTGAGTTGAGTCCAACTTCATCCTTTTGTATGTGGATATCCAATTGTCTTAAAATCATTTGTTGAAAGTCTATTCCCTCCCACTGAATAGTCTCAGTATCTTTGTCAAAAATCAGTTGACTATATATAAATAGGTTTATTTCTGGACTCCAAATTCTATTTTATTGATCTATGTGTCTGTCCTTATATCAGTACTATACTCTTTTAATTACTGTAGCTTTGTAGAAAGTTTTGAGAAGTGTGAGTCTTCTAACTTTGTTCTTCTTTTTCAAGATTGTTTTGGCTTTTTCAGGGTCTCTTGCAATTCTATATGAATTTTAGGATCAGTTTGACCAGTTCTGCACAAATGACTATCTCAATTCACAAATGACATGATCTTATATATATATAATCCTAATGAATACAAACACATACACACAACTATTACAGCATGGTTGGGATTTTTTTTTAAAGTTTGTTTGTTTGGGGGCGCCCAGGTGGCTCAGTCATTAAGCGTCTGCCTTCAGCTCAGGTCATGATCCCAGGGTCCTGGGATTGAGCACCACTTCAGGCTCCCTGCTCCACGGGGAGCCTGCTTCTCCCTCTCTCACTCCCCTTGCTTGTGTTCCCTCTGTAACTGTGTCTCTTTCTGTCAAATAAATAAATAAAATCTTTTAAAAAATTTTTTTTAAATTTAAAAAAAGTTTGTTTGTTTAAAGTAATCTCTACACCCAACATGGGGCTTGAATTCACAACCCTGAGATCAAGAGTTGCATGCTGGGCGCCTGGGTGGCTCAGATGGTTAAGCGTCTGCCTTCAGCTCAGGTCATGATCCCAGGGTCCTGAGATCGAGCCCCACATCGGGCTCCTGGCTCAGCCGGGAGTCTGCTTCTCCCTCTGCCTCTCCCACTGCTCATGCTCTCTCTACCTCTGTATCTCTATGTCTCAAATGAATAAATAAAATCTAAAAAAAAAAAAAGAGTTGCATGCTGTTCCAACTGAGCCAGCCAGGTGCCCCAGAGGTTGGAATTTTGATAGGGATTTCATTGAATTTGTAGACCAATTTGGGGAGTATTGTCATCCTAATAATACTAACTATCCATTTCACGAATATGGGATGTTTTTCCATTTATTTAATTCTTTTAAATTTCTTCCATCATTTAAAATTTTTTTAAATTATTTTTATTTTTTAAAATATATTTTATTTATTTATTTGACAGAGAGAGAGCACAAGCAGTTGGAGGGGCAGAGAGAGAGAGGGAGAGGGAGAAGCAGACTCCCTGCTGAGCATGGAGCCTGAAGTGGGGCCCCATCCCAGGACCCTGGGATCATGACCTGACTGAAGTCCGATGCTTAACCAACTAAGCCACCCAGGTGCCCCATTCATCATGTGTTTTGTTTTTTGTTTGTTTGTTTGTTTGTTTTCAGATTTTATTTTAAGTAATCTCTACACCAAACATGGGACTTGAACGCATAACCCTAAGATCAAGAGTTGCATGCTATACCAATGAGCCAGCGATGCACCCCTCTTTCATCATGTTTTATAGATTTCAGAGTTCGATTTTTGCTCTTCCTTGGTTAAATTTATTCCTGGGCGCCTGGGTGGCTCAGTTGGTTAAGCGACTGCCTTCAGCTCAGGTCATGATCCCGGAGTCCCGGAATCGAGTCCCACATCGGGCTCCCTGCTCAGCAGGGAGTCTGCTTCTCCCTCTGACCCTCCTCCCTCTCGTGCTCTCTCTCATTGTCTCTCTCGCAAAAAAAAATAAAAAAATAAAAATAAAAAAATAAAAATTTATTCCTCAACAATTTTTATTCTTTCTGATACCATTGTAAATGGAACAGTTTTCTCAATTTCATTTCTGAATTGTTTATTACTAGTATACAGTTATACAATTGATTTTAGTATGCTGATTTTGTGTTTTACAACTTTGTTGAATTAGTTTATTTGCTGTAATAGTTGTGTGGATGTGTATGTATTCATTAGGATTATATATATATAAGATCATGTCATTTGTGAATTGAGATAGTCTTACTTTTTCCCTTCCAATGTGAACGCTTTTTATTCTTTTCTGCCCCATCCCGCCTTGGCTTAATTGCTCTGGCTAGAACTTTCAATATAATGTTAAATAGAAGTGGTGAGATCAGGGCGCCTGGCTGGCTCAGTTGTTAAGCAACTGCCTTCTGCTTGGGTTATGGTCCCAGGGTCCTGGGATCGAGTCCCATATCGGGCTTTCTGCTCCATGGGAAGCCTGCTTCTCCCTCTCCCACTCCCCCTTGCTTGTGTTCCCTCTTTCTGTCAAACAAATAAATAAAATCTTTAAAAAAAAAAAAAAAGTGGTGAGATCAGGTATCCTTGTCTTGTTCCTGAATTTAGGGGGAAAGCTTCAGTCTTTATTAAGTTTGATTTTAGCTGTGGGTTTTTTCACAGATGCCTGTTATCAGGTTAAGAAGGTTCTCTTCTATTCCTAGAGGAATCTGGGTGTCATTTAAACTTGATCTCAGCTCAGGGCTTCATCTCAGGATCATGAGTTCAAGCCCTACTTAAAAAAAAGAAAAAGTTCTCATTTATTCCTAGTTTACTGACAGTTTCATCATGAAAGGATTTGCATGTTGTCAAATGGTTTTCTTCCATCAACTGAGATGATCATGTGGATTTTTTTTTTTTTAAGATTTTATTTATTTATTTGACAGAGAGACACAGCGAGAGAGGGAACACAAGCAGGGGGAGTGAGAGGGAGAAGCAGGCTTCCCGCGGAGCAGGGAGCCCAATGCGGGGCCCGATCCCAGGACCCTGGGACCATGACCTGAGCTGAAGGCAGACGCTTAACCACTGAGCCACCCAGGTGCCCTGATCATGTGGATTTTTACAGCACTGTATTAATATGGGATATTAGTTTGATTGGGTTTTGTATATTGATCTATCCTTACATTCCTGGGATAAATCCCACTTGGTTATGGTATATAATCTTTTTAATATACTGCTGGGTCTGATTTGCTAGTATTTTGTTTAGAATTTTTGCATATATTTTGGTCTGTAGTCTTCTTCTCCTTCTTCTTCTTTCTTCTTCTTCTTCTTCTTCTTCTTCTTCTTCTTCTTCTTCTTCTTCTTCTTTCTTCTTTCTTCTCCTTCTCCTTCTCCTTCTCCTTCTTCTTCTTCTTCTGCCTCTCTTTCTTCTTCAAGATTTATTTATTTGAGAGAGAGTGGACAAAGGGGAGGAGGGAGAGCATATCCAAGCAGACTCCCGCTAAATTTGGAGCCCAACACAGGGCTCGATTTCATGAGCCATGAGATCAGGACCTGAGCCAAATCCTAGGGTCGGATGCTTAACTGGCTGAGTCACCCAGGCGCCCCTGTAATGTTCTTCTCCTTTTTTTTTTTTTTTTTTAAGTAATCTCTACGCCCAACATGGGGCTGGAACTGATGGCCCTGAGATCAAGAGTCACATGTTCTAGTGACTGAGCCAACCAGGTGCCCCTCTTGTGATGTCTTTGACTGGCTTTGGTATGAGAGTAATACTTGGCTCATAGAATTAATTAGGAAGTGTTCCTTTTTCCACTTTTTAGAAATGCTTGAGAAGAATTGGGGTTAATTCCTTTTTAAATATTTCATCATGTCTTGGTATTGTTTTTTTTTCCCCCCCAGTGGATAGTATTTTTTTTTTAAGATTTTATTTATTTATTTGAGAGAGAGTGGGAGAGAGAGATAGCACAAGAAGGGGGAGCAGCAGAGGGAGAGGGAGAAGCAGGCTCCCTGAGCCTGATGTGGAATTCGATCCCAGGACCCCAGGATCATGACCTGAGCCAAAGGCAGATGCTTAGCCTACTGAGCCACCTAGGCGCCCCTCAGTGGATAGTATTTTGATTACTGACTCAAAAAAATTTTTTAAGATTTTATTTTTAAGTTATCTCTACACCCAACATGGGGCTTGAACTTACAACCCTGAGATCAGGAGCCATGTGCTCTACTGACTGAGCCAATCAGGCACCCCTTCTTTTCTCCCCATTTTTACACAGATTGGCATTTCAAATAATATATCTTGGAAATTTTTCCATATCAGAATGTAAAGTGCTTCCTCATTCTTTTTGCCAGCCAAGTAATATTTTTGTATGAATTACCATAATATGTTTATTAAATCCCCAATTTATGAGTATGTAGGCCATTTTTTAAAAGAATCTTTTTTGGGGGGGCTATGCTTGGATGACTCAGTTAGTTGAGTGTCCAACTCCTGGTTTCAGCTCGGGTCATGATCTCATGCGTCCTGGGATCGAGCCCCACGTTGGGCTCCGCAGTCGGTGGGGAGTCTGCTTGAAGATTCTCTCCCTTTGCTCCTGCCTGCACTGGCTTGTGTGTGCACACTCTCTCTCTAAAATAAATAAATAAAATTTTTAAAAATCTTTTTTTTTTATGGGGTGCCTAGTTGGCTTAGTCAGTAGGGTGCACAACTCTTGATCTTGCGGTTTTAGCTTGAGCCCCGCGTTGGGTGTAGAGATTACTTAACAATAAAATTTTAAGATTTTTTTTTTTATGGAAAGAAGTATTTATTTATTTATTTATTCATTTATTTAAAGTAGGCTCTAGGCTCTACCCCCAAAGTGGGGCTTGAACTCACTACCCAGAGATTAAGAGTCGCATGTTCTCCCAACTGAGCCAAGCAGGCACCCTCTATGTAGGTGATTTTTTTTTTTTTTAAGATTTCATCTATTTATTTGACAGAGCGAGAGAGAGCAAACACAAGCAGGGGGAGCAGCAGAGGGAGAGGGAGAAGCAGGCTGCCCGCTGAGCAGGGAGCCCAATGTGGGACTTGATCCCAGGACCCTGAGGTCATGACCTGAGCCAAAGACAGACGCTTAACCAACTGAGCCACCCAAGTGCCTCTGTGTAGGGGATTTTTTATCTTTTGCACGGAAGCAGTGCTG
This sequence comes from Neomonachus schauinslandi, assembly GCF_002201575.2. Lineage (NCBI taxonomy): Eukaryota > Metazoa > Chordata > Mammalia > Carnivora > Phocidae > Neomonachus > Neomonachus schauinslandi. Next base: position 97,779,484 of record NC_058408.1, on the reverse strand, counting down.
CAATAAACAACCTCATATTTGGGTCATTTCTCTCTTGTAAAATTGTATCAGTAGAATACATTTCTAGAGATAGGATTGCTTGGTCACGGATCTTGTGAATTTACAATTTTAATGCATGTGGCCAACTTGACTTCTATAAGTTTATACCAATTTATACTCCTACCAGCAATGTACGAGAACATCTATTTTCCCCTAGACTTGCCAAATAGTATATTTTCAAACTTTTTAAGCCTGCTCATAGGTGAATAGCACTGTTTCTGTTATCTATTATTGCATGACGAAATGTCACAAAATGTAGTGGCTTAAAATAACAACTTCTTAATATCTGCTGGCTCCGTGGGATGACGGAGCTCAGCTAAATGGTGATGGCTTAAGGTCTCTAATTTGCTTGCAGTCAGATGGCAGCTGAAGCTGGAGTCATCTGATCCTGGCCTGTCCAAGGTGATCTCTTGACTCACATTTGAGTGAGTGCTTCTTTACTCTCAGCCTCTCCAGGAGCAGCCTGGCCTTCTTTCGTAACAGCTCTCACCTTCAAAGTAGGGAAGTGGATACTGTCAGCTCAGTTTGAATGAGATGGAAGAATATAGTTACCAGCTCTCAATGCACAAAGAGGGAGGAAAGGAGATGTTGGCCCTCTTTGGTAGCCTGATGTAGTTTTGGTTAGTATTTCTCTCAGTATGAGTGAGGTTATCTTTTCATAGGTGTAAGAAACACTTGTATTTCCTTTTCTAGTAACCAATATTCATTTCTTTTGTTCTTTTTCTATTTGGACACTAATCCTTTTCTTCTTAATTTTTGGGAGCTTATTGTCTTAGTCCTTTGTCATATCACCTAAAAATATTTTATGTTAATTCTTGTTTTGATTTTTTTTTTACTTAGATTTTGGAGCATTTTACTGTGCAGAATTTTTTATTTTTATGTCGTAAAATTTATAAAATTTTTCTTTTATTGCCATTGAATTTCTGCGGAAAAAAAGACCTTTCCCACTCGGATTATAAAAATATAAATTCTACAATTGTTTCTTCTAGAATTTTTATTTAAATTTTTTTTTTAAATTTTCAATCCATTTAGAATTTATCCTAAGGAAAGGAGTGAGGTAAGAATATAACTTTGTTTATTCAGATGGCTACCCAGTTATTCTAACTATTCATTGAATAATCCTTCATTTCCCCAGTGATTTGAAATGCCACCCTTAAATTATAGCAGAAGTCCATATGTATTTAGGTTTGTGATGTGGAGAACAAAGGCAAAAGAAAAAGAAACTTCTTTAGAACTTAGAGCTTATTGACAAGTACCTGAGACAAGCAGAGTGACCTTCCTCAAGGAGCTTAACTGCCTTGATGCTAACACATTGCTAGAGGCAAAAGGCAACCTTAGCTTCACATTAGCCTGACCTCCAAGATCCTGTAAAATGCCTTTGGAAACTTCTTTTATCTCTACCCCCTTCTCCCCAAAGATATATGTTAGCAATCATCCTCCAAGCATATGGCCTACATATACATCTGAAGGGTCTCATGCCCAAGATTCTACTAGACAGTAATAAATGACCTTTTCCTAACAACAGTCAGCTCCTCAAGGTCCTAGAAACCTTGCTTCAAAATCCTTAAGAGACTTAGGCTATCCCTAACCCCCTCCCACCTTGAAAGTATATAATCAGCCACTCCTCATGACCCCGGTACAGCTCTTTCTGCCCACGGGTCCTGTCCCCATGCTGTAATAAAATCACCCTTTTGCACTGAAGATGCCTCAAGAATTCTTTCTTGGGGTGCCTGGCTGGCTCAGTTGAAGGAGCGTGAGATTCCTAATCTCAGGGTGGTGATTTCAAGCCCCATGTTGGGTGTGGAGATTGCTTAAATAAATAAAACTTAAAAAAAAAAAGAAAAGAGGGCGCCTGGGTGGCTCAGTCGTTAAGCGTCTGCCTTCGGCTCAGGTCGTGATCCCAGGGTCCTGGGATCGAGCCCCACATCGGGCTCCCTGCTCCGCGGGGAAGCCTGCTTCTCCCTCTCCTACTCCCCCTGCTTGTGTTCCCTCTCTCGCTGTGTCTCTCTCTGTCAAATAAATAAATAAAATCTTTAAAAAAAAAAAAAAAAGAAAAGAAAAAGAGGGGTGCCTGGGGGGCTCAGTCAGTTAAGCATCTGTCTTCAGCTCAGGTGATGATCCCAGGGTCCTGGGTTCAAGCCCTGCATTGGGCTATCTGCTCAGTGGAGAGCCAGCTTCTCCCTCTCCCTCTGCCTGCCACTCCCCCTGCTTGTGCTCTCTCTCTCTGACAAATAAAATCTAAAAAAAAAAAAAAAAAGACTTCTTCCTTGACCGTTTGGGCCAAATCTCAACATTTTCAGATCAGTTTGTTTTAGAATTCTGTTCTGTTCTACCGATCTATTATTCATCACACTAGTACCATATTCTTTCAATTATTGGAGCTTTATAAAATATTTTATATCTTGGGGCACCTGGGTGGCTCAGTCGGTTAAGCACCTGCCTTTGGGTCGGGTCATATCAAGCCCTGCATCATGCTCCTTGCTCAGCGGGGAGCCTGTTTCTCCCTCTCCCTCTGCCTGCCGCTCTCCCTGCTTGTGCTCTCTCACTCTCTCTCTGTCAAATAAATAAATAAAATCTTTTAAAAAATATTTTCTATTTATAATATTGAGTAGGACCAGTATCCCTTTTTTTTAAAGGTTTTATTTATTTATTCATGAGAGACAGATGCCGGGCTCATAATATTATTCCTCCTCCCTGTGGGATTCGATCCCAGGACCCCAGGGTCACAACCTGAGTTGAAGGTAGATGCTTAGCCAACTGAGCCACCCAGAACAAGTATCCCTTAACTACTCTCCCTCTCCCCCTGACTCCTGGATTTTTTTGGCTATTTTTATCTACTCCATATGAACTTCATTTTTAAAAAATATTTTATTTATTTATTTGAGAGAGAGAGCATGAGGATGGGAGGGGCAGAGGAAGAAGGAGAAGCAGACTCCCTGCTGAGCAGGGAGCCAGCCGCAAGGCTCATTCCCAGGAACGGGAGATTATGACCTGAGCTGAAAGCAGACACTTAACCAACTGAGCCACTCAGGTGCCCCTCCATATGAACTTTAAAATAAGCTTGTCCTGTTCCCTCCAAAATATCCTGTAAGTGATACTTTTATCAGGATTTCTCTAAAAAATTCTTAAATAAATTAGTGATAACTTATTGTCAGCCAGCAATGAATCCAACCAGTGATATTATCTCATTTTTACTCCAACCTTTCTTTTTTTTTTTTTTTTTAAAGATTTTATTTATTTGACAGAGAGAGAGAGACAGCGAGAGAGGGAACACAAGCAGGGGGAGTGGGAGAGGGAGAAGCAGGCTTCCCGCGGAACAGGGAGCCCGATGCGGGGCTCGATCCCAGGACCCTGGGATCATGACCTGAGCCGAAGGCAGATGTTTAACAACTGAACCACCCAGGCGCCCCACTCCAACCTTTCTTTTTAAGTTTATTTATTTATTTTTAAGTAATCTCTACCCCCAATGTGGGGCTCAAATTCACTGTTCTGAAATCAAGAGTCTCATGCTCTTCCAAGTGAGCCAGCCAGGGGTCCCATTACTCCAAGCTTTGCTTATTTATTTGACAGAGAGAGAGAACAGCAGGGGAAGCAGCAGGCCGTGGGAGAGGGAGAAGCTGACTCCGCGCTGAGCAGAGAGCCCGGCACGGGGCTCATTCCCAGGACCCCAGGATCATGACCTGAGCCAAAGGCAGGTAACTTAACCAACTGAGCCACCCAGGCGCCCCTACTCCAAGCTTTTTAACAGGAAATGGGACCTAATGATCGTATTTAAGTTACCATTGTGATGTAGTATGCTATGCAAGTGAAACAGAGTGCTATAAGAACAATGGGACACCTTTCTAGTGAGCAGTGATCCTGAGGAGGTGGCCTTGAGCTAAACCTGAAAAATGAGGAAGAGTTGGCCAGACTAGACAGAGGGGAAGTTACTGTGACCTTAGTAAGAGCAGTTGCTAAATTATGTCTCACCCTATAACATGTAAACATTTTTGTTTGTTTTAGGTTTCTGTTTTTGTTTTTAGTTATCTCTACCCAATGTGAGGCGCAAACTCAAAACCCCGAGACCGATAGTCACACTCTCTACCGACCGAGCCAGCCAGCCAGGTACGCCTAACCTGTAAACATTTTTAAATGCACTCAAGTATTCCACTATGTATATTTAATATACATTTTAAAAACATTTTTATGTTTTTCCTTTTGGAATTATTTTGCCATAAGTAATTCTTTTAATTTATAATAAACTAACATTTTTCTTTAGTATTTATGCATATGTGGGAATTCTTTTTTTAATTGAAATATAATTAACATACAGTGTTATATTAGTTTCAGGTGTACACCATATAGATTCAACAATTCTATACATTACACAATGCTCACCCACAATAAGGGTATACACCATCTGTCACTCTATAACCTTATGACAATATTATTGACTATATTCCCTATGCTGTATTTTTCATCTTCACGATTAATTTATTTTAAAACTGGGAGTCTGTACCTTTTTTTAAAAATATTTTATTTATTTATTTGACAGAGAGAGAGACAGCGAGAGAGGGAACACAAGCAGGGGGAGTGGGAGAGGGAGAAGCAGGCCTCCCGTGGAGCAGGGAGCCCAATGCGGGGCTCGATCCCAGGACCCTGGGATCATGACCTGAGCCGAAGGCAGACGCTTAACGACTGAGCCACCCAGGCGCCCCTGTACCTCTTATTTTTTTAAGTTTATTTATTTTTTAGTAATCTCTACACCCAATTTGTGATTTAAACTCAAGACCCCGAGATCAAGAGGTGCACACTACACTGAATGAGCCAGCCAGGCATGCTGTCGTCTTTGCCACTTAATCTCCTTTATCTATTTCGCCCATCTCCTCACCCACCTTTTTTTTTTTTCCCACCTTTCTTTTTTACAATTTATTTACTAATCCGATGGACGCCTGGGTGGCTCAGTCCATTAAGCCTCTACCTTTGGCTGAGGTCATGATCCCAGGGTCCTGGAATTGAGTCCCGCCTCGGCCTCCTTGCTCAGTGGGGAGCCTGCTTCTCCCTCTCCCTCCCACTCCCACTGCTTGTGCTCTTTCTCTCTCTCTGACAAATAAATAAAATCTTTAAAAAAAAAAGATTTTGGGGTGCCTGGGTAGTTCAGTCGGTTAGGCGACTGCTTTTGGCTCAGGTCCTGATCCCAGGGTCCTGGGATTGAGCCCCATGTTGGGCTACCTGCTCAGCAGGGGACTCTGCTTCTCCCCCTTCCCTTGTTCATGCTCTCTCTCTCACTCACTCTCTCTTTCAAATAAATAAATAAAATCTTAAAAAAAAAAGAGATTTATTTTCCCATCTTAGAGCTCGTGTAAGAGTGGGGGGAGGGGCAGAGGGAGACACTCGTTCAAGCCGACTCCCCACTGAGTGCTTGCTCCCACTACCCAGGAGATCACACCCTGAGCTAAAACCAAGAGGCAGCCACTGAACTGACTGAGGCACCCAGGTGCTCCTGAAATAGAATTTTTATGAATAGCGTACTGGAAAATTAGTGAAGTTTTTATTTTGCTTAGAAGTAATTTAAGTTTTGGTTTTTGCAGTTTTCCTTCCATACTGTATTAAGCTAATACTTTTTAAAACAGGATTTTAGGGCGCCTGGGTGGCTCAGTTGGTTAAGCGACTGCCTCCGGCTCAGGTCGTGATCCCGGAGTCCTGGGATCGAGTCCCACATCGTGCTCCCCCTTCTCTGTGGGGAGCCTACTTCTCCCTCTGCCTCTGCCTGCCACTCCCCCTGCTTGTGCTCATTCTCTCTCTCTCTGTCAAATAAATAAATAAAATCTTAAAAAAAAACCAAACAAACCCAGGATTTTACATTTCCACGGGTCTTTGGAACGATCATAAATTCTAGGTGCTTAGATGTATGTAAATAATCATTTTTTGAAATGACTGTGACTGAAGATGAAAGAAATGGTGGTGCTAGGAGAGGGATGTGGGGTTGAAGAGCAGTTTCTTATTTGTCCTCGGATGCCAGAGACTAGAATGTATTTAAATACTGCTAGGGAGGATCCAGTATCGAGATTGAAGTTACAGGGAAAGAAGAAATAACTCTCTCCTGAAGAATTGGAAGTCCCTGAGAAGACTAGATTGGACAGAGGCCAGAATGCACATAGAGGGATTAATCTTTGACTAGAGGAAGGACATTTCCTTCACTGTAATGGGAAGCAGAAGATGGGTGCAGGTGGAGGGAGATTTATAAGCTACAGATGGGAAAAGGAGAGGATTTTTGGTCTGTGGCTTTGACTTCTCTGAGGAAAAAGGCAGTCAATAATTGAGAACAAATGGGGTTCGAAGGTGTACACAGATTGGATGGTTTAGAAAAACAGTGTTGTAGGCCTCATTGACACTGGTAACTGTGACTGTGTGACTGGGAGAGTGGGGATTCTGCCAGCAGGCCAGGGGACCTTTGCATAATCCAGCCTCAGGAAGCAGAAAGGCTTCTTGGCCATACGCCAGGTGACTCTGCTTTCTTCACCTAGGAACATACAGAATTAATAACCTGTTACTAGGTAAGCAAGGCCTAGGCTGTTCCATTTTCATGAGATAATTTATATGTGATAACCAAAGAAAGAGAACAAAAACATAACATTTTCCTTGGACTTGATATTATGCACTAGGTCATGACAAGTTTGGTGTGCTCACAGCCTTGTATTATTCTGTTAAAGGATAGAGAAACCCCACCTTTCAAGAGTCCAGTAAGAAAGGAAAGTTGCATATCATTATCAGTCCTGAGCATCAAAGACGAAGGCCATTGCAAAATGGAGAGATAGTGACCAAATTATCTCACAGAGGAGCTCCTTTATTCTGAATCACCCAAGATGGGGACAGGGATGGTTGGAAGCAGAAGTTAAAGAGTATGAACTGTGGGACCAGACTGCCTCGGTTCAAATCTGGCTCCTTCTGTTTCTCTCCCTCTCTTTTTTTAAAGATTATATTTATTTATTTATTTGACAGAGAGACACAGCAAAAGAGGGAACACAAGCAGGGAGAGTAGGAGAAGGAGAAGTAGGCTTCCTGCCGAGAGGGGGTGCCCGACGCAGGGCTCGATCCCAGGACCTGAGGATCACGACCTGAGCTGGAGGCAGACGCCTAATGACTGAGCCACCCAGGCGCCCCTCGCTCCTTCTCTTAACAGCTGTGGTAATGCTGGGCATGCCAGGCACCTTTTCTGTGCTTATTTCTTGATTGAGGATTACATGACTATTAGACATGCAGTGGTTTAGAGGGAAGCACTTAGAACAGTGTTGGCATAGAGTAAACTTTTATAATCTATTCCATTTCTGCTCCGATACATGAAACAGTTCAAGGAGGGCAACTTCATTACTAGAGGGCTGGGAAACTAGAGTGGATAACATCAGATTATGCTTTAAGCTTATCTGTAGTAGAAAATACAGTCTTAACATGGAGGAATCTCAAAAGCATTATGCTAAATGGTACAAGCTAGCTATTTTATTTTCATAACATTCTGAGAAAGGCAAAAAAATTAAGGAAAGAAATCTGACCAGTCATTGCCAGGAGCAACCATCTGGGGAGGCAATTCGACTACAAAGGATATTAGGGAACTTGGGGGCTATTGGAAATATGTTGTAATCTGAGCCATTCGATACAGTAGATAGACAGTAGGCACTAACCACATGTGGATACTGAGTACTTGAATTGTGACTAGCGCAAGAAAGGAACTGAACTTCCAGTCGTATTAAAAAAAAATTTTTTTTTTTTTTTTTTAGTAAGCTCTATACCCAACATGGGGCTTGAACTCACAACTCTGAGATCAAGAGTGGCATGCTGTATAGACTGAGCCAACTAGGCACCCCAGGTGTATTTAATTTTAATTAACCAAAATTTAAACTTAAAAATTGATCATTGATTCAATTATTAGAAAACTTTTAAGTATGTTTAGAATAACTTTGGTATGCATATCTACTTTTTCAAGTAAATTTGATGAAGCAGATCACCTATTTCATATAAAAATTTAACTTTTTTTTTAAAGATTTTATTTATTTGTTTTGACAGAGAGAGAGAGACAGCGAGAGAGAGAGATAGCGAGAGAGAGAGCACAAGCAGGGGGAGTGGGAGAGGGAGAAGCAGGCTCCCTGTGGAGCAGGGAGCCCTACACAGGGCTTGATCCCAGGACCCTTGGATCATGACCTGAGCTAAAGGCAGACGCTTAACGACTGAGCCCTGAAAATTTAACTTCTGAACTGAGATATACTGTATATATAAAATACTAAATTTCAAAGACTTAAGGCAAAAAACTCATCATTACTATTAAAATGATACTATTTTGGGGAGCACCTGGGTAGTTCAGTCAGTTAAATGGCTGACTCTTGATTTCGGCTCAAGTCATGATCTCAAGATCCTGGATCAAGCCCCAAGTCAGGTCCTTGCTCAGCTGGGATTTTGCGTGAGGGTTCCCTCTCCCTCTGCCCCCTGCCCCTCCCCCTGCTCTTGCACGTGCACACTCTCTCTCAAAAAAATAAATAAATCTTAAAAAAAAATAAAATGATACTATTGATACTATAAATGATACTATAAGATAATTTCTTCTGTCTCTTTTTTATGTTTTATTTTATTTTTATTTTAGTTTAGTTTTATTTATTTCAGAGAGAGAGAGAGAATGCACACAAGCAGGGAGAGGGTCAGAGGAAGAGGGAGAAGCAGACTCCCCATTGAGCAGGGAGCCCAATACAGGACTCGATCCCTGGACCCCGGGATCATGACCTGAGCCGAAGACGCCCCTTTTATTTACTTTTCTTATTTACTTTTTAAAATGTGGCTATCCTACACACATTTTAATTACAAATATAACTCTCAGTTTTCTATTGGACAGGGCTGTTCTATATCTTGACTGCCATGCTGGTTGCATGACTACATAGGTTTGTCAAAACTCAGAGAGCTCGTGTAAAGGGAGAAATCTGCTGTCTGTAAATTAGGCCCCAGTAAACATAACTGTTAAAGGGCGCCTGGCTGTCCGTCAGTAGAGCATGCGACTCGTGATCTTGGGGCCATGAGTTCTAGTCCCACACTGGGGACAGAAATTACGAAAATAAAAATAATAATAAATAAATCTTTTAAAAATGTTTTTTTTTTTTTTAAAGATTTTATTTATTTATTTGAGAGAGAGAGAACACATGAGAGGGGATAGGGTCAGAGGACGAAGCAGACTCCCCGCCGAGCAGGGAGCCCGATGCGGGACTCGATCCCGGGACTCCAGGATCATGACCTGAGCCGAAGGCAGTCGCTTAACCAACTGAGCCACCCAGGCGCCCTAAAAATGTTTTAAAGAAAATAAAATCTTGTTTGATAATGCTTTTGAACAATGTCTGTCTCTTAAAGTTCTGAACTTCCCATTCACAGTCTTATAAAATAGCCTGGTAACAAATTCGGTGCCTGGCAAGAAGAAAGGATTTTCCTTGATCTTTAGCCAAAAAGTTTTCTTTAAACTGCCAGAAAGTTCTGACTAGAAAGAGAATGTAAAGTGTTGGCCAGAGAATAACTGAAATCAGGAAAGAAACCAGAGAAGGAAAGATTGCATAGGAAGAAGGATCAATGGAGGCCCCAGTGAAGGAGAAAAGAGTGCTGTGGAAATGGCTGGCAGGACAAACGGGTTGAGAGCAGGCTGAGAGGTCACAATGGCAGGTATTTGAGCTAAGGATTTTGGAAATGATGATATATTCCATTCTGTGACTGGAAAAAGGAGGCTCTGGTGAAGAGAAGAGAAGGCACTCAGTTAAGATCGAGGAACTTAGCACTACACGGTAACTAACTAGAATTTATTTATTTGTTTGTTTGTTTGTTTATATCACTTTTAGAGAGAAAGAGAGAGCAGGCGGAAGGGGAAGAGGGAGAGGGAGAGAGAAACACAAGCAGACTCCGTGTGAGCACAGACCCATGTGGGGCTTGATCTCGCAACACTCAGATCACAACCTGAGCTGAAACCAAGAGTTGGCTGCTTAACTATGCCACCCAGGCATCCTACCAACTAGAATTTAAATAAACATTTGGAAAATAAATAAATAAATAAATAAACGTTGGTATCTTTGAGAGTATAAAAAAGAGAAAGATGAAACATTGGAGCTGATATAAGATCTATGGGAAGGATCTAGCCACATGAGAAACTGAAGGTAGGACCGAGCAGCAGGTACAAATGGTTTGAGTCAAAAGAGTTTGGCCTGTTCAAGGAATGTAGCTCAGGGTGGCTGGAGCACGGTAAATGAGAGCAGACAGGTTGGCAGGGGCTGGATTCCCCAGAGTTTTGCAAACCAAGTAAGGAGTTTGGTTTCATACTAAGTGTAATGGGAAGCGATAGAGGTCTTTTTTTTTTTTTTTTTTTAAGGATTTTATTTATTTATTTGACACAGAGAGAGAGCACAAGTAGGCAGAGCGGCAGGCAGAGGGAGAGGGAGAAGTAGACTCCCCAGTGAGCAGAGAGCCCGAATGCGGGGCTCGATCCCAGGACCCTGGGATCATGACCTGAGCCGAAGACAGACACTTAACGACTGAGCCACCCAGGCGCCCCAGCCATAGAGGTCTTTAAAGCAAGGAAATATCATGATCCGAGATCTGTTTTTATTTTTATTTTTTTTTAATTTTTATTTTATTATTTTTTAAAGGTTCACTGATTTATCTGAGGGAGCGAGAGCTCAAGGTGGGAAGGGGCAGAGAGAGGAGAAACTCAAGCAGACCACACTGAGGGCAGTGCTCAATGTGGGGCTCAAACTCACGACCGTGAGATCAAGACCTGAGTTGGTCTCTCGGGGCGCCTGGTGTGGCTCAATTGGTTGAGCATCTGTCTGGTTCAGGTCATGATCACTGGGTCCTGGGATGGAGCTCCGTATCAGGGCCCTGCCCAGCGGGGAGTCTGCTTCTCCCTCTCCCTCTGACACTTCCCCCTGCTCACGCTCTCACTTGCTCTTTGTCTCTCTCAAATGGATAAAAATAAAAAATCTTAAAAAAAAAAAAGAGTTGGTCTCTCAACCAACTGAGCCACCCAGGCACCCCTGAGATCTGCTTTTAAAAGATTACACAGGGGTGACTTAGGTCCCTGGATGACCTAAGTTGCTTCTATTTTGCTGGTCCGGCATCACCTAGTGTGTTGCCCATGTTCGTGTGGTCAGCCTCACTCACATATCTCCCTTTTAATCAGCCAGGAAAAAGGTGGAAAATGTAGTCTCTAGCTGCCCAGCTAAATCTGAGGAGGAGATCTGGTCAGGAGATGGAGTTGTTCCCAATACTAGAAGGCAGAGTAATACCAGATGCTACCGCAGGGGAGTTGGGTTTCAGATTAGATTAATCAATTGAACAATTAATTTCTAAAGTAAGTTCTACACCCAACATGGGGCTTGAACTCACAACCCTGAGATCAGGAGTCACATGTTCTACCAACTGAAACAGCCAGGTGCCCTCAGATTAGATGAATTTTAAGTAACTTTATTACTTAGTGATATTTGCTGTAATATCACTAAAAGCCTATTAATTGTTTTTCACTTCAGGTTTTAGTAAATACATTAGGATGTATTTAAAATACTATTAGCATAGGGGCGCCTGGGTGGCTCAGTCGTTAAGCGTCTGCCTTCGGCTCAGGTTATGATCTCAGGGTCCTGGGATCGAGCCCCGCATCAGGCTCTCTGCTCAGTGGGGAGCCTGCTTCTCCTTCTCCCACTCCCCTTGCTTGTGTTCCCTCTACCACTGTGTCTCTCTCTGTCAAATAAATAAAATCTTTAGGGGCGCCTGGGTGGCTCAGTCGATAAGCGTCTGCCTTCGGCTCAGGTCATGATCCCGGGGTCCTGGGATCGAGCCCCGCATCGGGCTCCCTGCTCAGCGGGAGGCCTGATTCTCCCTCTCCCTCTGCTGTTCCCCCTGCTTGTGCTCCCTCTCTCACTGTCTCTCTCTGTCAAATAAATAAATAAAAAATTAAAAAATAAATAAATAAATAAAATAAAATACTATTAGCATAATGAGTTTAGGATTAAGTTTATTAAAATAATGAAAAACCCAAGGGAGGGCATGAGTCAGTCTAGATCCAAGTTGATTTAAAGCTCTGCCACTTACTAGGGGTATGATCTTAGCCACTTTTAAGCTTCAGAATTAACCTGTAAAATGGGGTTGATAAGAGTCCTTACTGAATAGCATCACTGTGGAAGTTAAATAATTTATATAAAATGCAAGGGTTTGGTACATTGTAAGGATTCCATAGGGGCACCTGGCTGGCTCAGCTCAGTCAGTAGAGCGTGCGACTCTAGATCTCAGGATCATAAGTTCAAGCCCCACATTGGGCAAGAAGCCTACTTAAAAAAAACACAACAGCCCCCCCCCAAAAAACCAAAAAAATGTAAGGATTCCCCCATAAATGTAGCCATCTTGATTTTATGTTGAACATAATCCACACAATTGGACATCTCCAAATATTAAATCTTACAGTCCTTTATAGTTAAAAATGTGTGATTTTTATTGGATATTAAAGTTTTAAAATATTATTTTGAATAGGAAAGAAAAATTAGACTACCAGGTGCAAAATAGAAGTATAAAATTTATTTAAAACCACCCACAAAGTTCTGTGTAATCAGGAATGATACAATTTGCAATAGTTTTTTTAAAAACTCATGACAAAGATTTAAAATATAATTTCAATTACAGTATTCATTTAGCCTTATTCAGTTAGAACACTTAAAAAAAAGAAACTTTGTGCTCTAAATAAATGAGACACACAAGGAAAATATAATAGACAATTTCCACAACTCTTTACATGTATGTTTCAATACTAGTACATTTCAATGCATTTTGCTACATAAACATGAAATCATGTACACCTGCTGTGCACCAAAATTTAGCTTAATTAGGTCTTTCAAGTAACATGCAATTCCAACTCACAAGACTTCAAGTACTGCTAGTAAGTGTTCCCTTGTATGCAGAGCACTACATGTTGATCCTGAATTGAAATTACCATAATTAAGATTATCTCTTTCCCTTCTGCATGGTGAAGTGCTTTTTCTTTAAACTGTTTTTCCCATATATTAAGAACCCAAACCAGATTTTGTGGAGTTTTAAAATCTTTTCCTTACTAACTTATTTCATTATATGGGATATTTAATACAGTAGGACTGCAATAGGTAAAAAATAATCCCCCAAAGCAAAAAATCAAAGGTACAAAATAAATAGTAAATATACCCTAAGGAGAGACAAAGTCACCTAGAGACAGGAATATTAACTTGTGAAATTGGTATTTCTCTATGGAAAGTCAGTACTACTCTATTTCCCCATGATGAAGAATCTGTGAATATTTTACTCCCACTATTGAAAAGCACTCAATCTTCTCCTTTGAGCCGAAGTATTGATATGCACGTGAATCTACTTGGTAGGTCACCATATAACACAAGAGAAAATGAAGAAACTAGAAATTAATGCTTTTCTTTCTGTCAAGTAGTTTTATGAGTTTCTCTTCAGGGAACACTTCATGATTTTTAGTAACTCAAAGATGACTATCCACCCATATGTCACAATGCAAAAGCTCCCCCCACCCCCATTTTTTTTACTATAAAACCATTTCTGGAAAAATATTTCTCTTAAAGCACCTATCACAATGTTATCTGTTATAGAAGTTTAAAAAAAAAGACCATACCTATTAATAAAAAATATTTAGTCTTTGTTTTGTTTTGTTTTCTAAGAACTATTTTTGTAAAGTCCTACATTGTCAGCCATTTTATAATATCACAAACGCATTAGTGAGGATAGGCAGTTACTGAACCAAATCACCAAAAGTGGAATTTATTTGACTATTTAGGGAAGTTTGGGTTTTTCTTTAGCAACCCATAATGTACCGATGGAATTGCCAAAATATCCCACCTCTTTATATTTATAAAGAGCTTTTACCAAAACTTTACAAATACATCTCATTCTTTTTCTTAACTCTCTGGGCAAAGGTATGTTTAAACAAAGTGGAACAAAAAACAAAACAAAACAAATTTAAATAAGTGGGAGACAGTACTATCTCTTAGAGATGCCAGCAATTTTACGTTTTTACCATGAACACCTGGGAACTAAAATAGTTCACCCAGCACATTCCCTTCTAGAAACCTTCATTTCAATATAACAAATACATTAAACTTTGATTCTGAGTTGCTGATCTCAGTCTTTTTAAAAATAATATTTAAGACAAGTATCATTGAGGTTTCCCTTTGTTTTAGTAGTACAGGGACATTCTTTATTAAAAAGTTTATTTACAGGGAAAAACTAAAGCTTCATTAATCTAAATCCTAAAATGCAGAAGTCTTGGGAATTTGGGGAGACCTTCCAAAGTATGCATTAAAAAATCCCTGGCTAAATAAATAGTGGAAACAAAACACTTCAGAAGCATGTTTTGCATACAATAAGTAGGTTTTACATTATTCTTAGATTAGGTCTGACAAAATTTCTACTCAATAACACTCTTGAAATCATAGTTTATGGTGCAGAAATGCATTCTGCAGTCTGCAGTCTGCAGCTATGAAATGGTTTGGTCTCAGATGGGTTGACTTGCTCTATGACTTGGAGCAAGGCATTTGCTCTTCTTGCCAATCTGCAGGTTCCCATCACCAGTAAGATGGGAACATTTGGACATTTGTCCAACCCTCAGTGTTGGGGAGAAAAAGGGAGCACACAGTAAAGCCGTTTGATAACCTAAAACATTATAAAGTACAGGGATTATAATTTTTCTTACTACCATATTTGCATTCACAATGGTTCCTCATTTTGAGCTGCTATTTTTCAGATAAAACTGTCATGGGGTGGGGAGGAGCTATTAAAGTATGTTTTGGTGTTGATCTGGTGGAGTGAACCTGCAGATTGTTGATAGGAACACAATTCTCCCTCCTTCCTGCCCCTGAACTCCCCCCCTATTACACTCACAACTCCTGATAACTGATTTATCCCATCTTTAAGAATTCCTTAAATTACTTTCAGTTCTTTTTTTTTTTTTAACCTTTCTCATCCAGATTATAGAATAGTTCCTATTATTGCCAAAACCCAAATTCCAAAGGGGTAAATTTACATTGGAAAGTAAATACCATGCACAAAACTGGGCTGGGAGATAAAATATGTGAAAAGAAAATATTGTCTACTGTATAAATCAGACCTGTTATTAATTCAAAGCCACTGGTCAGACAACTTATTAGTATGATGTGTCATACAGAAATAGCAAAGCTATACAGAAATAGTGCTAGAATATTTAACTTCTGATATAAGGTTTTGCAAAACACTCAAACACTAATAAACACGTTGAGAGTCAGACATTGTTGGGATTTAAAACGCAAAATAAAACAAAACAAACATTGTTGGGATTGTTAGAGAAGTGGATGCTAACCTGGGGCCTTGTGACCACTATCTCTTCCTAAAAATTGAAATTGCCTCTAACAGAAAATGACCGAATAAAAGATTGTGATCCTTTCTGGTATTATTCCACAAAGGATTTGTGAAACATGATTTTAGAAAACAGGAAAAGGTAACTTGACCAAGATCACTGCTATTCTTAACACGAACCATGTGTATTTGTGTAGGGACCATGGGGAGTGGAGGGAGAACACAGAGGGGAAGCAATAGTTTCTTTTTTCAAAGAAAATCAGAGGAAAGGATCAAAACAGTAAAAAGAATGAAAAGTACATGTAGTGACATCATAGCTTCAGTAAAATGAAAAAAGAAAAATAATAACAAGCAAAAATTCTGGTTGAAGATGGTAAGTTTATACCTAGCCAAATGAAGAACAAACGAAATTACTTTTCAGTACTGTTTCTCCAAAAGTGAACATGTTTCTGACAGCTGCAAGATTTTTTCCTGATGAACAAGACAAGAGAGAAAGAATGCCTTTCATAACAGCTGCTAGGGACAAAATTTCTATTTTTAGGAAAACTAGGTTTATATTGTTAAACAAGTGTTTCCCAAGTTGCACTCAAACATCAATCAGTTAAATCAGGTAATATGTTTAACATCTGATAATAACATTCCTACCTTAGACTAAGTTTTCTTTAATTATAGGGAACATGAAGAAACAAGAAAAACTTGTGACCGGGGCAGGATCATTGATACCACAGTAGGGATGGGAAAAGTACAGCCAACAATGCAGACATTAGTGTTGGACTTCTAAAGCCAGAGAAGTTAAATATTGCATACTATCAATAGAGAAACACATTGTGGGGCCCTTAAAGGAGAAGTGAAGATTAGGAATGGCCAAGTAAGGAACACCTTTGCATTACTTGAAGGAATAAAATTTATGCCTTTCGAAGTAAACAATGGTATTTGATTGGGTGCCCAGAAGGAACAGGGATTGAAACAGTCATCCAGATATACTGGAATGCAGAGAATTCAAGTTTCTAGAGTTCAATGTGGACAAAAAGAGCGATGTCTTCTTGCATAAAGGCCAGTTTTACCATCTTCAAACTTAACAGAATAACTTAGACTCTATTTTATAAATGAGAAAAGGAAAAAAAGCCAAGACATCTCCATACATTCCAAGAAAATACACAAATTTAGCTTCTGACATCCTGATCCTTTGACTTGCATTCCAGAGCCATGAATGGCCTCGTTTTCCAAGTCTATTAGAAGAAAGCACAATGTGGAGCATAATTTGATTTGGGTAAATCCAGACTCTTCAGGAATCAGGGCACTCATTGTATCACCTGGTGGAGTGTGCCTGACTGTTGATGTTGAAGTTACAAGTTCAATACACTTATGGGCAAGTTTCAGAGCTGTGCACAATAAAACAGTATTCTAATACATGTAGACAATCACATCAAAATGAACTATGCTAGGACTTAACTGTGAGGCCAACTTGGCCAGAGGTGGGATAGACTGTACAACCATGCCTAGGTAGTATATACAATTGGTATCTTTCCCCCAATTCTTTCAACCACTCAATTTTTTCCAACTCCTTGTATATGCCTAATACTTGTATCAGGGGAAATAAAAGCCTGTACTATATAAGTACTTGATATTTCTTTATTGAAATAGCAAATGACTATTGCCACATTTTGTTGGATGAGTTAACAGGACAGCTTCATAGGTCAAAGTCAGCTAGATTTCCCACACAAGGCCCATGAAACTCTGCAGGCAGGGAAATCTTGATCCAATTTCACTTGACTTGTTTTCCTGAATCTCTCAGAAATAAACAAAACAAAACAAAAAACTCAACAGAAAAAAATAAAAAGCCATTTTAATTTTTACTCGTACCACAATAAGGTTATTTCCCAGTTATGAGATACTCTCTGGGTGAGCAAATCAAGTTTGTTTCCTCGAGTTCTCCTAAGCACAAAGTGGCCTTCATTTGATTGTTTCAACTCTAATTATAAACATAGGTACACACTGACATTAACATCTGCTCTCTGGGCCCCAGTGATTGAACTGTGTGACTTCTAAGGTATCTTCTAGCGCTGGGAGAGGCCACTACCATATTATTTCACAATTCTCGTCAGAAATTTTACAGAAGATCAAAACTCACAGTTGTATTAACTCTAGACAAAAAAGAAATTTCCATGCATCAAGAAGTTGTGAAATAGAAGGTAGCTATATATTATTAAAAAGTTATATGACAGCTACTGATTTACTCAGCACATTTGAAGGAAATTCTGTGCCCACTATTGGTGGAAGTTGTCATGCAATGTCAAAACGTAATCTCAATAGAATTTGTTTTAAAGAGTAAACTTAAGTAGTTTAGGATTATTTTCATACATGCTATTGTGGAATAAATGATAATCAGTTGAGTCCACTGAAGTAATATTAGAAAGTAGGTTACTTTGTATGAATTGTTATCTCATTTACACAAGGGTATGCATTCAATTAAGTATGTTTTGGGGTTCTGTCTTAAGTAAATTGCTATGGATCTCAGCTAGTTGAAATTCTATATTTAACAAATTAAATTATTTCATCCACATGCAGATTGCATAACAAAGATGTTGGAAGGTTAAGCTGCAAACATTTTGCTAATGTGTTGCAAAAATTTACCTACAGCTATACATTTTCAGCTAGCCTCACTTTCCAATAATTTATTTCAATTAGGTCTATCACATGATGTATTTGGTACTTTGTGGATGAATTGGAAAGATGTAGGTGAGGCTGAAAAACAGAAGAAAAATTTTTTTTCAACCATGGCCTGAGAGCTGTTAGAAACAGGATTTTGAAGGGTAGAGTATTTTGTAGGATTCTAAAATAGGCAGTTCATTGTATTCAGTAAGTTTGTAACATATTATGGACAGGTTGGGTTAACTTGGGGATCATGTATCAACTAATTCAATTATCATACCATGAACAAAGGCAGAATATTGAAAAAATCATTTTGAGTGGTGTAAGACAGGTAAAGCAAAAGGTGATCGTTACAGTAATACATAATAGAAGGTGTAGAAATAATGTTAGATGACCAGTTTTCTGAGTGAAGATGTCATTTCAAACAAATTTATTTCCTTGCTTCTCAAGAGCATTCTAAAAGCAGTGTCCCTAGCATACAGTCACAATGCTGGAGAACATTGAATAAGCATGAGCATTTAAAAAGGAAAAAATCACAGGGCAGACAATGGGATGGTAAACTGTTAATTGAAACTTAAGAAGTAGAGTCCAACAAAGTAGGAATCACATGTGGTTCCCACCATGGGGTTATCAGTTGAGACAGGGCATTAATGGTGTTAATTATAATAATGGAATGGAAACATTTTAGTTGAGCAGGGATATTTTTATGCACTGGCTTTGGGCAACTGCAGCCAACTTCACAAATCCCAGTATTCCCCTAAGTAACACCAGCGCTTCAAGATCAGTTGCTAAGAAACTTACTCAAAGTTAGTGACACTGATTTGAACTGCTGCAGATATATTACAACTGATTCTTTTGTTCTTTTTGCTTTTTTCAGTTTTAAATAGATTCCGTGCCCAATGTGGGGCTCGAATCTCACGACCCTGAGATTAAGATTCGCGTGCTCTACCAACTGAGCCAGCCAGGCACCCCTACAATGGATTTTTTTGAAGGAAATTTGCTGTTTCTTTGAAAAACACTGATAAAAGCAACTTTAGAATTTCAATTCTTCACGTTTACTGTGTCATGGGTGGTAGTTGAAAGAAAAACAAAAGCTAATATTTAAATTCTGCAGACATTCAGTAAGTGTTGAATGGAAGGAAGATGGGTGGATGGATAAAGGGTCTTAAAACTTGATTCATTAAATCTGGTGAGGAGATAATTTCTAGTGGGAGCTAAGGCCTAATATCTAAAACGAAATATCACAAGGGTGTATTCCTGATAGTCTAATACTAGTAAATATCTTATCAAAGCAGCTGAAATAATAAACAATCACTTATTTATATACTTATAAGAAACCTTAGGCTCACAAAAATATACATGTTTTAAAACGGAAATCTAAGGCACACAAAATACTAAAACAAGTCAATGAATCACCCTATTTTACATATTCAAGAAGCAGAAATCTACTTGTACAAGATGATGGTCTACCAATGGATATTTGTTATATACAATCCCTTCATATTCCTTTACTTGGATTAGTCAAAAGCTTGAAACTGAGACTTTGCACCATATATTATTTTAATATAAGTTACAATGAGTTTTTCTTTAGAGCTTGCTGGAACTGTTTGCTTTTGCACCAAAATTGTTGAGTGTTAGCAGTTGTGGGCTTCCTATGGCATTTCCAAGGGAGAAGCACCATTATTTAGGTTTTCCACACTCCCAAGGTATCTGACACTTTGAATGTTATAGCACCTCTGCATTTTAATAGAATCAAGTATTTCACTGAAATTTCTTGCTCTAAACATTTTGTTTGGGCAATACCTTTTGTTTTGCTATAAAATGAGCCAATAAGTAATGGGAAAAAATATGGGAGGGTTAACATAAATGAAATGCCTATTTTCCTGTTACCTAGGACACAGGCAATTATCAGAGAAGATCAGTATTTATTTCCCTAAAACTAATATGCTTAGATAAACTACTCTGGATTAGCTCTTAATGGGCAATACCATACTTAGATTGCCACTCCTATTGTTTGGGATGTGTGGATGTGTGATGACAATAGGGGTTTTGTTTTCAAAAGATTTCTATGGGAATTTTATTCTAATTCTGTACCAGAATGACTTTCAGAACAAATAAGGCAATTTGGGATGGGTAGGGTTCTTGCTACTTAATTTTTATATTTAATCACCTTGAAACGTTAGAAGCATTTGACTCTTCTGAATCCTACAATGTCCCATCTCCTTTTGGAAAAACCTTTCATGATGACATTGAGAAAGCTGGGGTGAAAGTAAAATCGGAGCCACTGTTGCTTGATAAATCAGAAGAGACCACTCTTACTTCCAAATAAAATGTTAATTGACATTGGTGATATGCTTCCTAATTCCGATTTTAGAGAAAATTAACAATTTTTGCATGTTCTATTTTATATAAGTAGCTAATATCTGCATGAGAAAGGACACATTTTTTTTTAAAAAACAAATCATATACATGATTAGAATACATATTGCAGTTAACAAGATGGAACTCTACACAGCAAGAATAAATGATTTCTCTTGTATGCAAATATGCACAAACAATAGACAATAAGATTCTTATACTATACTATTTCAAGTTACTTTTAAAAATAGAAAGTGCTTTTAAAATATATATTTACAGTTTATGAACAGCCTCCAACCATTATTAACAATAATGAATTATTTTATACAGGAGAGATATCTTGAGAGAGAAAACATTTCATTGGTTTATTTCAAAGGAATATGCCGATTTTCTAGCAATGATTGGAAGATGTTGGAACGATGGCACCACGAAATAATAATGCAGCTTATTTTTAACTGTTGATGTGGGTAAGCACCAGGAGCTGTGTAGAGTTAACACTGTGTCTTGATTTTACATCATAGCACATGAACCTGTTAAAATCCTCTAAAAATGACTCTTGTTTCATAGTAAACAGACTTAATTTAAAGCACCAAACTGAGTGATTCTATCAAGGTTAACACCTAACCAAAACATTTCTTTATGTATTTAAAACTATAAAACTTTTATTTTTGCTTAAAATGTGCACCTTCTACCAATTGTCAAATATAGTCACAGTTAAGAAATACCCACCCTATTTTTGTTTTGTTTTTTACCTCAGCCTTCAAATGGGTGAGATGAAGATAAGTAAACGACAACATGACTTTCTTTTAACAGCACCTTGAAAAAATACACTGCACTAGCGAAGGCATTAAGAAGGGGAGAAAAGCCTTCAGACCCAATGGTTATAGGGTCCTGCAACATGTGTGAGAGCATAAGGGGACACGGTGACAATATTGTCATGGGTTAATGTTAACGCTTTATGAGAAGGAATTTGGTTCAACTCATTAACTTCAGGGGACAGTTCAGGACCCTCATTAGCTGCCTGGTCTTTCTGCTCTGAGGCCTTAATTTTCTTATTCTTAGCTTCTTTAGCCTCAAACTTAATCTTGTTCAGTTCAAAACCATGTTGGGGCTTATTCAGGTTTTTGTGCTGGTAGAAAACAAGGGAGAGGCGTGTGGGATGATTCCGGTTGGGGTGTTCAACAGGAGTGGTTGCGTGAAGCTCTCGCCGGGCACACTCGATCAAAACGGAGCCATGCGCAGGCGCAATTGCCACCCCACCAATGTTGGCATCCAAGAAGATGTGCTCGCTGTCTGACCAATACTCGTCGATGTGGAGCAGTTTCTCCTCAGCCGGGGACAGGGGCTCGTCTGAGAGGGGGTCATCAGATAGAGGCTCATCTGCATCAGAATGCTGCTCATCTTCTTCCACCAGAGAGGAAGCCAGGTCATGAGGAGAGGTGGTGAATGGGGGCTGCTGGTTTGGATGATTAGAAGGTAGCTGTTCAGACGGACCAATGGGAGGCTCAGAGTAAACCAGGGTATCTGTCATGGGGGTCGACAAGGTGGGAAGAGAAACCACGTCGCCAGGCTGCGCAATTCCAGTGCATTCCCCTGCAGCTGCATTAGCACCACTGTGTCTCGCAGAAGGCACTGTGCAGAGGGGATTGCTGCTTCTTTCTGAAAACCCGTACGGAACTGACGCATCGTTCTTAAGAGGAGCTGTTGTGGCCGACGCAGTCTTAGGGGACCAGGAGAAACCTGGAGACATGTTTGCCTCTTTCAATGTGTGAGGAATGGATGGGGTCAGTGAGTAGGTTTTAGTGTTGTCCGAACCTTTGAAGATAAAATGGGGTTCAGTTTCACTTTTTATTTCAAGTTGCAAGGCTTCAGTTTTATTCCCTAAACAGAGAAAAGGACACCAAATGCGAAGATAAGTACAAACTACTTTTGGGTGTTGTCTTTAAGGGGTATTTTAAAGAGAAATACAAAGGATAATGTAACAAAACATTGGTGATGGCAATGTTGGCCAGTTTTCGTTCTATTGACTTTAAGTCAAACACACAAGCAGGCATTAAAAATTGCATGTTGTTTGGTATGCTTTTTCACCCAACAATTTTCCTTAAAGAATTCTTCCCTTTGCAAATAATATAAATAAGCACAAAGATTTAGCCAGAAGAATGTACATTGTTTAAAATAGTAAGAGATTAGAAATGACCTAGTTGGCTATGAAGTAAATATTAAAATCATACATTGGAAGACAATGCAGGTGATAACATGATGATTTAGAGCAGTATTTGTACCCAAAGAGATGTTTAGATACATTTTAGGTATTGCCTGATCTCATTCTCAAAAAAGTAAAAATAATAGTTATCAAGAAAACATCATGACTGGCAAACTCAATTATTAGGCAAAGGGAAGTCACATAACTTTTAGTTGAAATAAGTCATTTGTGACCCTCAAGACCAAGTGAATTTAAGCTTTGTTTGTGTCTTTTTTTTTTTAAAGATTTTATTTATTTCACAGAGAGAGATACAGCGAGAGAGGGAACATAAGCAGGGCGAGTGTGAGAAGGAGAAGCAGGCTTCCCGCAGAGCAGGGAATACGATGCGGGGCTCGATTCCAGGACCCCGGGATCATGACCTGAGCCGAAGGCAGACGCTTAATGACTGAGCCACCCAGGCGCCCCTAAGCTTTGTTTCTTTCTCACTAAGTAGGTAGATCTTTATGATCATATTGGCTATTATGGGTAATCTATTCTGACATAACCACACAAACTTCATAGCAAATGGGAACATTTTTCTTGATGGAAATATTCTTCCTGTTTTGAAGTTCTGTAACAATTTCTGGAAGTGCAAAAGCAGCAGATTTTAGGACAAGAAATAGAAAAAGTGGCCATGTTTTAAAATAATTAACAGTATAAGAGCAAACACTGATCTAATTCAAAATAACTACATACATTGTACACCTGAAACTAATATAACACAATACAACCTGGAGACAGGGTAATTCTTTTTCTCTCTCTCCCTCTTTTTAAACATAGAAAGGTAAATAAAATTATTTTTTTTAATTTTTAAAAAATATTTATTTATTTATTATTTGACAGAGAGAGAGAGAGAGACACACACACACAGCGAGAGAGGGAACACAAGCAGGGGGAGTGGGAAAGGGAGAAGCAGGCTTCCCGTGGAGCAGGGAGCCCGGTGCGGGGCTCGATCCCAGGACCCTGGGATCATGACCTGAGCTGAAGGCAGACCCTTAACCAACTGAGCCACCCAGGCGCCCCATGTAAATAAAATTTAAAAAAAGTAAATAAAATAAAACATAGAACACTTCATGAATTTGTAGGTCATCCTTGCTCAGGGGCCATGCTATTCTACTCTGTGTTGTTCCAATTTCAGTATATGTGCTGCCAAAGCCAGCACCATGATAACTCTCATTTTTATCTTGCTTTTCCTTTTTTTTTTAAAGTAATCTCTACACCCAATGAGGGGCTGAAACTTTCAACCCTGAGATGAAGAGTCTCATGCTCCATTGACTCTGCCAGCCAGGCGTCCTAGTTCTCTCTCTCTTTTTTTAGGGGGATGGAGAGAGGGGCAAAGGGAGAAACAATCTTAAGTAGGCTCCCGTCCCAGTGCAGAGCCGACGCAGGGCTCGATCTCGCAATGCTGAGATCATGACCTGAGCCGAAATCAAAGTCAGAAGCTTAACCGACTGCACCACCCAGGCACCCTGCCAGTTCTCATTTTTAAAGAGAACTTGTACATGGAACCCAAGGGGTGGCACATTAAGAAATCTGTGGTTGCATCTATTATAGAGGTTGTCAACAGAATATAAATCATGGGGCAGAAAGATTATAAAAGAGTAATGAGTCTTGGGGGCTTGGGGGTTGGGGAAGGAGAAAAAAAAAAGGAAGGAGCCTTTTACTGAAATGGATAAATCTATATAAAAAAGTTCTTATGGGGGCGCCTGGGTGGCTGAGTTGGTTAAGCGTCTGTCGTCCGCTCAGGTTATGATCCCAGGGTCCTGGGATCAAGCCCCAAATCAGGTTCCCTGCTCAACAGGGAACTGCTTCTCCCTCTCCCTGCTGCTCGTGCTCTCTCTTGCTATCTTTCTCAAATAAATAAATAAATAAAATCTTAAAAATAGAAAAGATAAAAAATAAAAACATTCGTATGGGTAAGATTACAAAAGGACAAGGGGTTATAAGCCAAATATTGTGGAGAGGGCTACTAACAGGATATATATTACTAAAATCATAGCTTGTGAAGATGCTATTAGGGAACGACACAAAGATGAAAATGATAGGAATACTGTTTACAGGCAGCATGGAACCAGACATGGGCATCTTAAAATAAATCTAAACTAAGTATTTGTAAAATGGAGCTAAGAAGCAAAAAGGAATGCTGATTCTCTCTGCCTTGCATCTTCACTATCGATTTACTGAATCTTTCCTAGCATTATATAAATGTCTGCACTGTCATGTCTCTCTCCTTACAAAAAACAAATAAGCCAACTCTCCTTGCAAATATAAAAAAATCAAAGTTAAGGAATACCCTGTAATTCTAATGCTGAGTACCAGTATAAATTCAAGGTGTATTTTTTTCTTTGGATTCCCCGGAGAAATGGCTGAATTTATATATGGGGCAGGATTATATAAGATGAGCCTAGAACATCTTGTCGGAACAGAAGCTAAGAAAGCTATCAAAGACAATCGGGGTCATGACAAAAAAGTTCAGAAGCCAGCATGATGAGTTTCTACTGATCAAAGATGGGACAATTTGAGAATATTGGTTTCAATTTGAGGATTTTTTAAAGATTTTATTTACTTATTTGACAGAGACACAGCGAGATAGGGAACACAAGCAGGGGGGGGGTGGGAGAGGGAGAAGCAGGTTTCCCGCCGAGCAAGGAGCCCGATGCGGGGCTCGATCCCAGGACCCTGGAATCATGACCTGAGCCGAAGGCAGACGCTTAACGACTGAGCCACCCAGGTGCCCCTCAATTTGAGGATTTTAAAAAGCATTTTCATATTTAACTGGGAAAAACCCCCGCCTATTTAATGTGCACTGAAATATAAACTATAAATAATAATGAAATATAGGGGAACCTGGGTGGCTCAGTCATTAAGCGTTTGCCTTCGGCTCAGGTCATGATCCCAGGGTCCTGGGATCGAGCCCTGCATCAGGTTCCCTGCTCCGCAGGAAGCCTGCTTCTCCCTCTCCCACTCCCCCTGCTTGTGTTCCCTCTCTTGCTGTCTCTCTCTGTCTTTCAAATAAATAAAATCTTTAAAAAAAATAATGAAATATAAATACTGTCAATAAAATAATAACAAAAACTATAAAAAACATGAGATCAAAATGATACTAAATTAAAAAAAAAATTGAACACACTGGAAGATGACTAGGAATTGAGTTGTATTCTGAAAACTGGTGAGTAAAGTCAAATTGCCAAGCATTTATTCTAATTTCTCTACATGAACCATAACTCATAGTTAGCAAGTTATTGGTAAGGACAATATTTCTTTTTAAAAGATCAACTAACAAATGGAAAAAGAATGGTAGACTTTGTTACTCCTAATGGAATAAAGAATATAGAACATGATAGTAAGCGTTTCTAAAACCATCACGTAAAAAGCTCATAGGGAACATTATAATCCGTGAATCATGCTGACAACACCTGTACCATGGATCAGCCTTAACATCACAAAAAGAGATACCATCAGACACTGTGTTTCCTGATGTGAAGAAACAAGAATGTAGAAATCAGCCAGTGTCCTTGGCCATAGCAAGTGTTTTTTGTTTTTTGGTTTGTTGTTGTTGTTTTGGTGAGCCCTACATCCAATGTGGGACTTGAATTCGCCATCTTGCCCGAGATCAAGAGTCATATGCTCTACCTACTGAGCCAGTCAGGTGCCCCATAGTTAAGTGTTTTCAAAAATGAAGCTGAATTCGTCTCTACAAGATAATGGTTTCTGTTATATGTAAAAAAGAAAAAAGAAGGAATAATAGGAAAAGCAAGCTTTAAATGAAAAGTGGTAGAGGAGATATATCAACTAACTGTAACGTGTGACCTTGTTTGGATACTGATTTAAACATAGCAAATGTCAAAAAAGAAAAATCATTTAGGAGACAAATGGAGCAATTTGAGCACTGATTGGTATTAAGGCATTATCTGATTTATTTGTTTTGGGTATTGTGGTTCTAAACATTCCTTATCTTTTAGTGACACATACTGATGAAGTAATTGATAATATGATGTGACTTCTGCAATTTATTATCAAAAAATTTGAAGGGGTGGGGCCTGGATAAGGATATAGATGAAATAAGAATTACTATGTATTAAAAATGTTTTAGGGGCAGCCTGGGTGGCTCAGTCAGTCAAGTTTGCACTCTTGGTTTCAGCTCAGGTCTAGATCTCAGGGTTGTGAGTTCATGCCCCATGTTGGGCTCCACACCGGGTGTGGAGGCTGCTTTTAAATAAATAAATTAATTAAATAAAATAAATTTTTTAAATTAAAAAATGTTTTAAATTGGGAGCATAAGAGGGAAGTGGGATTCATTAAATTATTCACTCACTTTGTACCTTTAAAATTTTTTCCATTTCAGAAAAAAACCTCTCAGCCCTGTAAACGTCACTGCATTCAACTGATCCCCTTTATAGCCAACCACAAGAATTTCTCCATTTCTCTCCCATTTCCCTATCAATCTACTTCATTCATTCTCACTATTGAATCTGCTCAAGTAGGACCTCTGGTAGCCTACAAAACTCATGGTGAAATTTCCATTTTCATCTCACTTGACACAGAGCAACATTTGACATGGTTGATCCCTCCCCTCCTTGAAACACTACATACAGTGTTGGGGTTTCACTCCTACCTCACCAGACCTTCCAAGTCTCTCTTGCTGGTTCTTCATCTCTGAAGCCTGTACAGATTGGGAATTCCTAGGATTTGTCCTTCTAGCTCCTTTAGTGTCTCTGTGATTTCATTCACTCTCAGGCTTTTAAATACCATCTCTATGCAGCTGACTTCCTAAATCATACCTCGAGCCTACATCATTTATTAACAGTTGTCTGACAGGTGTCTTGAAATTGACATGTCCAAAAGTGAGCTTCTGATCTCCCTCTGTATCTTTCCAAATCTATTCTTCTCTCCCCCTTTCTCATAACCTTTGGTGATTTCCCCATCTTTCTAGTTTCTTCAGACCAACATCAGGATAAACACTCACACTTCTCTTTTTGTCCACATTCCAGATTTATGAGAAATCTTGTTGACTCTACTTTGAAAACATCCAGGACCAGACATTTCTCACGTCCTTCTCATTAGTCAATCTGGACCAAGCTCCATCACCTCTCTCCTGAGCTGTTAGGATGGCCTCTATACCACTGCCCTACTTTTCTGTTCTCTGCCTACTATTTTCTAGTTTCAATCCAGTAAGCAGAATGTTAGGTTTCAGTCAGGTTACAGTCCTTCTCTATTCTTTTTTAAGGATTTCATTTTTATGTAATCTTTACACCCAACGTGGGGCTTGAACTTAAAACCCAGAGATCAAGAGTCACATGCTCCACCAACTGAACCAGCCAGATGCCCCATCCCTTCTCGATTCTGAAATATCCACTAACCTTCCTCTCACTCAAAAAAGGCCAAAGTCTTTAGAGCAGTCAACAAAGCCTGGGATGAACAGCTCAGAGACCCCTCTTCCCTCTCCCATCTATCTCCTACTCTTCTCCCCACTTCATGTTCGGCTTTAGCCACACTGGTCTCCTTGCTTGCCTCAAGTATTCCAGGCAAATTCTTGCCTCCTGACGTTTACATTTGCCATTTACTCTGCCTGGAATGCTATTTCTCCAAATAAAAACACTCATGATCCTCATTGCTTTGGGGCCTTGACTCAAATGCCTCATTCTCAGCAAATCGCTCTGACAACCATATTCAAATGGCTTTTTTGCATAGCCCTCCCTCTCCTCTTCCACCACTACATTTCTAGCACCCACAACCGCACAAAGGGGTGCCCTGTAATACCTGTTGACTGCCTTACTTAAATTGATGCTAAACTTGAGTGAGGAAGACTTCAAGGAAGCAATGTCATTTCACGTATGCCAAGAAGGAGGAGCTGGGCTTCGAAACAGATGGGGAACAAACAATAAAAACATGTTTAAAAAAACAAAACACCATTGGGGCGCCTGGGTGGCTCAGTTGGTTAAGCGACTGCCTTCGGCTCAGGTCATGATCCTGGAGTCCCAGGATCGAGTCCCGCATCGGGCTCCCTGCTCGGCAGGGAGTCTGCTTCTCCCTCTGCCCCTCCCCCCTCTCATGTGCTCTCTGTCTCTCTCATTCTCTCTGTCTCAGATATATAAATAAAATCTTAAAAAAAAAAAAAAAAAAAAAAAAAAAACAAAACACCATAAATAGAAAAAAATACCACGAAATACGGATGGGCCACTCTCTTGTTGACTTTGAGTTTTGGCAATTATGGAGAAATTGTGTATGTGAATGTAGTCAGTGTCTTATTTTGAACTCTAAACCAACCTGTATTAAAAAGCAAAGGAGACTTAAGAACAATTATCTAACTGAATTGATATCTGATCAAAAGTTGGGTTTTTTTTCTTTCTTTCTTTTTCCCCCAGAATGCCTCATTCCTAAGAGAGCAGCAAAGATAAAGGAGAGGGGAAATAAGGTGCAAAGGCAAGTCCCAACCCTTCGGCCAATGGAAGTTGTGCACAGAGAGTCAGCAGGGTCCACAGGCCTCACCTAAAAGCGGCAGCGAGGAAGCCTTGCTATTGTTTGTTGTCGAGTTATTCTTGCGCTTGATCCGAGGAATGAATTTCTTCTCCACCGCTCTTATCTTATGTGCGAGAACTTCTGTCATCATTGCGGCCCTCTTCTTCCCGGAACGAGGAACTGGCTGAGTAAAACGCGTTCTTTTTTTACGGCGGGGTGCGAGCACCTCAATGGCCCCAGATTGGATCTTGGCTTCCATTCCTTCACTAGAGCCAAACTCATCTGTATCTGAGAGTTTGTAGAGCGGTAGCACATGCAGCTGCTCATCTTGAGGGATAACCCCCAAGGAGCGGTTATCTTCTCTTGTTAAAGTACAAACCTGACAGAAAGAAAACATGAAATAGGTCCTGCACATTCATCGTAGTTATTTCTACCTTCTAATTGTTGCCATTGTCAAAAGGATCTGTATTCCCATTCTGTTTTCCATTGGTCACTGCTGGTATAGTGATTTTGGATAAATAATACATATCAAGCCACTCAACATGCTTCAATTCTAGTAATTTATCAACTGTTTGTAAGCAGACCAGTATAATTTTGAGTTGATCTTATAAGTCAATAACATTATACTTGTTTATGTATTTTATAGTATTTTTTAAAAGTAAACTCTATCCCCAGTGTGGGGCTCGAACTCAGGGCACAGAGATCAAGAGTCACATGCTGTTCCAACTAGCCAGCCAGGCACCCCAAAACTCCTATATTTTAAATAGTAAGCCTTTTGTTACATTCCATTTTACTTCATTGCCTAAGTTAGGGAATATCTACTGGATTGTCCACAGCATTCATATAAAACATTAAGAAGACATTATTTTAGCCTATATATTTCCCTATTTCTCAAATAATGTCACATTCTTTGGGTAGAGGGGGATTAATTAGGAAGAATTTGCTAATTTGCTCTGTTTTCCTTTAGGATTTCTTCACTTCTGCTTATAAGTGGAATTTATCTATAGATATACAGATTTTTTTTTTTTCCTGCCCCCCACACCCCCAGGGTGATTTTTTCTTCACTAAATGCACTGAACAGATATTAATGAAGTAAAAGAAGCAGCACAAGAGATTTCTCTCCAGCAGGACTTATATTCTAATAGTTTTATTTTTAAATTGATTTTTTATTATTTTTAAAAATTATTTTTAAAAATTCTAATAGTTTTTAAAAATTAAACATTTCATTTTGATAAATTTTCTCTTTCTGCTTGATGTTACTTCTATTCTGGCTAGGAACATACCAATAAGTTACCTACCTTTCTTTTGCATGTGAAGTAAGACATCTGAAGAAAATTCTGTCTTGAATATAACCTATCTCAGTCCTTCTCCTGACTTTAAAAGTTATTTTTATTCATTGTAGAGAAATAAAACTACAGAACTACATACAGGAAATTCCTGACTTTGATACCTAATATTCATATTTTTCTTCATGGATTAGTATCTTAGTGGTAATTAATTTTCAAGGGTCATTAAAGAGCCACCAAAAATATATCCAATGGTTTCATTTTTTTTTTTTAAAGATTTTATTTATTTATTTGACAGAGAGAGATAGCGAGAGAAGGAACACAAGCAGGGGGAGAGGGAGAGGGAGAAGCAGGCTTCCTGCCGAACAGGGAGCCCAATGTGGGGCTCGATCCCAGGACCCTGGGATCACGACCTGAGCCGAAGGCAGATGCTTAACGACTGAGCCACCCAGGCGCCCTGAATGGTTTCATTATTTTTATTAAAAACATCTCTCCTAGAGCTAAGGGCTCTTTCTAAGACAGTAGTAGGCTGGAAAGAAAGAAAACTGCCTGATTATAAGCTCGATAGACTTGATGAATACAGATAGGAAAGTAAGATAAGCTTAAAGTTTTAAAAATCACAATATTTTCTCAATATTTATAGTCACATTTACCAGCAAGACTTGAAATACTGAGTTCTCTTGGGTGTTATTTTTCAGTAATTTTAAAGTAATCATGTTAAAAAGTAGACTCTTCCACCAATAAATGTTTACTTAATCAATTTATTTGTTCACAGGGAGATTAAGAAGGGGACAAGGAGTAGATATGAGAAGCATAATTAGAAGGACTGGGGCAGCAGACAGGGTGAAAAGAGAATTGGCAGCCGAATTTGGAGAACTCAGGGTTTCAGAGATGGGGAAATTTGGAGTTATGTCAAGTTCTGGGTATGAGCCTCATGGCTTGAACAAGAGCAGTGGAGAAGAGGCAGCACTGAATAATACACAGGAGAAGCACGAGAGAAGTGGAACCAAAATTTAGTTCGATTCTGAACCTAATTCAGCCTGATCACAGATAGTTTGTAATGAAGCAAATCAGGTAAAACATATTAGCCACGCAATGACAATGAACCACACTCCGGCCAAGATTCATCCAGACAGATTTATAATATCATTGATCTCAAAGGCTCCACTGATCAACAACAGTGGACAAGAAAGATTAAGAAAAAAGGAAAAAAAGACTCCTTAATCTATCACTCACAGACTTATTGGCCAAACAAGAAAGGAAGGCTGCCTTTTGATGGATTAGATTGTGTACTTTCAGGAACCTGTAGCTATCTCTCTTACATGGGGCCAACCAAACAGACTGGTGTAGTGCAAAAATAGAGCGGAATGTTTTACCAGGTGAGAAGACAATTACTGGAAGCAAACCCCATTCCACTTACAAAAGGACCATTGCATGATTCTCTCCACGGTCTTTTACGTAATTTAAACATCTCTTGATTGACTTCACGCTATGCACATGTAATTCTTTCCATGGCTGTAAATCTAAGTGTGCACACCTAAATGCAAATATTTCTGACAATTCTGGTATATTAACATAACTTTATACATATATACTGGCACAAAAAAGATATACATTTGGCCTAGTTCCTTCACAAAAACCCTGAGATACACAGAAGGCAAAAAACAAAAACAAAAAACAGTAAGTTGCTTAACTTCCTACCTACCAGTTTGATGGCATAGAATTGTACTCCTACTTCCTAGCAAACGTACCACTATGATTCAAGACTTTGAACAAAATATTTAAGGCCAGTTCTGTAACTTTGTGCAAGTATATCAACAATAACTTAAATATCATTGATATTATAAACTATGTGGGACAGAACATAAAATAGGGTTTTTAACAATCATCATATTTCAGGACCTCAGCCTAAGCACACAGCAATGGACCGTTTAGAATCAAAAGTCACCCAGGTACATACCACAGTGCTTCCATTATTCATGTTGTGAATGTCCCTGTGAGGATGGGCACAGAAGTCTAGGCAAGCAGTGACCCCAGAGAACGGACGACCTTCTTTGCTGCCAAGCCGACATTCTCGGGCAACATGTTCATATTCTACCTAAAAAGAGAAATGTATGGCACAAAGTTTTAAGAGCCAGAAAGAATCTCCTTTAGTAAAGAGTAAAAATCACTTCCTGACCAAGTTCTTAAACTAATTATACATTGTAAGTCAGAGATTTCTGACTATAGTGTGGTAAAGTAGTGGATGGGTAGTTCAGTAACATTCAGGAGGAAGAGTCTAGGAGGACAGCAAGTAAAGTGACAATGACTGGCTGTGACTGATGGTAGGCTGATGACAATACCTGTTGGAGGTGAATATTGAGCAGACCAAGCCTAAATTATCCCTGGAGAAAGAGAGACTACTACAGTGCATGAAGTACATGTGAAGTTTTCAATGTCTACAAAAAGTAGGTAAACATATATACATATGTTCATGAGCCAATATAGAATTTAGGACTCTTTTTAAAACCAAAGCTTAGCAAAAATGAAGGGGGGAAATCGGAGAGGGAGACGAACCATGAGAGACTATGGACTCTGAAAAACAAACTAAGGGTTCTAGAGGGGAGGGAGTGGGGGGATGGGTTAGCCTGGTGATGGGTATTAAAGAGGGCACGTTCTGCACGGAGCACTGGGTGTTATACGCAAACAATGAATCATGGAACACTACATCAAAAACTGATGATGTAATGTATGGTGACTAACATAACATAATACAATGAGAAAAAAAAAAACAACAACAAAAAACCCAAAGGTTAGCAATTAACAGAGAGCATGCTATTCATGATAATACAAACGAAGATTGAAGAAATCTAGATCTCTGGTTATGTTTAAAATAAAAAGATCGTTACACACTTATTTTCTATCTTTTTAAAACCAAAGGTTAGCAATTAACAGCATGATATTCATGATAATACAAACAAAGATTGAAGAAATCTAGATCTCTGGTTATGTTTAAAATAAAAAGATCATTATACACTTATTTTCTACCTTGTGATGACTGCAGACATATACAGCCTTGCAAAATGACTGCCACACTTAGGTTAGTTAACACCTCAATCCCTTCACATAGTGAGGATTATTTTGTGTGTGTCGTGGTAACACTTAAGGTCTCTTAAAAATTTTTAAGTCTATGATAGAGTACTGTTAATTATACTCCCCATGCTGTGCAACAGATGCCCAAATGTAATTTATCTTATGGCTGGGAGCCTCTGCCCCCTGACCTTCATCTCCTCATTTCCCACACCCCTCATATATTTTCTTGATGATGTCCTTTGAAGCACAAAATTGCAAAATTTTGACAATCTGTTCTTCCATATTTTTATTTTTGGATTGTCTATTGCTAGTATATAGAAAAACAATGACTTTGCATGTTGATCTTATATCCTGAAACCTTGCTAAACTCACTGATTAGCTCAAATAGTGAGTGTGTATGTATGTGTATCCCTCAATAGTTTCCACACATAGGAGCATATCGTTGGCTAGTAGAGATCATTTTATCTCCTTTTTTACTCTGAATTTCTTCAACTTGCTCTTAATAGAACCTCTAGCAAAATGTTTACTAGAAATGGAGAGTAGATATTGTCTTGTTCCTGACAGTAAGCAAAAAATGTTTTAGTCTTTATCGTAACTATGATATTATCTGTGGGTTTTTGTAGATGTCCTTTATCAGGCTGAAGCAATTCCCTTCTATTGCTATTTTGTTAACTGTTTTTATCATGAAAGTGGTGGATTTTTGTCAAATGTCTTCCATCTATGGGGAGATCATGTGTTTTTTGTCATTTGTTCTATTAATGTAGTTAGTATACTACATTGATTAATTTTCTTGTGTTGAATCAATCATGCATTCCTGTTTCATAAATTAAAATTTCTAGAATTAATTACAATTCTGTCACTCTGGAGTTTTAATTCACTTGTCATAATAGGAAGTGATAACTTTTTAATTTTTTTAAGAAAATATTTTTAAAGTAGTATCTACACCCAACATGGGCCTCAAACTCATGACCCCGAGATCAAGAGTCGCATGCTCTACCAACTGAGCCAGCCAGGCACATCCAGGCTGGAAAATTTTTTAAGCTGTTCTGTAAAAATAGATACATACTCAAGTTCAAATCTGAAGGTTTTCTATTAATAATGATGTTGCTTATATCGAAATTTCAACCATGTTTAAGAGCACTGTATATGGTCCCCAAACGTACCTGGTTTTGGTAAGCAACTGGAGCATACTGCTTATAAATGGGAGCTAATCGTGTAGCCAAACTCTGTAAATTATCTTCAAGGTTTTTTTCCTACAGGAAAAGACAGTCCATAAAAGTTGTTTCATAATGACATGAATTTTAGGTATGAAAATGAATCATAAATCATTGCTGATATGTGGTTGATGCACAACTCATACTTACCCTAATAAAAGAACTACCATAGAAAATCACATGGGTTGATTCTTAAAAAATCTGAACTACTGGTCATTATTATGCTTTAATTTAGTCTTTGAAATTCAAGTTCTATGTTATAAGCTAATTAGAAGTCTAAATGGTGTTAGAGGTAAAGTGCTCATGTTGATAAATAGAAGAACCCTATTTTATATTTATTCAGTAGTACTGGGCACTTGAAATAAATCAAGACAGGGTTCCTAATGGCAAGAGGAAATGTTGAGGTAAAGAACTCTGACACAGCGCAACAAGTTTCTATAACAGAAGTGGGAGAACAACAAACATAAAGCGCATACTACATATCAGGTTCTATGCTAACAGCCTCAATAATAGGTAAGTGGGCAACTGGTTGTCTAAAGCTAGTGTTTTCTTTTTCACATTATAACGGCTACAAATTGTGGAAGATGTGGTGGGACACCATAAAAAGAGTCTAGATTGCTACTGATGGTAGAAACATTGTAAGACCTTTTTTTCAAGGAGAACAGTCATGACAAATGTCTCTATGCAAA
This sequence comes from Neomonachus schauinslandi, assembly GCF_002201575.2. Lineage (NCBI taxonomy): Eukaryota > Metazoa > Chordata > Mammalia > Carnivora > Phocidae > Neomonachus > Neomonachus schauinslandi. Next base: position 97,744,113 of record NC_058408.1, on the reverse strand, counting down.
ATATCACTGAAGTTTCAGGTCAGGTTGTGATCTCAAGGTTCTGAGTTTGAGCCCCGAGTTGAGTGGAGATCTCAGAGCTAAGACAGCTTGAGACTATCCTCCATCCTGCTGACGCTCTCTGTCTCCTTCTCTAAAATAAATAAATAAAATCTTAAAAAAAAATCACTGAAGACAGTACAACGTATGCAGCAGATAAGGTAGACTTTGGAAACAATAGCTGAAAGACAACTGTAGTAATTTTTGAGAGAGGATTGTATCCTAAATCAAATCAAAGAATTGATAAATGATCAGTCACATCCAAGGAAGACTATCAAAGGGGAACTGAGAGTAAGGATGAAGGAGAGACTTAAGAAGGCTCCATGCTTCTGCTTCATTTGAGATCTGGTGGATGCCAAGAACACAGAAAGAAGACCTTCATGTGGATTAGTTTACTTCTGATATTCACCAGATTATTAATAAAACCAAAGCCACACACAATGTAGACATAGGAAGTTAATTCTTGAGTGCATTTAACAAACCCCAATTTGGGCAACTATAAAGCATCAGTGATCACTCTTTTAGTTTCCTAATGATTTAGGTTGATGCTTTCATTGAAAAAGAAATTTATGTATATCAGGTCTATATATAGATTACTGTGTTCCTTTCATCTGTCTTACTTACGTATCTGATACTTAATATAGTTTCACAAATACAGTCAGGAAAAGTCAGGACCCTACTTTAAAAACACTTCCTGGCTATACTCACCCATTAATTATTTCATTTATTTGGGGAAAACTTACAATTGTGATTTAAGTACCTACTGAAAAGATTCTGATTGTTTTCTAACACCTAAAATATTTAGGTAGAGTAGGCAATTGTGTTTCACTGCTAGGAGATTACGAATCATCTGGTATCAGAAGTCAGACTGAGTAACTGGTCATCATGAAATATCTCATTTACAGTGTAGAGATGTTGAAATAAAGTAGGCACATAGAAAAAAAATCCAATAAAGCTTTATAGCTGACCACTGGTATCACTTTACAAATTTAAGTCTCATTATACATAATGTAAAAATTTTGATTTTCTAATTGTTTCATTAGAACAAATGTGTGTGTCAGATATAGAGGTTTCTTCTTATCAGATCTTTAACTGTTGGGGCTCAAGCCTACATTCCTCTGCTCTTCTCATCCTACACCTGATCCCTAGGACTGTCATACATCCACATCTGTGGCTATAATTACTACCTGGACCACAAATCACACTTGAGCTTCAGATTCTTCTCCATTTTCTTATTTTAAGACTTATTTGAGAGAGAGAGAGAGAGAAAGTGAATGGGGGAAGAGGCAGAGGGAGAGAATCTTCCAGCAGACTCCCTACTCAGTGTAGAGTCCCACGTGGGGTTCGATCTCGAGACCTATGAGATCACAACTTGAGCCAAAACTAAGAGTCTGACACTACCTACTAAGCCACCCAGGTGCCCCCAGATTCTTATTATTGACCTGACATTCCCACTTGGATTTTATAGAAATCTCTCACCTAGTGGCTCCAAAATGAATCCATAATCTACCCTTTTGAAACTGGGTTCTATGTCCATGTACCTATATCAAGCAATAGCACTACCATCTAATAACTAAAACCTTTCCAGACTAACCACTGCCCACCATTTCCTCTGTCACAACCATATTCCAAGTTACAATGATCCCTTCTCTGGACTATTCTTTTTTTTTAAAGATTTTATTTATTTATTCATGAGAGACAGAGAGAGAGAGAGACAGAGGCAGAGGGAGAAGCAGGCTCCCCGTGGAGAGGGGAGCCCGATGCGGGACTCGATCCCAGGACCCCGGGATCATGACCTGAGCCGAAGGCAGACGCTTAACCGACTGAGCCACCCAGGCGTCCCTGGACTATTCTTAAGGCTAGCTCATCTTGCTAAACACACTCTTTACCAACTCTAATCCATATTCAAAGAGCAACTATAGAGATCTCTTTCAAAGAAAAGTGTGATTGTATCACTTTCATTAAATCCTTTAATGATCTTCCAAAATGGCTGACATTGCATACAAGGCCACTGCATTCACCTTACTCTCCCTTGCCTGCTCTGAGCTTCATCCTGGCCTTCTGTCAGTTTCTGTAATGAGAAATGCTTCTTTCTGTATTATAAGCACCATACAGATGTTATTCAATATTTAAAATGATCATAAAAACTGATCTCATACTCATTAATTACATAATATTCTGTTGTAGAATAAAAATTTAATAGTCATGTAAGTATTACTAATATATTTACATACTGGTAGTTTTATCATATAGTATTTGGAAAGAAAACTGATTAATTTTAAGGGAGAAGGACATCACATTATCATGTGTTCTTATGGATGAACATAGCACCTTTCCACAATCAGGTGTTTTATATGTCCTTTACTAAATTTTTAAAGTTTTCTCCCTAAAGGTTTAACCCACTTCCTTTTTAAAAAATGTAAGCTCTATGCCCAACATGGGGCTTGAACTCGACCCCGGATCAGGAATCACACAATCTACTGACTGAGACAGTCAGGCGCCCCTAACAGACTTATTAGATTTCTTCTAAGGTCCTTGATCTGCAAATGATAGTTCTCTCTGGAATCATTTCCTTGTTTAATTGCAGTAGATGGCAAATCAAGAAAATGCTAAATAATTCTGATTATCTCTGTAAAAGGATGATTATTAATTTTGAGTTTCTTGAAAGATGTTATATTCATTGTATTATAGATATAGTTGGATTCATTCCTGTTTTATTTTCTGTTTCCTATTTATCTTGTATTCTAATGATCTTTAAAAATCCTTTGATTGTTTTCTTTTTAAAGATTTTTTCCCCACAACAATTTCAAAATGTAAAAATTCTATTTCTATTCATCTAAAAAATCTTAAAAATAATCTTGCTCAAATATATGTTTTTCTGACAACATCTAGAGCAGTGTTTTCCAAGCTGTGGGTCATGACTCATTCGTGGGCCAAGAAATCAGTTTAGTAGGTAATAACTAACATTTGAAAAAAGAAAAATGAGAATTTATAAAAAATATTATAGTGAATCATAGTGATCCTCAGCAATAACTAGATTGGATATTAACTTTTTAATCTTTTAATATCTTCTCTTACACAGAAGATGAAGTATTATTTTCTGATGTTTTATTTTAATTATTTACTTGCATATACCACTGGATAGCAGTTTGTAATATAAAATGTTTTTTATTTGTGGTCACAGCTCAAAGTTTGAAAAACACTGATCTTAGTATCTAAATTCTCCCCACTCCAAACAAAGCATAAAACATTACCACACTTAGTTCCTATAGGTGCCCCCCTCCCCCAGTGCCTACCCACCCTTGAGTTGATAAGAGTATGGAATTATACTTATCAGTTGTTATTTTAATTAAAAAAATGTAAGTACTCAACTTATTTAAACTTAACAGTAAGGTTGACTAATTTCTTTGCTCACCATGGCCTCGTGTCCCGGACAGATTGGTTCCGGTTTCATATATCTTCTTTCTGGATTACGTCCTTTAGTAATTCTTTCATAGTAGTTCTGTGGGTAGTAAACTTTCTGAGTCTTTGAAATGTTGGCAAATGGCTTTATTTATTCTTCCTACTTTGGCTGGGTATAAAATTCTAGGTTCTTTTAACAATGATTGTCTCTGGGGTTAGGGAAGAGGAGGAGGGAACCAGGGACAGTTGGAATTTGGGTTGGTAGTTAAAGACTTTACCTAATTTATAGAGAATTTTAAACTATTTACTTATATATATTCTTAACTTTTTTCACTACTTTTAAAATATTTCATTGTTTTACTATTTAGAAAATATTTTAAGGAATGTATTTATAAATCCATTGTGTAATTGCAAAGTAAAAAGGGACACTTACATGTAAGGGAGAGCTTGGATCAATTCTAAATCTTCTAGGGCTTGGGCTTCTACCAAATTTACATCCATTGAAATACATACTCCATGAACAGCCAAAAGAGAACGAAGCTCCACAAGTCTCTGGATCAATTCCTTGACATGTACAGGTACGACTGTAAGATGATAATTGCAAGGGAATGAACTGATAAAGCAAGGCCAATACCTCAGACAGAACATTTCAGATTCCTGTAACTTTAGAAGTATAGATGACTAGTGATCTGATTTTAACATATCTATTTCATTAATTATTTTATCTTAAGTAGTGTTAACCCAAAGCTAACGGCCCTTGAATATAAGCAAGTTTTTTAACTAAAATGTTTGTTCAAGATTGTAAATCCAAATAAACAGCAATAAATTATACACAAATACCCATAAACTTGTTTGATTTGGATATGCCTGGGAGAAAATAAACAGTCTGCATTTTACTTTATTTTATTGAGAGAGACTCTTAAATACACTCCACGCTCAGCACAGAGCCTGACCCAGGGCTCAACCTCAAGACCCTGAGAGATCATGATCTGAGCCGAAACAGTTGGCCGCTTAACTGAATGAGCCACCCAGGTGCCCCAAAGAGTCTGCATTTTATTTATTTTTTATTTTTTAAAAGATTTTATTTATTTATTTGAGAGAGAGAGAATGAGAGAGAGCACATGAGAAGGGGGAGGGTCAGAGGGAGAAGCAGGCTCCCCGCCGAGCAGGGAGCCGATGCGGGACTCGATCCCGGGACTCCAGGATCATGACCTGAGCCGAAGGCAGTCGCTTAACCAACTGAGCCACCCAGGCGCCCCAAGAGTCTGCATTTTAAATCTTGGATCTGTTCCCCTATCAGAAATGAAAAGGAAAGTATCCTGTTAGCTCTTTGGACTTTAACTCCGTCATCTATAAACCGACATTATTTAATCCCGAGGATTGATAATGGATTATATATTGTATGTGAAATCACCTTGTTAATTTTAAAGAAAACCTTTATTAAGATTACAAAAGGAAAAATTGAACTTAAAGCTTGTTTCATTCAGTAACTTGGTTATTTTAGTACATTGGGGGCATTTCTGAGACCCTAACATGGACCTGATAGTAAGAATGACAATGATTAGAATATTCATACAAAGATATGAAACCCGAGGAAATAACATACACTCCTGTGGCTTCCAATTGCATAATACTTGGAAACTTCTAATAGTATGAATGTGGTACTTATGTAATGATTAAAAACAAACAAAAAAATCAGTAAATGAAAAGTATACAGAAATTTTGAGATCAGAACTAGTAGTATTTTTTAACTGTGAAAGTCAAGAAAATACCTGATATTAAGATAACACTGACTACAAAAAGAAAAATAAATAGTACATTTATGTCATTGAAATGATAGCAGTTTGTGAAGGAAAGAAAAATGTAGTTTAATTAATTAATTTAATTAACGGCTGACAGTTAAACAATGAAACACACAGAAACTGTACAGGATTGTGAGACCTAAAAGAGCTTTTGCAGAGTATCCGAAATAGTCAACATCACTGATAATAGGACAAATGAACTGAAAACAGGTCCTGATATTATGGACAAAGTGTAGTCCCGGGGCGCCTGGGTGGCTCAGATGCTTCGGCTCGGGTCATGATCTCAGGGTCTTGGGATGGAGCCCCACAGCGGGCTCCCTGCTCTGCGGGAAGCCTGCTTCTCCCTCTCCCACTCCCCCTGCTTGTGCTCCCTCTCTTGCTGTGTCTCTCTCTGTCAAATAAATAAATATAACCTTTAAAAAAAAAAAAAGTGTAGTCCTACCAGTAATTCCTCACTTGATTTTAATTAGAAAGAAACAATCAGTCAAACACAAACTGAGCAACAGTCTATAAAATTAGGCCTTCAAAAATGTCAATGCATGTCAATGCCCGGGCACCTGGGTGGCTCAGTTGGTTAAGCATCTGACTCTTGGTTTCTGATCAGTCGGGATCTCAGGGTTGTGAGTCAGAACCCCGCAATGGGCTCGGCACTCAGTGGGGAGCTGAGATTCTCTCCCTGTGCCCCTCTCCATGCTTATGCAGTCTCTCTCTCTCTCAAATAAATTTTAAAAAATCTTAAAAAAAAAAAATCAATGCCGTGGAAGACAACGCATGAGATAAGAAACAATCAAGAGACCAAAAAGAGGAGAGAGGGAGACATGAAAAAGGCAAAACAAGTTAACCCATTAATTCCTGGGTGGGGGAAAATTACTACAAAGTACATTATTATTATTTTTTTTAAGATTTTATATATTTATTTGAGAGAGAGACGAGAGAGTCCAGAAACAAGCAGGGAGACAGCAGAGAGAGAGAAGGAGAAGAAGATTCCACGCGGAGCAGGGAGCTCGATGTGGAACTTGCTCCCAGGACCCTGGGGTCATGACCTGAGCCGAAGGCAGATGATTAACCGACTGGGCCTCCCAGGCAACCCTATAAGGTACATTATTGGAAAATATTCAATACCTGAATATGAACTGTAGATTAGATAACAGCATTTTATCAAAGTTAAATTTTCTGATTTTAATAATTTTGCTGGGTTTATGTAAATGAATGTCCTCATGCTTAGAATATACCCTCTTAAGTATTATTTACAGGAAAAGGCATAAAGCCTGAAACTAGCTGACAATCCAGAACAAAAAAAAATTACTATCTTTTTTAAAAAAGATTTTATTTATTTATTTGAGAGAGAATGAGAGACAGAGAGCACGAGAGGGAAGAGGGTTAGAGGGAGAAGCAGACCCCCCGCTGAGCAGGGAGCCTGATGTGGGACTCGATCCCGGGACTCCAGGATCATGACCTGAGCCGAAGGCAGTCGCTTAACCAACTGAGCCACCCAGGCGCCCAAAAAAATTATTTTTAATCAATAATAATATGTGTGTATGTGTGACTTTGTATATAAACGCAAATGTTACAAACTTAATGATGATGAAATCTAGGTGAGAGGTATATAAGAGTTCGTTGAAGGATTCTTGCATCTGTTCTGTAACAATAGAGAATAAGAATATTAATTTATTTATTTAATTTATTTTTTAACTAGGCTCCATACCCAATATGGGGCTTGAACTCACAACCCCGAGATCAAGAGTCACATGCTCTACCAACTGAGCAAGCCAGGCACCCTGGTAAGAATCTTAAAAAAAAAAAAAAAAAAAAGATATGCTGAAGGCATGCCTGACTGGCTCCGTCAGTAAAGCATGAGACTCTTTATTTTGGGGTCATGAGACTGAACCCCACAGTGGGTATAGAGATAACTTAAAAATTAAAAAGGTATGCTAGATCTACATTGAATGAAATAGAATAAAACTTAGGTTATTGGATTCTTGGAAAGATTAAATGAGACAATATATGTCTATCCTTCAAAGCAGTGCCTTCATACAAGAGTTACTATGTTTATTGTGAATCCACATACAAAAGAATTAGCAGACATTAGGGGCACCTGGGTGGCTCAGTTGGTTAAGCAACTGCCTTCGGCTCAGGTCATGATCCTGGAGTCCCTGGATCAAGTCCTGCATCGGGCTTCCTGCTCAGCAGGGAGTCTGCTTCTCCCTCTGACCCTCCCCCCTCTCATGTGCTCTCTCTCATTCTCTCTCTCGAATAAATAAATAAAATCTTAAAAAAAAAAAAAAGAATTAGCAGACATTAAAAATAGTTTGTATATTACTGGCATTGTAAAGATAAGGTAAATGTAATGAAATGATGACATAAGCATAAAGGAATACTCTTAAAGGTAGGCAAATTAATTTTGTGTGGGGATCAGAAAGGGGACATATATATTGTTTATATTTTATATAATGACATTTCTTTTTTTTTTTAAAGATTGTATTTATTTATTTGACAGAGACACAGAGAGAGAGGGAACACAAGCAGGGGGAGTGGGAGAGAGAGGAGCAGGCTTCCCACTGAGCAGAGAGCCTGATGTGGAGCTCGATCCCAGGACCCTGAGATCATGACCTGAGCCGAAGGCAGATGCTTAATGACTGAGCCACCCAGGCGCCCCATTTTTTTCTTTTTTAAAAAAGATTTTATTTATTTATTTTTGAGAGAGAGAGAACACAAGCAGAGGGAGCGATAGGCAGAGGGATAGGAGAAGCAGGCTCCCTGCTGAGTAAGGAGCCCCATGCGGGACTCGATCCCAGGACCCTGGGATCATGACCTGAGCCGAAGGCAGACGCTTAACCAACTGAGCCACCCAGGCATCCTGAACATTTCTTTTTTAAAAAATATTTTTATTTACTTATTTTTCTTGCAAAGATTTTATTTATTTACTTATCTATTTATTTATTTATTTTAGAGAGAGAGAGAGACAGAGAGGAAACACGAGCAGCGGGAGGGGTAGAGGGAGAAGGAGAGAATCTCAAGCAGGACCCAAGTTCTGTGTGGAGCCCAATGCAGAGCTCGATTTCTGAAAGAGTCCGGACGCATAACCTACTGAGCCACCCAGGCACCCGAAAGGTTTTTATTTTTTCAGTAATCTCTACACTGACCATGTGGCTCGAACTGAGAACCCGAGATCAAGAGTTGCATGCTGTGAGCCAGCCAGGCGCCACAGTATAATGACATTTCTTTTAAAAAAGAGAGACATATATGAGGAAAACTACACAAAACAATCCTGAAGACACAAAAGTAAACTTGAACAAATGGAAAGAAAAACCATGTTATGGGATAGGAAGATTCAATATCATTGTAAGTTAATTTAATGAAATCTCATTAAAAATGTCATTGGCTCTATCTTAAACTAGACAAATTCATTTTAAAGTTTATTTGGAAGCACAAACAGAAAAGAATAATAGAAAGCTTTGAAAAAGAGCGAGTAAGGTGAGCTATCCCTACCAAATACTAAAATACATTATAAAATCTCTATAATTAAAAAAAAATGTGGTACTAGTACCTGAAAGGCCAGGACAATGATATAAATTTTAAATACAAGAGAAGACTGTCTCATATGTAATTTTTGCTTACAGTTAAAGTGGCATTTCAAATCAAGGGGAAAGAAATGCTCTCTTGTAACTGGTGTTTTCTTAAATGGAAAAGAGGACAGAAATGGATCTCCTCCTCCCACTATTAACTAGCATAAATTTTAAGTACATCGCAGATTCACGTTTTAAAAATTTACAATTTCAACAAGAACTAAAAGAAAATATGGGTGAATTACTGTATAACTTGAAAGAGAGAAAAATGTTCTTAAATACCAGTTAAAATTCAGACACAAAAGAAAAAATAGATATGATTAATTATATTAAAAAGGAAAGGGGATGGGGCACCTGGCCGGCTCAGTTGCTGGATAATGTGCCTCTTGATCTTGGGGTTGTAAGTTCGAGCCCCATGGGTGTGGAGATTACTTAGGAAATAAAAAATAATAATAATAAAAAAAGGAAAACGCAAAAGATAACATAGCAGAAGTAAAAAGAAAAGTATCAAACTGGCAAAACCGTTTAGACATTATATAACAAAGTCTTAAGCACCCCAATACATGAAAGAAGCAATCCTTTAGAAACGAGCTAAAACAATTAACACGTAGTTGAGCAATAACTACCCCCACCCAAAAAGGCAAATGACTCTTAACCATATGAAAAAACTCATTCATAACATGAAAAATGCCATTTACCACCTACTAAAAGGGCAAAACCTCAAGTTTGACGTTATATTCCTGGCAGAACAGTAGGAAAACAGGTACTCTCTTACATTGCTGAGAATATAGTACAATTCTCTATGGAGGAGCTTTTCCTTTCTGGAAAAAATCCCTCTCCTCCAGACTCTTTGGGTGAGTGGGATCAGGCATCAAAGAGGGAAGCAGAAAAAGAATACTCTCTAAGGGCACCTGGTTGGCTCAGTCAGAGGAGCATGCGACTCTTGATCTCAGGGTTTGATCTGGGGTTGGTGAGCTGGGTGTAGATATTACAAACCAAGCAACCAACCAACCCTATAATGGTCTCAACTCTCTATGAAACGAAGTCTCTCTTTTTTGACCAAAAAAAAAAAAAAAAGTTCATTCTTTAGTTTCAGAATACCTAAAATTCTATAATATGCATAACTGGTAGTTAATGAACTATTTAATATTACATGATAGAGGTGTGAATGGGAAAGCAGTACAAAACAGATCTGATTACTTTTCATTGAGCGTGCATCTTCGGTCTGTGGGATGACCATTGTATGACTTTAGGTTTTCAGTAAGCTCCGTGTACAATCTGTCAGCCATGGGGAGAGGAATGCCGTCCCATACCATGATAAGCACCACCATCACAGCTGTTGGACAGTGATGGCCTGTCCGCTGCCGAACCAAACAAAGAACTTTCTCTTCATCGCTGCCTCTTCTTAAAACCTGGAAAAGCATAATGCATTTATTTATAGAACAGAAAACACCTACAGTTGAGTTCAATGGATATCGTCTTTAAAGCTCTGTGTCCTTGCATTTTAGGTCTTTTTAAACATGACTATTTCTCAAAGGGTTGAAGCCTCTAGGACATTCAGTTTTCTGACTAGCTGCATCCACACAACTCCTCAGGGTATCCCAGGTTACTTGACTAAACAAACAACAGGCAGAACAGAAGTCTGTGGTATGTAGTTGTTATTTGTAAAAGTAGACCAAAGCAGTTTGTTTTATTTCACTGTTGATACAGTATTGCAAAATAGACAACACAGGATCTCCTGGAAAGAGCCTAACTATTCTGTTCTTCCACAAATGCCACATCGGGACAAATCTAGCTACATGCAAATAACCAGGGATTCCCAGTATCAAAAATGAACTTCAGCACTGAAATTTAGCATTTGCGCAAAGTTAGGGATCTTTTCCTTGGGTGAATAGTTTTATTATACAGAATAATTAATATACAAAGCAATGTTCCTGCAATTTCTGTGATTTTTTTTCCCCATGCTACCATAAGGATTTATCATACCCATATTATCATAAGATTAAGGTGGTTCAGTTGACATGGTGAATGTAAAATATAACAATTAATTTTGAATAGTGATTGATTTATCTTACACCGCCTCATACCCCTGGGGTGCTAAAAAGGCCTCAAACGTGTTTAAAATATTGCCCAGTGGTCCCAGTGCTTACAAAAAGAATTACATAAAAATGTTGACAAGACATAAAACCAACCAATTCTGGTTAAAACTCCCTCCATATATCACAAATTTACGGAGCAAAGACACTGACCACATTAATCAGTACATAATCAGTAAATGATAAAGGTGCCCACCCCTGTGACCAAAACGGAGCAACCAACAGCATAATTAAGATTCCATTTTTGTTGCTATAATATTACATAAACTTGAGATGAAACTTCTTAAGATGTTAGTTACCCAATATCACTTTCTTCTGTCACTCCCGATGGTTAACAATCATTGCTACCAAGGCATCCCTTGAGTAGAGTTGGCTTTAGGACCTTCCCCCTAAACACAATTATTTATATTAAAATTTTTTTCTATATTTATATGTCCTTTTACAGCCAAATAAGAATACATTCGCTTTCAAATAAGCTAAAAAATGATATACATTGTATCAAACAAAAATTTTCCAGGTACTTTTTAAGTTATCAAAGAACATAGTTACATTGATCCAGTTTTTGTATGGGAAATGCTAAAATGCTATTTATTAGGTATCTGTGCTTTTCCCAGATTTTTCCAAATAGTGAACACCAGAAAATTAAGTATAATGAGTCTCTAAATTCAGAGCTAGGTTCAATAAGCACCTTAGGTATTGCCTTGGTATGGATATTTGTGACCACCCAAAATAGATGTATTAAATCCTGAATCCCAATTGTGATGGTATTAGGAGGTAGGGCCTTTGGGAGATAATTAAGTCATAAAGGGGAGGCTCCCATCAATGAGATTAGTTTTCATATAAAATAGACACCATAGAACTCCCTAATGCCTTTAAACATGTGAAAACACAAAGAGAAGAGGGCCCTCACCCAACCATGCTGGCACCCTGATCTGAGACTTCCAAACTCCAGAATTGTGAGAAATAAATTTCTGTTGTATAGAAGCCACTCAGTCTGGTATTTTCTCATAGCAGTCTAAATGGAGGAAGACAAGTATTAAACCTGTGTAAGACCTATGAAAACTATAAAAACATTAAAAGAAATTAAAGATGACCTAAATAAATGGAGAGAAGTACCATGTTCATGGAATAGACACTATTATAATGTTGTCAATTTTCCCCAAATGGATTTCTAGATTTCATGCAACTGCAATCAAAATCCTATCAGAGCTTATTTTGTTTTGGGTGGAAGTTGACAAACTTGTGCCAAAGCTTATATGGAAATGAAAGGAAGATGAAAGGCCAAGAAAATGAACAAAGGCAAAGTGATTTACGAGATTATCAATATCTATTGTAAAGCTATAGTAATTATAGTTTACTATTGGTGCAATGACACATAAACAGTTCAACAGAATAAAGAGTGCAGGAAATGCGTATGTATATGGCATCAGACTTATGACAAAGTTGACACTGCAATAAAAAGTAGTCTTTTCAATAAATGGTACTATGTAATATCCATATGGGAAAAATATGAGCTTGAGTTATACTGTTGATCTAAAAATGAAAGTTAAAACAGTAAATTTTTGGAAGAAAACATCTTCATGACCTTGAAGCAGGTAAAACAATTTTAGGATAAATTACCAAACTTAATAATTATAAAGAGTTAAGAAGTTGGATTATAGGGGTGATTGGTAGAGCATGCGACTCTTGATCTCAGGTAGGAAGGTCGAGCCTCATGTTAGTTGAAGAGATTACTTAAAAATAAAATATTAAAACACCCTGGATTACATTATGATTAAGAACTTCTGTTCATCAAAATCATTAAATAGCAATAGATTAAGAAGCTATAAAGGCAAGCAATACAGTGGGAGAAATACTGGCAATATATATAATTGACAAAATATTTTTACCCAAAATATATAAAGAAATTTCTCCAAGTGAGTAATAAAAACACAAAAGAAAACTGGCCAAAAAATCGAATAGGCTCAACACAAGAGAATATCAAACAGATGATGAACATATGAAAATATGCTCCACATTACTAGTCATGTAGCAAAGTAAAAAAATTTTAAAGTACCACATATGTTGGTGCAACTGCTATAGAAAACAGTCTGGACGTTCTTCAAAAAATTAAAAATAGAACTGCCATGTGATCCAACAATTCCACTTCTGAGTATACAACCAAAAGAGTTGAAAGCAAGGCCTAAAACAATTATTTGCGTATGCATGTTCATAGCAGCACTATTCACAACAGCCAAGAAGTGGAAACAACTCAAATGTCCATTGACAGATGAATGGATAAACAAAATGTGGCATATATGTATAGTGGAGTATTATTCAGACTTAAAAAGGAGGTAAATCCTGTTACATCCTACAACATGGGTCAACCTTAAGGAGATAATGTTAAGTGAAGTAAGCCAGTCACAAAAAAAGCAAATCTGTATGATTCTAGTTATATGACTACTCTAACAGTCAAATTCATAAAACATAAAAGCGGAATGGTGGTTACCAGTGGCTGTGATTATGGGAAAATGGAGTTATTTAATGGGTATAAAGTTTCAGGTTTGAAAGATGACATTCTGGGGTTCTATTTCACAACAATGTGAACATATATATAACACTAATGAACTGTACACTTAATATTAAAAAAAAGAGGAAAGAGGTCTTAAAAAAAAATAAGAGACACTACACTACACACCCAGTAGAATGTCTAAAATGACAAAGAAAATGGGGAGCACTGATAAGAATGTGGAGCAACTGGAACACTTATACGTTACTCATGGGAATGTAATAAAAAATTTGGAAAAGCTGCAGAGATGCACATCCCCTGCCCCCATAATCCAGCAATTCCACTTCTAGGTATATAATCACACAAAAATACATTCTTCTATTTCCCAAAGACAACACCAATATTCATAATTATCTCAAACTGGAAACAACTCCAGTGTCAATCACCGGAAGAATAAATCAGTAAATTTTAACTATTTATGATAACAGAACACTACTGAACAATGAGAATGATATACAACTACAGACAACATAAATTAATCTTACAATTCTAATGCTGGATAAAAGAAGACAAGGCAAAAGAATAATTACATTAAGACTGTGTTTATATAGAGTTCAAATCAGGCAAGATTAATCCATAATGTTAGAAGACACGAGAGTGGCTACTTTTACGGGGTAGCAGGAAGGGGGGACAAGAGGGCTTCTGAACTGCTAGTAATATTAGATGCTGCTCACACAATGGTGCTCACTTTAGAAAAACTCTATGACTTTAGGATTTCTACAGCCTTCTGTATGTATGCTGTAATTAATTTTAAAAAGTGTATCTTACCCTAATTAAAAAAAAAAGCCTGAAACCGCTTAGTCAATTTATGATCTCAGGATGTAGCAAGTTTCTTAACCTTTCTATAGTAGCACCACAGAGCTAGGATCTAATAAATATTAGCCACTGTTTTATGTCTTTTTCTTTATTACTGCACACATGGCTCCTGAACACAGAACTCAGCTCCTCAAATATTTGTTGAGTGGATGGTTAAAAACCACAAAAACCTAATGTGGTTGCATTTTATGAAAATTTCAAAAAGTCTAAGTTACACTATTGATATCAGATGAAAAGTCTCATTTAAAAAAAAGAAGACTTTAAATGATACAAATGTCCCAAATTTTAAAACTTCTCTCAAGAATCACATTATTTCATAACAGGAGGGTGTATTAATTTGTAAGCTCTTGAATTTGTGGCCACATGGCAGTCACTTCAGATGGTAAATGGTGCATACAAACTTCTGTGAGTAATGTCTGTGACTACTTTTCTGTTATTTAAAAATATCTATTAGTATAATTTCCATTATATATTATGAAATTGTTATATCATACAGATATTTTTTTGCTAATTGTGTTAATTAAAAACATACAACAAATTGAATATGTTGGAACGAAAAATGTTTTAAACAGCATTCATAAGGGGCGCCTGGGTGGCTCAGTCGTTAAGTGTCTGCCTTCGGCTCAGGTCATGATCCCAGGGTCCTGGGATCGAGCCCCACATTGGGCTCCCTGCTCTGCAGGAGGCCTGCTTCTCCTTTCCTACTCCCCCTGCTGGTGTTCCCTCTCTTGCTGTGTCTCTCTCTGTCAAATAAATAAATAAAATCTTTAAAAAAAATAGCATTCATAAATATATTCCACTTATCTTTTTATATAAGCACAACTGAAATATAATTTAAATATCATAAAGTCCATCCTTTTATTTATTTATTTTTTTAAAGATTTCATTTATTTATTAGAGAGAGAGAGACAGCGAGAGAGGGAACACAAGCAGGGGGAGTGGGAGAGGGAGAAGCAGGCTTTCCGCAGAGCAGGGAGCCCAATGCGGGGCTTGATCCCAGGACTCTGGGTTCACGACCCGAGCCGAAGGCAGACGCCTAACCGACTGAGCCACTCAGGTGCCCCAAAGTCCATCCTTTTAAAGTATGAAATTCAGGAGTGCCTGGGTGGCTCAGTTGGTTAAGCATCCGACTCTTGATTTTGGCTTAGGTAATGACCTGAGGTTCCTGAGATTGAGCTCACTTTGGGTTCCCCGTTGGGCTCCACACTGGGTGTGAAGCCTTCTTAGGATTCACTCTCCCTCTCCCTTTCCCCACCATCCTCCTCGTGTGCTCAATCTCCCAAGATAAAGAAAGAAATAAAAAATAAACCAGTAAATAAAGTATGGAATTCAATGCTTCTTAGTATACTCAGAGTTGGCCGACCACTACCACTATATAATTTTATTTATTTTATTTTATTTTTTTAAAGATTTTATTTATTTATTTGACAGATAGATAGAGAGCACAAGTAGGCAAAGTGTCAGGCAGAGGGAGAGGGAGAAGCAGGCTCTCCGCTGAGCAGGGAGCCGGATGTGGGACTCGATCCCAGGACCCTGGGAACATGACCCCAGCTGAAGGCAGCCGCTTAACCGACCGAGCCACCCAGGCACTATATAGTTTTAGAACATTTTCATCCCCACCCCCATCCTTAGAAATCATGCCACATTTCCCCCTTTTCTCGGCCCTCAACAATTTTCTATCTCTATGGATTTTACTAATTTAGTTAGAATCCTGTAACTGGTGGACTTCTGTGTCTGGCTTCTTTCACTTCACGTATGTTCATTCAAATTTGTAGCACTTATCAGTACTTCATTCCTTTTTACTGCCAAATAACATTCCATTGCATGGATATGCCATTTATATTTATCCATTAATTGGTTGATTGCCATTTAGATTGTTTGCACATTTGCAATTATGATTGATGCTGCTAAGAACATTCATATAACAAGTTTTTCTGTAGACATATGTTTTCATTTCTCTTGGGTATACACTGCGTAGGGGAACTACTTGGTTATATAGTTAACTATGTTTATCCTTTTAAGGAACCATCAGACAATTTTCCAAAGTGGAATGACTATTTGATAATCACATTAGGAATGTACAAAAGTTTCCCATTTCTCTACATCCTCCTCAACCCTTGTTATTTTCTGTCTGTTAGTTATAACCATTGTAGTATAAAGAGGCATCTCATTTTGAGTTTGATTTCCATTTCCTGATGAGTAACAATGTTGAGCCCATTTTCTTAAGGCAGACACTTAAAGGAATGAGCCACCCAGGTGCTCCAGGAGTTTTTTTAAGTCTTTATACAAGGTCTTTTTTTTTTAATTACGATTTTTTAAAAAAGATTTTATTTATTTGTCAGAGAGAGAGTGTGCATGCGCACAAGCAGGGGAAGCTGCAGGCAAAGGGAGAAGCAGACTCCCCGCTGAGCAAGGAGCCCGATGTGGAGCTCAATCCCCAGACCCTGGGATCATGACCCAAGCCAAAGGCAGACTCTTAACCAACTGAGGCACCCAGGCATCCCTTAATATATATATATTTTTAAGTTTCAAGTAATCTCTACGCCCAACATGGGGCTTGAACTCACACCTTCGAAA
Source organism: Neomonachus schauinslandi (assembly GCF_002201575.2). Taxonomy (NCBI): domain Eukaryota; kingdom Metazoa; phylum Chordata; class Mammalia; order Carnivora; family Phocidae; genus Neomonachus; species Neomonachus schauinslandi. The sequence goes on along the minus strand of NC_058408.1, from coordinate 97,727,270 downwards.
TCAAGAGTCACATGCTCCACTGAATGAGCCAGCCAGAAGCCCCTACAAGCTCTTTATTAGACATCTGATTAGCAAATATTTTCTCCTATTCTTAGTTTTCTGACTTTTTTTTTAAGATTTTATCCATTTATTTGACAGAGAGATAGAGCACAAATGGGGTGAGGGGCAGCAGGAGAAGCAGGCTCCCCTCCAAGCAAGGAGCCCGACACAGGACTCGATCCCAAGACCCTGGGATCATGTCCTGAGCTGAAGGCATACACTTAACTGAGCCACCCAGGCGCTCCCTATGTGTTTATTTATTTATTTTTTTTAAGGATTTATTTATTTGAGAGAGAGCAAGGCAGAGTGTGTCTGTGTGTGTGTGTGCGCGTGCGTGCATGGAGGGGGAAAGGGTAGAAGGAGAGGGAGAGGGAGAGACAGAATCCCAAGCTGACTCCCCACTTACCCTGAAAGGATGAAAGGGGGCATGATCCCACAATTCTGAGTTCATGACCTGAGCCTAAACCAAGAGTCCGATGCTCAACCGACTAAGCCACCCAAGTGCCCCCCTGTGTGTATATTTCATTTTATGTTAATTATACCTCAATAATTAAAATAAAGGGAAAAAGAAAACATAATTGGCCATTGAAAGGCTGTTTACTGAGTAAGTCTTTAAGTCACTTTGGCATTTCATTGTAAAGTTTTAGTTAAAAAAATATGGTATATAACAGCTAAATGTAAACAAGTGATCCTGGGTTGAATTTAGACATGAGACAAAATTTGCTTTCTTTTTCCATAAAGGAAATTATTAGTTAATAAGACCTAAAGATTAGACAATGATATTATAACAGCATCGACAATTGTCCTGTAGCTTTGTTAAGAGTTTCATCATTGTTTTGTGGTAATAGGGCAATGTCCTGGCTTTTTTTTTTTTTAAGACTATTTTCTTTTTAATTTTTTTTTAAAGATTTTATTTATTTATTTGACAGAGAGAGACACAGTGAGAGCAGGAACACAAGCAGGGGGAGTGGGAGAGGGAGAAGCAGGCTTCCCTCTGAGCAGGGAGCCCGATGTGGGGCTCGATCCCAGGACCCTGGGATCATGACCTGAGCCGAAGGCAGATGGTTAATGACTGAGCCACCCAGGCGTCCCAGATTTTTGTTTTTTTTTAGAAGTAATTTCTACATCCAATGTGGGGTTTCAACTCATGACCCTGAGATCAAGAGTCTCATGCTCCCCTGACTGAGCCAACCAGGTGCCCTGCAACGTCCTGGTTTTATGAAAAACACAACAAAGTATTTAGGGGTAAAGGGTGTCATGTTTACAAATTACTATTAAATTGTTAAGAAAAAATAGAGAAGGGGAGGAGCAAAGGAGAGAGAAGGAGGGAGTATGAAAAATGAAGAAAAGCTAATTTGGTAAAAAGCTACATTTGGGAAATGTCAGGAAAGAGTATAGAGAAATTCTGCACTATTCCTGCAATTTTTGAATAAGTCTGAAATTATTTTAAAATTATAAGTTTAAAAATATTTCTATGGTGCCGACCAAAGTTTTATATTGTATATTTTATTCTCAATACAAGCTTGGGGGCGCCTGGGTGGCTCAGTTGGTTAAGCGACTGCCTTCGGCTCAGGTCATGATCCTGGAATCCCGGGATCGAGTCCCACATCGGGTTCCCTGCTCAGCAGGGAGTCTGCTTCTCCCTCTGACCCTCCCCCTCTCATGCTCTCTCTCTCTCTCTCAAATAAATAAATAAAATTTAAAAATCTTAAAAAAAAAATACAAGCTTGGGATTCAAGTGTTCATGACCCATAGAAATGGAAGACAATTTCAAAACAGAGCTACTGGATGTGTGGGGTCATAGGTCAAGAGATAAGCCACAGGAAGATCTCTGGATGGAAGTACCAACTCCAGTGATTTAAAAAACAGGCCACTGTCAGAAACCAAGGAAGAAGGGCAAAGAGTAAGTTTTTACATAAACTGATGAGCAATGGACACATTTTTGGCAAAATAAAAAGATCTATTTTGAATTAAAGTCAATCTGTGGGACAATGAATATTCAGTGTTTTTATTAAGTTTTAGATAACATCTGAAGTAAATAAATGTAAACTAAAAAATACATGAATTTAGAGAAAGCAATTAGTAGTAAGTCCAAAATACTGTCAGGTTAGCAAGATGTCATTTTGTCTAATTATGATATGCTATGAATTGAAATCACCTGGGAAGCCAATTAAATACGACCATAAGTGAAACAATTCAAATGCAAAATTGAACGTACAGTATCATTTCAACTAATGGGGATAACACTAGCAATGTATTTTTCTATTGTAATACTGTTAGGGGGGTAATAGAAGACATTTGTAAGGGGTCTGTATGAATAAGTGTGCAAAGTAGGGCTAAGTCTTTCTGTTTGGAATGGGAAGGCTTCACGGAGGAGACTCTTCTTAAAGGACTCTTAAGACTTTGCCACTAGAGAGAAGACAGTACAAAGGCAATGCTAAGATTTTTTTTTTTTTTTTTTTTTTTTTGAGAGAGAGAGAATGAGAGACAGAGAGCATGAGAGGAGGAGGGTCAGAGGGAGAAGCAGACTCCCCGCCGAGCAGGGAGCCCGATGCGGGACTCGATCCAGGGACTCCAGGATCATGACCTGAGCTGAAGGCAGCCGCTTAACCAACTGAGCCACCCAGGCGCCCCCAATGCTAAGATTTTGAAAGCAAGCTCCACGAGGCAAGAATGTTATTTAAGGAAGAATTCTGCTAACTATATTGATACCAGATGGCTTCTGTGATTTATAAAACCTCCATTATTAAATTATTATACATAGTTGGTTCTATTTCTGGGATCTCTGACATTAAGATGATGCATGCAGTGTATATAAGATGTAGCTCAAGGGTCAGTATCTCCCCAAAGCCTTTCCTGGAACCCTCGCCTCCAAACATTACACTTGGTATCCTCCCCGCTCCCTCTATATGCTATTCTCATCCAGGCAAGTGGTAGGATTTAACAGTAATTAGAATGCTGGTGACTGCTTAAGGCAGGGTCATCAATAAGCTCACCCAAGATGACATATTATAGACAGGCTGATTGAAGAGCTGAGAAGTGATGGGGAAAAGCTGTGTTACAGAAGCCAAACAACACATGAACTTCTCAGAAGAGCGAAGTGTAACCAATAGTTTAAGCTGCTGAAAAAAGGCTATGAGGACCTAGAATTTTCTTTGGCAGTTAAGGAATTGGTTGATCATTGGGATAGCACTTTCAGAGAAAGGGTAGAGAAAGAAGATAGATCAGTCTGATATCATTAGGAAAAGATTTCCTAGCAAATCTCTGACAGAATTCCCTTATCCCAGGTTATAAATTTTTCTGCCTCAACAGCCTATTATGAATAGCCCTGAAAAGTACATATTAAACTTACTGTCTGAGAACCTGGTCTAGATGGGACAACCTATCGAAATAATCGTGGGAGGCTCTTAAGCTAGGTTAGGCCAGAATCAAGAGCAATAACCATGGGGCGCCTGGGTGGCTCAGTCGCGTCTGCCTTCGGCTCAAGTCATGATCTCAGGGTCCTGGGATCGAGCCCTGCATCGGGCTCCCTGCTCTGCGGGAAGCCTGCTTCTCCCTCTGCCAATCCCCCTGCTTGTGTTCCCTCTTTCTCTGTCGAATAAATAAATAAAATCTTTTTTTTTTTTAAAGATTTTATTTTATTTATTTGACACACAGAGAGAGAGACAGCTAGAGAGGGAACACAAGCAGGGGGAGTGGGAGAGGGAGAAGCAGGCTCCCGGCCGAGCAGAGAGCCCGATGTGGGGCTCGATCCCAGGACCCTGGGATCATGACCTGAGCCGAAGGCAGACGCTTAACGACGGAGCCACCCAGGCGCCCCAATAAATAAAATCTTAAAAAAAAAAAAAAGAGCAATAACCTAGGATATTCTAAATAACCTCTGGTCTAGGGAGGTTTAGGACAACTCATTACTATGCATATAAAACTGGTGGAGAAAGGGGCCCCTGGGTGGCTCAGTCAGTGGAGTGTCTGACATCGGCTCAGGTCATAATCCCAGGGTCCTGGGATCGAGTCCTGCATCAGGCTCCTTGCTTGGTGGGGAGCCTGCTTCTCCCACTGCCCTGCACCCTGCTTGTGCTCTCTCTCTCTCAAATAAATAAATAAAATCTTTAAAAACAAAATTAAAAAAACTAGTAGAGAGAGAAGACTGTCCTGAAAAAATTACCGTTACGATTTCTAAAGAAGCAAATGTAAGGTAACAGTGTTTTCATATCTTTAGGGCATAGAAGGAAGAAACTAAAAGACCAAGAGAGGTTTCTACTAGGGCAGGCAAATTTAGATTCTAGTCATAGTATATTTATATAGGCAAAAGAAAGACAAAGTATTTAAACAGCTGTCTAATCTCCCTACTTCCAAAAAAACAGAGAATATTAGGTGTTCCAGACAAAGTTTTTTCTTTTCTTAAATGAGAGGGAATAGGCCTTCTAAATTTAAAAAAACATTCTTTAAAGCTCAAGCAAAGCATATAGTATCTGTCTAACAATGGTCTGCTCTAGTGGGTGAACAATGTCAGCAAAAATGGACATGTAGAAAATGAAATGGAATTTTAAATCAATGAAAAAATGTCAAATTAACTACCTGATCCATACATAAAATTATGAAAGCACAAGAGACACTATTTTTATAACAGTAGGGCATGGAAAGACTTCCTTAGCAACATGAAAAGCTGAAGGTATATAGTGACATAGATTTGGCCTGCTAAGAATTTCAAACTTCTGTACAAAGATAACAATCAAGCATTGAGAGTATAAGAAAATCTAGGATTAAACAATGGCAAACTATATAATAGAAGTTTTATTTACAAAAAAGATAATGTAAACAAAACCAAAAATGGTTATGAAGAGTAACTGCATGAAGAAATACAAATGGTTAATAAACATTTAAAAGAAACCACACTTTACTAGTTAAAATCCAAGTTCATTCACAATATCAATTTTTACTTACTAGGTGACAATGATGAAATAGATTACACTATTAGATATATACATATATACACACAAATATAATTCTATTTTTGAAGAATTAACATTAACTAAAAGGTTTATTGTTAACCCAAGTATTATAAGCAAAGAATTTGTAAGCCTTTTTTAACAGTTAAGGGAGTTTCTCAGATGCCTTCTTTATAATTTCTAATACTGCATCCAAACCACACACGAAGATTTCCATTTCAGTATATAAGGAGGAGCAAATGCTCTTGGGTAGATTCTGCTCCAAAACAATCGAATGCTTATTTAATCAAGTAAGCTTTTACTGAAATTAATAAAGTTGTAGAATAATCAGTTTTTACTATAAGTAATATTGACCCTGTCACTTCTTTGCTCAACATGCTTCAGCAGTTGTCTATCATATGTAATTGAAAGTTTTAACACCAAAACTTAATTTGTATATACTGGAAGTTGTGAAACATCATTATCTCAGAGGGTAAATTTAAGATGGATTTTAAAATTCGAAAGCAATAAATTTTTATTTATTTATTTATTTATCTACTTATTGAGGGGGGGTAGTGGGAGAGAGAGAATCTTAAGCCAACTGCACGCCCAGCGGGTCTTGATCTCACAACCCTGAGACAGTGAACTAAGCCCAAATCAAAAGTTGGATACTTAACCAACTGAGCCACCCAGGCACCCCCGAAAGTAATAGATTTTTATGCAAAGGAAATAATCAATAAAACTAAAAGAAAACCTACTGAATGAGAAAAGATACTTGCAAATGACATAACCGATAAAGGGTTAGTATCCAAAACGTACAGAGAACTGATACAACAACACGCAAAAACCGAATAATCCAATTAAAAAAAGGACAGAAGACAGGAACAGACATCTGTCCAAAGAATACATACAGATGGCCAACAGACACATGAAAAGATTCTCAACATCCCTCATCATCAGGGAAATGCAAATCAAAACCACAATGAGATACCACCTCACACCTGTTTGTGACGAAAATAAAACAGTACAAGAAACAAGTGTTGGCAAGGATGTGGAGAAAAAGGAACCCTCGTGCACTGCTGGTGGAAATGCAAACTGGTGCAGCTAGTATGGCAAACAGTACGGAGGTTCCCAAAAATATTAAAAATAGAAATGCCATATGATGCAGTAATTCCACTACTGGGTATTTATCCAAAGAATATGAAAACACTAATTCAAAAAGATATATGCACCCCTATGTTTACTGCATTATTTATAATAGCCAAATTATGGAAGCAGCCCAAGTGTCCGCTGACAGATGAATGGATAAAGATGTGGTATACATACACACTAGAATGTTACTCAGCCATAAAAAAGAATGAAATCTTGTCATTTGCAACAACATGGAATGAGCTAGAGAGTATAATGCTATGTGAAATTAGTCAGAGAAAGACAAATACCATATGATTTCATTCATATGTGGAATTTAAGAAACAAAACAAGTGAACAAAGAAAAAAAAGGGGGGAACCCAAAAAACAGACTCTTAACTATAGAGAACAAACGGATGGTTGCCAGAGGGGAGGTGGGCAGAGCGATGGGTGAAAGAGGTGATGGGGATTAAGGAGGGCACTTGTCCCAGTGAGCACTGAGTAATATATAGAATATTTCAATCACTGTATGGTACACCCGAAACTACATTAGCCCTGTATTTTAACTATATTGGAATTCATTTTTGAGTATATCAAATAATCACGTGGGAGACAAAGTAGAGCCAACAGAAAATGATGGTGGCCAACCAAAAAACCCATTGATTATTTATCATTTAAACCCACACACACGTTTATTTGATCACACACACATATGTACAAATATATATGTGTGTACATTCATTTCATCACATAAAACAAAATAAAAATGCAGCCCAAAGACATTTAAAGCAGAATCTTGGAACAAAGGAACCAAAAAGGGAAAGATCACATACATGTATAAATCCAGGCAAGATCGTTGGAAAACTTTTGGATACGTGGTTTACTCCCTTTCCAAAACTCTGGTCACCTCAGAAAACCTTCACTTGTATAAATTGTATATATTCATCTCCACACCTGTTCTACTGACCAATAAACAATCCTACAGAGGGGAACCCATGAACTATTTCCTGGTGTGAACTGATCAGGCACTGGAGCCATCTGGAGAGCCTACTGCTTCAATCTTCTCCCTACTCCTGCCACCACCCCAGAGGCTCAACTGTGGTGGGTGTGTGTGGGGGCAGGGGGAGAGGTGGGAGTTAGTAGTATAAGGAGTTAATAGAGCCTACTGGATCCAAGAAACTACATCCTTTCCGTCAAAAAAGTACATCCTTTCCACCAAAATCTACTGAGTAACAGGATAACTAGTCCCTGACAAGACCCACAGTGACAGCACAAAAGAGTCAGAAACATCTACCGAAGGCTAACAATTATGGGGGAGCGTTAATGATTACCTAGCGAAGAAAACAGTGTTAAAAGCAAGGGCAAAACAATGTCAGATTGGCTCAGAAAGTTGTGCTGCCCAGTTAGAATTTGCTGTTAGGCTTTTTGAGTGTGACCATTAAAAAAAGAAGCAATAAGCCTCTCCTTCAAGAAAAGGAGGCAAGTGCAGCACACTAAAAATAGGATAGAATTCAACCATGATGAACAAATGTAAGCCTGCATGTAAGGTGAAAAAATTTACACAAAATCACACAATATTTCATTTAGGTCAGTGCTTAATATCAAATACACAACAAATATACACTGTGCAAGATGCAAAATAAATGTGGAACAATGCAACCCACTAGTTAATTGTTTACTGGATTCCTTAGTTTAAAATGACTGATCTTCCTCTACCCCTTCCTCTTACTTCATTCCCGCATAAAACATCCATATAGGAATTATTCTTGTGCTATTCAAAATAATCTGTTATAAAGTCCTAAAAAGTATGGAGACTATGGAGACCTAATCCTCTCTTTTTTTTTTATTTAACCTCTATCAAAAGTTCAAATTTTCGATGGACAACTTTATCAATTCCAATACTCAAAGTTCTGCATTCCTCAGAAAAGAGCGAATAATAAATACCACAGCAAAACTATTCCAAGATACCAATTCAAATTCAAAACATTCAATATTCTAAGGCAGTCCTATTTAAGCTCTATATTCATTCACTCAACAAAAATTTATTCAGTGTTGACTATGTGCTGGGCAGTGCTTTGGGCACTTGCAACGAACATACGAATATTTTAAATAACTTGGAAAGTTTGCAAAAAATAAAGTTTGATTAATATTTTGATTTTACTAACATACAATCATTTAGGACACCTAGCTTTTCTTTTTCACAGATACAGAATATAAATTCTTCTTTTTTTTATCAAGATTATACTTTTGACTTGTCATTAGTAGGTATCAAAATGTTCATTAAGTTGCTTAGCAACTGTGCATTACTTCATTCCTTATCTTGGATTGTTTTTGTATTTGTGAAAAGTACCAGATATGTATCACTACGTACTGAAATGTTCTATTTATTCTGAAAGAAATATTGCAAAAGGGAAAATAAAGTAATTTTGCTACCACTGCTTCCTGAAAAATGCTAAATACTTTTTTCTCCCTAAGAGCCCTTGAAGACTTAATAATAGCAACAGAAACTTGCTACCAAAATCTTTGAACCGTAGATTTCATATTTGTCATCATAAAATAAAAAGGAGGTATACACTAAATTCTATCGGTGTAATTATTATTACATAAGAGAAGGTTTGAAAGGCAAGAAGGAAGAATTCTCCAAAATCCCACCACTTATCCCACCAGTTACTTTGCTCTCTTTTGGATTACTTACTCTAGGGAGAGCCAGCTGCCACATCGAAGGATATTTTTACCCTTTGATACTTAATGGACAGGCAAGAAAGTAAAGGATTCAGAATTATTTAACAGATATAGATTAATGAACCTATGTCAACTATCAATGCCAGATATTGGGAACCAATCTCTGCTATTTATTTCAGCAAATGTGCAAGGTACTATGTAAGGGCAAGATACAAAAAAATGAAGCACAACAATACTATCCTGTGGAGAAGCATGTAAGTGGAGGGAAAAAGCAAGAAAAAAAAATTTTTTTAAGGTTATTTATTTATTTGAGAGAGAGAGAGAGAGAGCATGGTCAAGTGTGAGCAGGGAGAGGACTAGAGGGAGAGGAGAGAGAAAATCCCCAAGCAGACAAAGCACAGAGCCCGACACAGGGCTGCATCCCACGACCCATGAGATCATGACCTGAGCCAAAACCAAGAGTCAGAACCTTAACTGACTGAGCCACCCAGGTGCTCCCCAAAGCAAGAAAAATTGCCACAAAAGTCAGGATGGGAAGTTCTTAGGGCTTCTGGGAATCTAAGAATGCTCTATTTTTGACCTGGGTAGTTGCTTCATTAGTATTTTCTTTATAATTATAGTCAAACCATACATTTATATTTTATGAACTTTTCTGCTGATAATGTCTGTTGACATAATGAAAAAGGTTAATAATAGCATTATTTTGTGAATAAAGATCCACAAAGGACTTACTCTTTAGAAAAAAATAGGACTAAGTCAGATAGATTAGATATATTACATATTAAATATTTGATACTGTTTTTTTTTTTTTTTTTGAAGATTTTATGTATTTATTTGAGAGCAAGAAAGAGTGAGAGAGAGCTGAGCAGAGAGCATGACGGGGGGTCCAACCCCAGGACCCCGGTATCATGTATGACCGGAGCCAAAGGCAGACAGTCAACCAACTGTACCACCCAGGTGCCCCAAGTATTAGATACACTGGACAAGGCTGAGATAGATATATTTTATGATGCTAATGTAGTGTCTTTAACATATTGATATTTTTAGTGAAGAAGAGAGATGGAATATTGTGTTAGGCATCTCCAAGATGTTCCCAGTGACCGCCACCACCTGGTATTTACACCCTTGCATAGAACTTCCTACACCGGGGGCGCCTGGGTGGCTCAGTTGGTTAAGTGTCTGCCTTCGGCTCAAGTCATGACCCTGGAGTCCTGGGATGGGGATAGAGGCAGGGAGCCTGCTTCTCCTTCTGCCTGCCACTCTGCCTGCTTGTGTTCTCTCTCTCTCTGACAAATAAATAAAGAAAAATCTTAAAAAAAAAAAAAAGAACTAACTACACTGAATAGGACTCCCTTGTGTAGCAACTTCCAAGGCTAATGTCATAAAAGACATTGTAGTCTCTTCCTTGTTATCACTGATTGACTCACTACGGGGAAAACTAAGTTGCCATGACATGAGGAAATACTTAAGAAGTCCTATGGTAAGAACATGGGGCTTCTAGCAAACAGCCATCAAGGAAAAGCCTCCTGCAAATGACCCGTCCAGCTCCACTCCATACTCTGCAGTCAAATTTTTCAGATGACTGCAAGCTCATGCAAGACCCTCTTCCAGAAGCACTCTATTAAGCTACTCCTAGATTCTCGACTTTTTTTTTTTCAAGTAGGCTCCATGCCCAATTTGGGCTTGAACGCATGACCCTGAGCTTAAGTCGCATGCACAGGTGCCTGGGTGGCTCAGTTGGTTAAGCAACGGATTCTCAATTTCTCTTGATTTTTGCTCAGGTTGTGAGATTAAGCCTTGATCTGGCTCTGCACTCAGCGGGGAGTCTACTTGAGGTTCTTTCCCTCTGCGCCCCCCAAACCCCGCCTGTTCCCATGCTCTCTCTCATTCTCTCACTCTCTCAAATAAATAAATCTTAAAAAAAAAAAAAAAAAAAAGTCACATACTCTACTGCCTGAGCCAGCCAGGTGCCCCAGCTCTCAGATTCTTGACCCACAAAAACCCTATGAGATAATAAATGTTTACTGTTTGAAGCTACTAAATTTGAATACTTGTTAAGCAGCAACAGATAACTAATAGATTGTCAGTTAATTCCTTAGAATGCTCTTTATAAAACATAAACCAGATAGAGAACATCTCCCTAACTAAAATGCTTCAAGGCTTCATGTTCATGGACTAAAACCTAAACTCCATGCTATGGTGTATAAATTCATTCATGCTCTTGCTTCTGCTTATACATTTTTACCCTCACCTGGTTCCATTCTCCACCTACTTAAAATCACTGGACGCCTCTGAGATTATTAAAGAATATACTCTCTTCTTTTACCTTTGTATTTGCTGTTTTCTCTGCTTAGGAATGCTCTTCCCTGCATTCTTGAGAGTATTCTTTGCATACTTGGCTCTTTTTTGTCACTCAGTTCTCAGCTTAAATGTTCCCTCCCCAGAGAGGCCTTCCCTGATGACCTGATCATGAGAACGCTCTGGAAAATTCCCACTAAACAGAGGAACAAGATAAGGTTAGGCCATATTTAAAGCCACATAAAACTGGAGTTAGCCTGTTTGACTAATTGCATTAAATGAAAAGAAAGAAATTAATATAAAATTTGGAAAGGAGAATACAAATTTGTCACTATAGATTACACAAGTGTACTTCTGATACACAAGAAAAATAAACTGGAAAAACAAGAAACATGTAAACTCTAGAAACAAAACATTAAAACTGGCTCAGTTGGCGGAGCATGACTCTTGATCTCGGGGTTGGGGTTCTCTACACGTTGAGTGTAGAGATTCTTTAAAAAAAAAAAAAATCAAAATACCTCTGAAGGACAAAAGAAGGCATTAGCTAATAGAGAGGTATACTACCTAGGATAGAAAGACTAAACATCAAAGAGAAGTAAATTCCCCAAATTTTCTGTGCAATATGGTTCCAATAATAATACCAATAGGACTTTATTCTTGCAATTAGACAATTATTAACTCATGGAAAGATAAACAAGGCAAGAAAAGTCAAGAAATTTCTGAAGAATTGAAATAAGGAATTAGCTCTATCAGATACAAAAACCTAAATAATTAGAGTAATTTGATGCTTTACAGGAGACACAACATTGGGATAACAGAACTGAAAATCTACTAACATAAACAAATACAAATCAGTGGAGAAAAGATGGATAATTAAGTAAGTGGTGTCGGATGGCAGGGTAGTCATCTGAAAAAAATATAAGTTGTTACCAATATTCTACACACACAAAATGAATAAAATAAATGCAGAAAAATGAAATTAAAATACAACAAAAAGAAAATGGAAGATTTATAAGCTAGAAGTGCTAGATTTTTCTAATTAAGACACAATATACTAAAATCATTAAAGAACAGATGAAAAATATTTTTCATCTATAAAATATTTCCCCAACTTTAAAAAAATATTTTAAATATAAAACTTCATTTAAAAAATCTGAATGTTAAAAACAATGACAAACTGTGGAAATCCATCTGCAACTTTTATCACAAATGTCAATTTTCTAAAGAGGCTCCCATAAAATCAATGGAAGACTATTAATCCATAGAAAAATGGGCAATCTGTACATTATTTCCTACTTTAAAATGCTTTGGAATCAACCGTATTTCTTTTGCAAAAGAGTAAACAAAACAAAAAATAAACATCACTGGCGATTGTTTAGAGATATCTTCACCCAAGCTATTACACATAGAGGCTGACTGATATGAGTGTTTTGTGGGGACTAAGAAAAGGATGTACTTTCATAGCTGAGTTAACACAGTGTGGAAAGCAGTGCATGATAAGACAAGAGATTGATCCATGAAATGAGGAAACAATAGTTCAAAACTAGTTGCGGAGCATTTTGAAGAAATTTCATTTAGCTCTTGAGAGGCAAGGTGACCCCAGCAAATATATGTGTTCCTGGAGGGTAAAGTAAACGGTAGCCAGCAAGCCTAGTCTCAAACTGGCTGATAGAACTCTGGGCCAGTTTCTTTCTTTCCATCTACAAAATGAAATGACTGGTAGATCTTAATTCATGTTTGCATCCCCACTATCTGGCCTAGGGCCTGGCAATCAATAGAAAGTAGACAACAAGCACAAATTTCTTCACTTATTTTTCTTGTTCTGAAATGGGTTTTTTTCTGTTGTTGTTGTTCTAAAATTCACACATTTTAACAAATTGAAGGCAGTTTATCTTAGTTGGTAATTGATTCTATTTCATATAATAGAAAACCCGCAAATCACTGGTTTTAAAAAAGTAAAAAAAAAATTGTTTCTCTCCCATGTTAAATAAATTCAGATTTAAGAAGGGCTGAGGTTGGTATGGCAGTTCTACTGGTATCACCAAGAATTTGGGCTCCTATATTTCTTCCCACTATCCTAGTACGTAGCTTCCACTATCACGTCAATTTAGGCTTCCAGATGGCTGCTGGAGCTCCAGCCATTAAATCTATGTTCTATAAATGTTGAGTGAAAGGAGACAGACACAAAAGAGCATATACTATATGATTCTAGTTATATGAAGTTCATTAAAAAACAAAAACAAATGTTATGGAGATAAATGTCAAAATAGTAGTAATCATTATATGGAATCACTGGCTGAGAGGGGCCATGAGGGAGCCTTCTGGGTGCCTAAAATGATTATATCATTATCCAGATAGTGTTATACACATGAAGAAGAACCTCAATAGATACATTTAGGATTTGTGCACTTGACTATATGTAAGATAACTAAACAAGGGAAATCCCAGATCTCTGAGCTTGTGTGTATTTTGACAAGACTAGACTTCAATCTATCTCCAGACAGACTGAAGAAATGAGGCATTCTAAAGTATTCAGTGTTCAGAGTGCAGCTCTTGTGCTTGTAACTGCTGTCACCTCCCAAAGTTGGAAAAGTAACTAGGACAAATAGTCTACTACTAGAGTAGCTACGGGTGTGGCAATTGTCTTGCTTTAGGAATACCCGAGTTTAAATCCTACCTCTGGCGGAAAAAAAAAAAAAAATCCTACCTCTGTTTTGCATTTGTTTTTCTCCAGAAGATGTATGAAAATAGTGACCTTTACCTTATTCAAAATCATAATGGAGTCCTTGTGTGAGGATTTATGAGGCAATGTATATCAAGTTCTTAACATAGTGCCTGATACGTAATAAAAGATAGTTGCTATTATTTTATTACCATTGTTGCCATCATCATCATTAAAAACTTTTTTTTTTTACATCATCATCATTATTAACAAATGATGGAACAGGGATCTCAAATGATTCTATGGTCAAAAATTCCAAATCAACTCGTTAATATCCTTGTGTGGATATGAACATCCTATTGAATATATACATTTGGCTATGAACTTGGTTTTCACTTGAGAACTTCCTAAAGAAGCTGAATGCAGCCTTCTTATGGTTCTGCATGTTTAGAAAACTCCAAGTAGGAAAAAAAAAAAAGAAAGAAAGAAAGAAAGAAAAGAAAACTCCAAGTAGTCATGGGAACAGTTTTGGGAGTATGTCATAAAAAATTTAGTTTTGCTTTCAGAATCGTATGACCCTCATTAAGGTGGTCCTATGGATAATGACTTGGGAAATAATCACAAAATACAGAGACACAGAAAAGCTATAAAACAGTATGAACAGTTCAGTACCATTTATTTATGCTATCCTGTTATAACTGCATTAAAAGATCTTAAAAAGTACACAAGAAACTGGTAAAAGTGGTGACCTTGGGGAGATGAAGATCACTTGGTAATAATTGTGAACTTTTGCTCATTTAACATAAAAAGCCCAGGCTAAGATAAATCATTTCCTTATTATTTCCCAGGGAATAATGAGAGTTGATACTTTTCTAATCCACATTTTCAGGGAAAATAACTTGATTAATTTTGTATGTGGAATAAATTCATTTTTGAAAAAAGCATAAGTACAAAATACTTACCCACTTAGCAATTGGACACCCGTGAGAGCTTTTTCCTTCTTTTCCCGTATACACTACAATTTCTATCCTTACTGCGTTTCCTTTTTGACCATACCTGAGTACAAAACACAGTGGAGGGAAAATAATTGCAATTAATGGCGATATACCCTTTTAACATCTTAAGGTACAGAAGATATAGATTTACAGAAGTACAGAAACCCAACACCCCAATTGGTAAAATTTACATTTGTTAAAAATTTACTTTTGTGTGGCAAATATTTTTATTTGTTATCCCATTCTGTTTACTTATCCTTAAAGATCACTCATTTAAAAAATGGACTGGCTCCAAGACAAGCTTAAGGGATGTGAATGCAGTGTTGTTGGAGGTAATTTTAACTATTTCTACCATTATACAATGATATCAAAATAAGTATTTCTGGATTTAACAAAGACAGCCTTGCTTTGTGAGTGTCTTGTTGAGTGCCCAAAGGCTCACGTGATGAACGACTTAGCAGGGACACCAGGACACTATTCTTTTCCTGGGCCCTAAGAAACATCCGAATTATACTCCTGAAGGCTTTCCATTCACTTCTCATTTGTTCCCAGAGATAAGTCTCTCTGCATTGAGTCAGGTGCACAATAATGAATGATTTTAACAGGGAAGGATATTTCCTCACCTATTCTCCATGATTTCCCTGACAGCAGCAACACTTGGTCCTGCCCCAAGGTGTGTATAATATGGGCCTTTGTCTTTTTGTATAACTCGATCTGTGGAAGGAATAAGATTATTAGACCCAAAGCTATACAGAATTGCACAGGGGCATGGAGGAGCTATTTTTATTAATTCTTTTTTTTCTTTTTCAATTCAGAACAATTTATCCTGACAAGGTTTTGGTAAACTTTAATAATTAAAGTCTAGGACAATAGGCCCTAGAATTTAACTTGTTCCTTTCTTGCGGCTCCTAACTATCTCATTCTTCCTCTAAGCATCAGAGGAGGAAAACAAAAAATTTTAAGATGTGGGTCATATTTATTCTCCTATCTCCTGCTTTAAAAGAAATCTTTTAATAATTGAGGTGCAAAATTAGAAGTTTTCTAAGAGCAATACATCTTTAAAAGCTTGGCCTCAGAATCCTATTAAAATTGAGCCTCAGCAATTGCACTGCTAAGAGTTTATCTACTATACGCTCACATAATTATATATTTCTAATGCAAAGGTACACAGGAATGTTACTTGTCACAATTATTTGTAATATCAAAAAAGAAAGAGAGAGAAACACACTTAGCATCTGTCACTAAATGCTAGGGTGAATAAATTAAGGGATGTTTATATAGAGGAAAACAATAAAACTATTAAACTAATATTTACAAACACTGGGCGCCTGGGTGGCTCAGTCGGTTAAGGGTCTGCCTTCAGTTCAGGTCATGATCTCGGATCCTGAAATAGAGCCCAGGTCAGGCTCCCTGCTCCGTTTCCTGGCTCTACCTTTGCCCCCACCCCCTGCTCGTACTCTCTCAAATAAATAAATAAAATAGCTTAAAAAAGAACCCAATATTTACAAACATGGAAAAACCTGAGATCTCATTAAATTTTTAACAAAGCGAATTGCAAAAATAGTGTATTTTAAAAGACTTAAATTTTCTAAAACTGCAAGCAAAATGAAAATAAGTAATAACATTAATTCATATAAAAAACTCTAACAGAGGTTTTATCTTTAGAGAATGGTACTGCAAGAAGACATTTGCATCATATTTCTCTATTATTTGAAATTTTATTTTTGAAATTTATCGTTATCATTTAAAGATTTTAATTTTAAGCAATTTCTACAACCAATGTGGAGCTTGAAATTACAATCCTGAGATCAAGAGTCACATGCTCTACCAACTGAGCCAGCCAGGAGCCCCTGTATTATTTGAAATCTTATGTCTGTGAATTACATATTTCTCAAAAACAGTATTCTTAACTTGGCCTCTTAGAATCATGTCTAACTAGAATAGCTGAGTAATGTATTTCTGGCCATGGTGCACCTATAGCAAAAGGTCATTATTTAATCATTTTCATTGGATATCAGATAAAATATAGGATTACTCCTGTGGCTTCCTAAGATACATTGAACAAATTTTAACTTATTACTGATGAACTAGAGCAATGGTTCTTAACCAGGGGCGATCTTTCCTGAGTGGACATTTGGCGAACATTTTTGGTTGTTACAACTGGGCAGGTGTGTGTGTGTGTGTGTATTACTGGAATCTGGTGGGTAGAGGCCATGGATGCCCCTTAACAGGCTAGGATGCAGAGGACAGCTCCCCTACATCAAAGAATTATCCTATCTAAAATGCCAATAGTGCTCAAATTGAGGAAACATGATCCAGAGGTTAATCACTCTTAGTTTGCTATAACACAATACTTCCATGGAAAACTTTTTTTTTTTAAATTAAAGATTGTATTTATTTTATTTTAGAGAGCGAGAGAGAGTGAGTGTGCAGGAGGAGGGGCAGAGGGAGAGAATCTCAAGTGGACTTCAGATCAAGACCTGAGCCGGACACTTAACCGACTGAGCCATCCAGGTGCCCTCCATGGAAATCTTTTACTCTTAGATATGATTGTTCCACGGATGATTTCTGAGTGGGTCTGCTTTTTTGTTTTGTTGTTTTAAAGTAGGCTCCATTCCCAGCGTGGAGCCCAATGTGGGGCTTGAACTCATGACTGCAATTCAAGACCTAAGCTGAAATAGTCGGATGCTTAACTGACTGAGCCACCCAGGCATCCCTGCTTTTTTGTTTTTCTTAAGTTCCCATTTTTACACAATGAGCACAATAACCTCACATGTAATGATTATAGAAACACATGTGACAATGTATAAAACAATCACAAGTCCACTGCAGATGCTCAATAAACTTTAAATGCCTAGGTGTCTCAACTCCTACAGGGTGACGAGTTACAATGTAATGTATAAGGAAAGAGTCTTGAAACTAGACATTCTACTGACATTATGCACACAGTAAAATTAGACTAGCTCAGATATATACATTTTAATGGCATTTTAAATTTGAGATTTTTTTTCCATTTGTAATGATATTCAGAAAAATACTGCCCCCTTCTTAATTCAGATTTTCAAAACAAGAGGAAGGAGGCTATAAACATAGGCTCTGAAGTTGAGACTCCTGTCTTTGAATTCCAGGTTAATCATTTACTAGTTGTGCCCCCTCCTATGACTTAGTTTCCTCACTTGTAAAATGGAGATAACTCATCCTCCCTTTGTAGGCATGTGATGAATATAACAAGTCAAGGTCGTGGTACAGTATCAGACTTGCAGTAAAAGATCTGGAACAGAAGTCATCATTACTATACTCTTCTGTCCCTGCTCCAAGAACCTCTCATTCTCCCAATTCAACCCCACTCAGCACTGTCACCCTTTTCAGATTATGAGATCCTTCTAAAAAGAGCCTATCCCCGGGGCCTGGCACATGGTAGGCTGTCAAAACTGTGCTGAATGATGAGTGGAGAAATGGAAGGCGTGACTTCAGAGTATCAAATGTACTTTAGATAATCAAGAGCAAAAAGTCATTGCTACACTTCACTATTTCTTCTATTGTGGTTTAAAAAAAATAAAAATAAAAATGATATAGTTTATCCTTCCAAACAATCATTTACCCATTCCGGAATGTACTAATGAACACCTACTTCAGGCAAAACAAATTTCCTTTGTTCAGGGTGAATCTTAAATCTTTGTGATTTGGGGCTATATTTTAAGATTTTTTTTTAAATAAGACTTTTAATAATTAAACCTATTTGGGTTCAAAATAGGTTATTGCACAAATTCTGTCCTCATAAGTTGTATAAAAGCTGAAATAATGAGGGCATCAAGCAGCCTATGAAACTTTAATGACACAATCTATTTAATCTCTCTAATAACAGCTACATTTGAGTAAATTAATTCTTCTTTTATTTGATCACTTACATGAAATTTGACCATAGACAGTGAATAATCACTACAGGGTTCAAATTCAGCTTTCATGTATTTCAAATACTGAGCGACTTTCTCATAAGGCCTGCCTAAGAATCATTAGTCCAGCAAGATTTTCTCAGGGCTTTTAATACACTGATAAAAATTCTAATTATTAGTTCCTGGATGTTCTCTTTCAATGACTCCTAAGGCACAAAATATATATCATTTATAAATTGCTCCATAAATCAGCTATTTGCACATACTATTTGTTTTTTTATAGGCAATCAATATCATACAACAATTTCATATTTTAAAATTTCAAAAGGTTTACAAATTCTTCAATGACCAAGACTGGATTTTCATTTATAGGGACATTCTTTGTATCGCAGAGCAGAAAAGCACCAGGCATTGAAAAAGAAACAAACCCGTTCCGGTTCTTGAATGGGGTGGCAATTACAGATACTTTTTATAGTTATTTGTTAAGCTGCACGTATGTTTTACATTCTGTGTATGTATATCTCACAATACAACATATTTCTTAAACAAAATGCTTATAGGTTGAAATACTTTTAAATATAGGAAGAATAAACCCTAATAGAGTATTAAAGGAATTCATTCTTACAATATGTACAATAAATAACTTAGGAGACATTTAGCCAAGAGAAATCAACAAATTTTCCACTTGAGAAAGTTTCCAAATTATGAATTAAAAATTTCCCAATTATTTGAGCATAATCAATAGAGGTCCAACAGAAAAACAGGTATAGAATTCAGTCCATTTTCACCAGTATACGAATGGGGCAAAAATGCCACATATAAAAGATAACCCAAAATTTGATATGGTCATGACAAGGCAAAATGGAAGTAAACAAAGAAACACACACACACACACACACACATGCACTCAGGCACACATGCACACACTTACCAAGACAGTTGCAGGTTGGCAATTCAGAATCTTTTGTTGTGGACACCAGGTTTTTTGTAGGATTGGTAAAGAAGTTCATGGCATAATCATTAAAACTTTTCTGTGCACTGTCTACTGGGGAAAATTCCGAAGCTCCAACAGTAGATGAACAGATGTCCTCTTCACTCTTGGTAGAAACCACTGTAATCCCACCTGAACATACTACATCGACATTCCTGAGAATTTGTGCTGGGTCTGGTAAGGGGGTTTCATGAGAGATACCAGGCAATGGTGGCAGTTTCTGATGCATGAGTTGGTCTTTAACATCCCGTGGGAACTGTGTTTGGTCATCACTGGCCATGACATTAGCACACTGGTTAGTTGGAGGGGAGAGCTGGAGTAAAGGATGAGCTTTCTGATTGACATTCACTGTTGGCTGTACCTGAGAATTATCAACTTTTTCTGTAAACGCCTGTCCATTGGATTCTGTTTTTAACTGGCATAATGGGAGAGAATCCAACGGTTCAACCTTCATGTTTCTTTCCTGTGCTAATTCGGGATAATAGCGCTCAAATTTTATCTGAGTGAGTGGAGGAAATAATTTTTTGTGTTCTAATGCTGAACTCGTTTGAGTCAGTGGTTTCCATACTTTGGTTAGGGGAGGAATTTTTCCCAAGAGAATGGGAAAGTCGTGTGGACCAAACTGACCAAATCTTTGAAACTTAGATGCTATCCAAATGTCATGTAACTTACTATACTCATATGACAACTGTTCCTGCTTTTTCTGGTCATTTTCTTGACAACTTATGACTATAGGCTTCTTTTTCCGCCGATCTCTCGATGGGGTAGCTCTTGTCTTTTTCTGTGTTGTGTTCTTTTGCTTTGTCAATGATGAGCTATGATTATTTTGTACACTGGAAGGTGCTTTCTGTTGTACTGCGACCTTCTCCTGACTACATTTTTGCTGTACGTTATATGCAACAAGGCTTGTTGGTGTACTTTCAACCTTTTTGTCCTCTTGTTTTATGTAATTGAATTTAATTATTGATGCAAGTTGTGTTAACTGGGTTGCAACGTCTTCCTCTATTTTGCTGTGTATTGTATTTAGACACGACGGATCGTCTTTTAAGTCTATCTTTTTACTGTTGGCCAGGGACTGGTTACAGTATCCCAATTTATCACTAGATGGTGGCAAATGGTGCAAATTCTTAGCATTATCAAGAGTGATTCTACCTTGAGCAACATTTTTATTGGTGTCAATTTTAGGTGAATTTGAATTTGGTATGAAAAGAGATACCGAATTTGTGACTTTTGAATATTCCTGTGACTTTGTAGGTGACTGGTTAGCAGCTGAGCTGTTGTGTGACTTGGAAATGTTTTGGCCATTGAATACCACCGTGTCACATGAACTCTGCTTTTCCAAAGATGGATGGTGATGAAGGCTTTCTGGCTCCCCTTGTAAGTTTTGGTCTTGGAGGTCTTTTCTTACAGAATAGAGGATAGCTTTACAGCTATTAAGCAAACTCGCTGTTCTGTGTTCTGTTTCTTCATCCTTCTCTGACTTTGATGGTGAGGAATTTTCTGATGGGGCTTCTGACAGTTGGGTCAGAGCTTCTATGGCCACCACTTGTTCCAGTGTTAATCTCCTATCTTTCATTAGGGATAGAAGACTTGGTTGAACTGGAGATCCACCTTTCAGTTCTTTACTTGGTATATTTTCTAGAGATTTTGGTTCATCACTTTCATTGTGTGTACTAGTATGACTATTTAAGTGGAACGTTGCAGGATCTGGAAAAGACTTGCAGTTAAAGCCAGATTTCTGGAAGACTGAAACATTATTTCTCCCTTTGAGATGATCACAGCTCGTACTAGTGGCAATG
The DNA here is from genome assembly GCF_002201575.2 of Neomonachus schauinslandi. Taxonomy (NCBI): domain Eukaryota; kingdom Metazoa; phylum Chordata; class Mammalia; order Carnivora; family Phocidae; genus Neomonachus; species Neomonachus schauinslandi. Next base: position 97,705,855 of record NC_058408.1, on the reverse strand, counting down.
GAACTCATGGCATTATGGTTGGCAGTGTCTTTCAGGAATTTATAGGACTTGTTTTCAAATGCCTTGCCAAATTCTTCAATATTGAATTTTTTAAAAGACACATTTGTTTCGGTTGGTAAATAGTGTACATTTTTAATGCCGTTTCTTACGGTTTGTGCAAACAATTTCTGAGGCTCAATTAAGTCAGTAAGTAGGACTTTTTTCCTGTCATCTTCAGAATTTTTTAATTTTTCAGCTTCTGTCACAATTGCCTTAAATTCGCCTTTGACATGATCGGTTAAATGTGATTTCTTGTGCTGCGTCCACTTCTCCACTTCAATACCTGTCATACTTTCTTCATTTTTAGCTACATTTTCGAGGGGAGGTGGGTTTAATTCCAATCTCTGTTCCCCCCCCATAGCTCCTCCTGTATTCCATGGATTCTGACTTGGGGCCATTTACTGGTTTGTTGACAAAATATGCCTACAAAACAAGCACAGAAATATCTCATATTATCTATGCAAATATTGGAATAAGAGCCACAGGAACTTTACGATTTAACATGAGTGAAATGTAAAGCCCCTGAAAAAAATATTACTTTTGCTTTTTACTTTTCTTTTTTTAAAGATTTTATTTATTTATTTGACAGAGAGATAGAGAGAGAGCACAAGTAGGCAGAGTGGCAGGCAGAGGGAGAGGGAGAGGGAGAAGCAGACTCCCTGCTGAGCAGGGAGCCGAACGTGGGGCTCGATCCCAGGACCCCAGGATCATGACCTGAGCCGAAGGCAGCGGCTTAAATGACTGAGCCACCCAGGCGCTCCTGCTTTTTACTTTTCAATAAAATACCAAAAGGGGTGTGTAGCGAAAAAGAAAAAAAATTAAAGTACAAATATCATTAACTCATACCTGTAAATATTTTGGTATACTTATTTGCTTTTCAAAATAATTTTTTTTTTTTTTTAGAGAGAGAGCAAGGAAGTGTAAGGGGGTGGGTGGCGGGGTTGTGAGGGGCAGAAGGAGAGAGAGAATCTTAAGCAGGCTCCATGCTCAGTGCAGAGCCCGATGCAGGTCCAATCTTATGACCCCGAGATCATGACCTGAGCCAAAATCAAGAGTCTGGACACTTAACTGACTAAGCCACCCAGGTGCCCCTCCAAATAAATCTTTAAAATATTTTTACACTGGTACCATTCGATGGGCAATATCTATTATCTTAATGCAAACTGTACTGAAATACAAAATACACACAGAAAAGTGAACAAATCCTAAGTATATAGCTTACTGAATTTTCATAAATGAACTCCCCAAGTGCCCAGATTCCAGCCAAGAAACTCCTGTATAGTCATCATTCCACTGCCAAAGGGTAACCATTATTTTGACATCTATCATAGATTTCTTTTGCTTATTTCCAAACTTTACATAGCTGACTTCCTTTCACTCAAAATTATACTTGTGATTCATCCATGTTGCAGTCCATTGATTCTTACTGTTGTACAGTAATTCACTGAATGAAAATACTACAATGTATTTACTGATTGTACCATAGATGGACATTTGAGTTATTTTTGGTTGTATACCAGTATAAATATTACTGTAATCTTGTGGTGAACATATAATATATACACATTGGGTGGAGTGGAAGTGCTGGGTTATCAAGTGTGTGTGTATGTGTATGTTAACTTTGGCTTTAGTAGACAGGCCAAAGAATTTTTTAAAGTGGTTATCAGCATACACTCCCACGAGTAATTATGATAGCTCTAACTGTTGCACATTCTTATTAGCAGTTAGTATTTTCTGTCTTTTCACTTACACCATTGTGTTTAGTGGGAATGATATAATTCCTTTAAAAAAAATTTTAGATGAAATGCCTACAAAATAAAATTAATCATTTTACCATTTAAAATCGTAAAATTCAGTGGTTTTTAAGCATATTTACAATGTTATGCAATAATCACCTCTATCTAATTCCAGAACATTTTTATCACCCCTAAAAGAAACCTGTACCTATTAAGCAATCACTCTCTATTTCCCCTACTAATCCCTATTTTAATTTTATTTTTTTATTTTTAATTTTTAAAATTTTTTTTAAAAGATTTTATTTATTTATTTGACAGAGAGAGTGAGAGAGCACAAGCCGGGGGGAGCAGTAGAGGGAGAGGGAGAAGCAGGCTCCCCACCAAGCAGGGAGCCCGATGCGGGACTCGATCCCAGGATCCTGGGATCACGACCTGAGCCAAAGTCAGACGCCCAACCATCTGAGCCACACAGGTGCCCCTAATCCCTATTTTTAAAACCCAACATATAAAAATAAATAAATAAATAAAACCCAACAGCTCATCTAAAATTACGACACAGGAATTGAGACAGTAGGGGCATTTCCAACTGCTGTCAGGAGCGAATATAAAGATAACCTCCACTCCTAATCTTTAGTATGGCTCTGGACATTCTATTCAATGCCTCAGGGAGAGAAAAATATAAGATTAGGAGACTTCCTATTGAATGAAGGTGATATACCTGAGTCTATAGAAAAACCAGGAGTACTGACTGAAAAACTAAATCAAAGTTCAGAATAGCTATAAAATATGTAAGCATTACCCAATTGTATAATTAAACATTAAACAATCTTTTCTTTCACATTAAACAATCTTAGTAGAAATAGGGGTGCCTGGGTGGCTCAGTCAGATAAGCGCCTGCCATCGGTTCAGGTCATGGTCCCAGGGTCCTGGGATCGAGCCCCACATCAGGCTCCCTGCTCAGCGGGGAGCCTGCTTCTCCCTCTCCCTCTGCTGCTCCCCCTGCTTGTGCTCTCTCTGTCAAATAAATAAACTCTTAAAAAAAAAAAAGCTTAGTAGAAATAAACTATATTTAATTTCTTGATCAGGGCACACAGGTTACACAGGTTATGTTTAGTTTGTCAAAATTTATCAAAATATACAATTATCATACATATACTTTCTATATGTATATTACATTTCTATAGTAACTTTAAAAAATTAATCTAAAAAAACTAAATTTCTTAACGTACAGGGTAATAAATTAACAGATAAACTTGAAAATATTTAACAATTTATTATTAAAATTATGGGATTTCTAAGCAGTGGAGAAAAGTATCAACTTCTTAAAAATGACAGGGGGATATTTGATCCCCATCTCATAATATGTACTATAAATTCCAGATATATTAATAATTTAAATACAAAAAATAAAATGTAGAAAGCAGGGAAAATATTCCCAAGCAAGAGTAAAAAATGAGAAGCCATAAAGGAAAAAAGTATTTTCAATACATATGATATGAACAATTTTTTTTTACGATTTTATTTATTTATTTGGCAGAGAAAGAGACAGCGAGAGAGGGAACACAAGCAGGGGGAGTGGGAGTGGGAGTGGGAGAAGCAGGCTCCCTTCCCACTGAGCAGGGAGCCCATTACGGGACTTGATCCCAGGGCCTTGGGACTACGACCCGAGCCAAAGGCAAATGCTTAACAAATGAGCCACCCAGGCGCCCCTATATGAACAATTTTTAAAGCAAAGTCACCATAACATAGTTCTTTGCAAACTGCTGATCACACTCTACAAGGTCCAATACCAATTTAGTGCTTTGTAACAAGTGCTTTTTCTTAATGGAATAGTACAGAAAAATACAAGTGCACTACATTTAATAAAAATAAGTATTACAATATAAATCTTTTTTCAAAATTTTTATTTATTTAAGAAATCTCTACACCCAGAGGTGCCTGGGTGGCTCAGTTGTTAAGCGTCTGCCTTCGGCTCAGGTCATGATCCCAGGGTCCTGGAATCAAGCCCCACATCGGGCAACCTGCTCGGCCGGAAGCCTGCTTCTCCCTCTCCCACTGCCCCCTGCTTGTGCTCCCTCTCTCGCTGTGTCTCTCTCTGTCAAATAAATAAATAAAATCTTAAAAAAAAAAAAGACATCTCTACACCCAATGTGGGGCTTGACCTCACAACCCAAGATCAAGAGTTGGATGCTTTTCTGACCTAGCCAGCAAGGCAACCCTACAATGTAACTCCTTTATGTAATGTGTTTGTATGTGTCTGTGCACTGAATCAGGATGTAAAATGTACTTATTTCTTCATATATATAGTTGTCAAAAACCGTAGGAGAAATACTGCCATTAAAAAAAAATAAAAAGTCAAAGGACAGTCTAGGAAAATATTCATACTACATGTAAATAGTTACTATTCTTGATGTAAAAGAGCTTCCACAATCAACAAGAAAAGTAAGTCACTCAACAGGAGAGTGAGAAAAAGACAGGAATATGTACTTTGCTTAAGTGGAAATCCGCAGGATCAAAAGCTGTTTGACTTTCCTAGAAGACAAGGAAATGAAAATAAATGCAACTTTTAATCCACCCAAATGCCAAAACTAAAAATGCAGAAATGTAGGTAAGCAAATTATAATGCAATATAACATTTATACTAGAGAAAGTATGAAATAAACAAACTCATATTCATATTGTGAAATAATGTGCAGCCATTACTTGTATGTATCAAGCTAGTGACTGCACGGCAAGAGTTCCTAAATAAACAAGCTGCTGAAAGCTGGCAGGTAAAACATTAATACCAGTTACCACTGGGAAACAGAAGTGAGGAAAAGAGAAGCTCTGTTTGTTTTACTTGATGCTTTTAATTTTACAAATATGCATATCTAAGATACCGGGACTTCAATGTACACATTCCTCTAAAGAGAAGATCCTGAGTACATTTTAAGATTTATGTGCCACAAACATAGGACATTCTCATTAACTAATGAGCTTAATTAAAAACTGACCCTTATCATTCAGTTATATCTCATATATAGGTTCCTAAATAAACAATGCGAGTCCGGCATTGGGCTCCTTGTTCAGCGGGGAGCCTGCTTCTCCCTCTCCCGCCCAATGCGGACTCGATCCCAGGACCCCGGGATCATGACCTGAGCCGAAGGCAGATACTTAAACTACTGAGCCACCCAGGCTCCCCTATTACTGTTAATATTAACCACTAAGATGGGGAAAGAGCAATCCTTTGGAGTTGCCTGATCCAGGAGATGCCACATAGCCTGAACTTTAGTGTCCTCCTTTTTTAAGATGTCACGTAGATTGTGATGGGGATTCAGTGAGACCATATGATCAAAGTTGTTAGCACAGTGAGGATGAGGTATTACTAAGAGAGAATACTAACAATCTTTTTTAGAGAGGGAGGGAGATAAGGAGGGGGCAGAGGGAACCTTCAGCAGGCTCCACACCCTGCACCCAGCAAGATGTGGGGCTCTATTTCACCACCCTGAGATCATGACCTGAGCTGAAAACAAGAGTCAGATGCTTAACTGACTGAGCCACCCAGGTTCCTCTATTATCTCATGGCCTTTTAAAAATGCAGAATTTGAAAACATGGGGTCTATAGGTACACAAGAACATGCTCTACACAACGCCAACTACTAAACATAACTTTTAAGAAAACAATTTGATAGATTACATTTCAGTAGGGGCTAGTAAGATTTTCTCTGTTCTCAGAAATCAACCGGAACTCTTACAAACACATATTATTAAATGTAATTGTATGGGTATGTGTGTATGTGCACTGAGAATACGGTTACTTAGTTTCACCTGCTGTTCATAGTGAAACTGAGTGGCCAGAACAAACTTTTACCACTACTGGGGAGAAACAACAAATTCAAGTTCATGTCATGTCAAAAGTGAATCAGCAAAACAGATGAATTGTGTGGTATATGAGTATATCTCAATAAAGCTGTTAAAAAAAAAGAGTCAGCAGGGATGAGTGAAAAAGCAACTTAAAAAATATATAACACTGCCTTATGTTTAAAAGGCACATCTAAATAATGTATAAACATGTTTATTTTTAAACAGAAGTGTGGAAAAGAAAACAAACCAACTAATTTCTATTACTGGGTAATTTTTTTTTTTAAAGATTTTATTTATTTATTTAATGGGGTAGGAGGGGAGAGCACAAGCAGGGGGAGCTGTAGGCAGAGGGAAAGGGAGAAGCAGGCTTCCCGCTGAGCAGGGAGCCCGATGCGGGTCTAGATCCCAGGACCCCGGGATCATGACCTGAGCCGAAGGCAGATACTTAACCGACTGAGCCACCCAGGCGCCCCTATTACTGTTAATCCTGAACGCTAAGATGGGGAAAGAGCAATCCTTTGGAGCTGTCTGATCCAGGAGATGCCACGTAGCCTGAACTTTAGTGTCCTCCTTTTTTAAGATGTCATGTAGATTGTGATGGGGATTCAATGAGACCATATGACCAAAGTTGTTAGCACAGTGAGGATGAGGTATCACTAAGAGAGAACACTAACAATTTCATTATAATAGTTATAATCCAAAGAATGTTAGCTATATTATGATATACACTCCTTACATTGTGCAATAACTCATTTGATCTTCACTACAATCCCAAGGTGGACACTGTAAAAAGGTGCTCAATTTTAAGAAAAATTCAAATTAAACATGGCACAGATAACATTTTTCACCTATCAGAATAGCAAACATCAGAATGTTTGAACACCTAGGCCCTTGGGGAAGTTGTGGGGATATATACTCTCATATAATGCTGATGGAGTGCAAAATGGTATCATCCCTATGGAGAGCAATTTGGCAATAACTATCAAAATTACAAATTCAACCTCTCCTTTGATGCAGCATTTTCACTTCTGAGAACTTATCCTAGTTATACTTGCACTTAATGATATGTTTTGACAGCTTTGTATATTTTAACAAGTAACTGATAATACCCGAATGTCCACCTGTAGCAGACTAATTCACCTGTGGTATACCTACATAATACCTGGCAGCTATAGAAAAGAATGAAAAGAAATTCCATTCCTAATAGGCAGATGTCCAGGATTTATTACGTTAAAAAAAAAAAAAAAAGGATCTAGAACCTGTACATAAAATGTTTTTTTATTTTAATAAAAAGTATGGGGAATTAATATATATATTCCTATGTGCATAAAGAAACTCTGGAAGAATACAAAAGAAACTAAGAATACTAAGAAAACTAATACAAAAGAAACTAAAACTAATAATATGAGTAGAAAGAGGTCAAGAACAATACAGGAGCTTGGAAACGGTTACACCCAGACCTGATAAAATACAGTTTTGATTTTTAAAATATACTTCCTTTTAGTAGTTTAAGTATACTTCCTTCCAGTAGTTTAAACCAAAATTGAAGCGGTATATGGAAAGATTTCTAGCATATATATAGCAAGTGAAAAAAGCTAAAAGATTATGTAGTTCCAAATTACAAACAAATTAGAGCATAAAGAAAGGGTGTGGAGTACATACACATTTGTTAATACTTAAGAAGGCTACGCACGATTGTCAACATTTGTCGTATAGCAACTGTACTCAGTAGAATACTGGTAAATGTTTAACAATCAGATTGGGAACTGAGAGGGGAGGAAACACTGTTTTGCCCTGTAGGCCAATTTTTGTGGTATAAATACCTCCACCACGGTGGACTGTAAATCATCAGTAAGACACCCGAGCCAGAGTTAGGAAGAAATGCACATAATTCCTGACCTGGAAGGAGCTGACTCCATCCTACCACTGAGTGTACAATCCCAAAGTACGTCGTTAAACAGGCTCCACTAACTACATTATGAATGTTTGTTTGTTTATTTATTTATTTTTAAGATTTTATTTATTTATTTCACAGAGAGAGACACAGCAAGAGGGGAACACAAGCAGGGGGAGTGCGAGTGGGAGAAACAGGCTTCCTGCAGAGCAGGGAGCCCGATGCAGGGCTTGATCTCAGGACCCCAGGATCATGACCTGAGCCGAAGGCAGATGCTTAACTACTGAGCCACCCAGGCGCCCCATGAATGTTTATTTTTTAATGAAGATTTCCTTGACATTTAATCTGCTTAGGTGTAGTGCATTCCCAAATATCCACTTTGAATCTCAAAATATTTGTTAACATCTAACTCTCTGAAGGAAGTGAAGGGTTTCACAAAAAATTGGCTGTTTTACTCTCTCAAGTGCCATATATACTCTGGGGACCCAAGCTCATGCCCACCAGTGTCTCTTCTCTTCCTCCTCTACCACCCCAAAAGTGCCCAAGGGTACCGTTTAAAGGACAGTAGGGTCGTCTGGGTGGCTCAGGTCACAATCTCAGCGTCCTGGGATCGAGCCCCACATCGGGCTCCCTGCTCATCGGGGAGCCTGCTTCTCCCTCTCCCACTCCTCCTGCTTGTGTTCCCTCTTTTGCTATCTCTCTCTCTCTCTGTCAAATAAATAAATAAATAAATAAATAAAGGACAGTAATTAAAATTCTCCCAGCTCTCCGCGTTGCGCTCTATGCTAGGCACAAGACTATACATTGCTCTGGGCCCCTCTTACCCCTTCTGAACCGACAGGAATGTTGATCACCTTAGATCAGATCTGGGTCCAATAGTTGCTAAGCACCCTGTTTTCTCATTTTTCCACATTCCTATCATAGTGACACTCACACCCACTCTTGCATGAGCTCAGATGGCATTGAGCAAAGTGGTATTTTATTCTGAAATGACTATGCCCTTTGAACAGAATCTGACTGTCGCCTCTCCCAACACTCACATTCCATACATGCTGTATTTCCTGTATCAAGAAACAGCTGTTCAGATCACATGGAAAAGTCTTCCAAGCATGTACAGAGACATGGCCCACAAGACTATGACTTTTACTGCACGCAGATCAGTGTTTCTCAACCTGCCTTTAGGGTTTTTTGTTTTTGGTTTTTTTTTTGCTTTATTTTTTCACCCCCCACCCAGTAGTCTTTTATTTTATTTTATTTTATTTTAAAGATTTTATTTATTTATTTGACAGAGAGAGGCACAGCGAGAGAGGGAACACAAGCAGGGGGAGTGTGAGAGGGAGAAGCAGGCTTCCCACTGAGTGGGGAGCCTGATGCGGGGCTCGATCCCAGGACCCTGGAATCATGACCTGAGCCAAAGGCAGACGCTTAACGACTGAGCCACCCAGGCGGCCCCCCAGTAGTCTTTTAAAACACTTTTTCCCTAATAGCCTTCCCCAGGAAATTTTAATTCCACAGATAAGTAGTAATGTGGTCCCATCATAATATCGAAGATTTTTTTTACCCTCTCCCAGCAATCAAAAACCGATCTTCATCCCCTTTGAGGAATTCAAAAAACTAACGTGTAGAAGGGGCGCCTGGGTGGCTCAATAGGTAAGAGTCGTGCGACTCTTGATTTCGGCTCAGGTCATGATGTCAGGGTCGTGAGGTGGATAGAGCCCCACGAGAGCCCCACATTGGGCTCTGCACTGACAATGGAGTCTGCTTCTCTCTCTCTCCCTCTGCCCCTCACCCCCACTCGCGAACTCTTTCTCAAATAAATAAATAAGCTCTAAAAAAAAGAAAAAGAAAACTAAGACGTAGAAGACAAGGAGCAGCCCATAAAGTATTTATACCTGATTAGATGTGACACCCTCAGGACCTATGTTCTCAACCTGAAAAGTAAGTGTTTGGAGAAAAAATTCAGGAGAACCACTGGTGGCTCCATTTATGTTGACTTTAAAATGATGCAATCATGCTGGATCCGGTATTTGACCTCCCACATTCCCACGGAAGTGTGGAGGTCAGCCCCTGCTCTGCACAACTGCTTTCGAACAAACCCAAACTGAAATTAAAAGAAAGATACACCAGCCATTCACTAAAGCTAAAATCAACACTGAACACACACACACACCTTTCTTCAAAGGGGACCTGCAAAACAGTTGCCGTATTTTCCTGCAGCAGTACAACTGTCTAGCTCTTTTCCTTTTTGAGGCGTAAAAAGAGGACACCCACCCCACCACGTTTTGTAGCCCTCATATTTGAGCTTTGTCTCTGTTCTGTTTTCTGCAGCTTGCCTACAGCCACCCTGTAAGATGTTCAGAGGTTATGGAAAGGTAGGAGAGGGTGGGGTCTATGGGACTGAGTCTGTACTTATCCCCACGTGTCCGACCTCGGTGCCATGAAGCCTTAGGGCTCTTCCACGCCTGGGCTGAAGAGAAGCCATCCCAGAGACTCTGAAAGCTCCTTTTCCACTTCCATCCACCACATCCAAACTTCTTTTCTATTCTAATTTTTTTACTTCTATCCCCAACAAAAACTCCACCCTCATTTGGCCACAGGGTCTCAGAATCCAAAGTAAAGCCTTTAACTCGGGGGAGAAGTGGGGGCGGGGGGGGGGGACAGAAGAGGGGAAGCAAAATATTAGAGGGAGGGACAATTTCTTTCTTTTTTTTTTAAGATTTTATTTATTTATTTGAGATAGAGAATGAGAGTGAGAGAGCACATGAGGGGGGGAGGGTCAGAGGGAGAAGCAGGCTCCCTGCCGAGCAGGGAGCCCTATGCGGGACTCGATCCTGGGACTCCAGGATCATGACCTGAGCCAAAGGCAGTCGCTTAACCAACTGAGCCACCCAGGCACCCAAGGGAGGGACAATTTCTATTTAATCCAAAAACATGTAAATTGTAGATGGGTTCTGAATGTATACATAACTGGCCTAAGAATGAAACCTCTCTAGTCCCAGGTGTCCTTGTTCCTTCCATCTTCCTCCGAAGCTTTGAGCCAGTACAATTTATTCCAAGTCAAAAAGACTAAAAACCTTTTCAGACCCAAAATTTGCCTCAAGCTATCATCCTATCAAATTCCCTCCTCCTTCAAATATCTTAAATGGCTACCCCAAGGTTCTACATGAGCCCTCAATTGCCAAATTCCATCATTCCTTAACCTGCTCTTTTGTAGACCTCCAAGGACAGTCTCAACTGAAACACTAAAATCTAGGTGTCCCTGGGAGCTCCAGGCTTCTGTGCCCCTGTCCCCAGGTTATAGGTGTGTCCCCCTGAGCCTACAACTTAGGAGGATTCCAAAGTCAAACCCACTGCCTGTTCATTCTTCACCCTTTTCATGAACAATCTTCCCCGTGCTTAAAGTTAAATAACCAACTCTGTGTCCAGTGTAGTTTATTTTGTATTTCATAGATTTTTCAGAATGGGGCTTTAATGGAATCAGACAAACTTTGGCTACTTTCCCTGCTCCATCATTTACCAACCAGGTGGCCAAGAGGGAGCCCTTGCTCTATGAAGCCTCTCTGAGCCTCAGTTTCCCTAAGATAAATCAGGACGAGTAATAGCATTCACCGAACCAGTTTATTGTGAAGATTAAATGAAATAATGCATTTACACGTATTGTTGGACCTTACTATGTGTGGAAATGAACTGACTATTTAGGGGAAAAACACCTATTAGGTAGTTCTTTTTTTGTTACATGTCCTTCAACATATAGCAAAAACCTACTAACTCCAGTCTCAAATCCACAATTAAGAAAAAAAAAATTTATTAGTAGCTATTATTCATGTATTGAGCATTGACTACTTGCCAGGCATCATCATTCATGTGTTTGGGGTTTTTTTTTTAAGATTTTATTTATTTATTTGACAGAGACAGACATAGCGAGAGCAGGAACACAAGCAGGGGGAGTGGGAGAGGGAGAAGCAGGCTCCCCGCCAAGCAGGAAGACCGATGTGGGACTCATCCCAGGACCCTGGGATCACTGACTGAGCCACCCAGGCGCCCTCATTAACATTTTATAGGAATTATCTCCTTTGCATTTCCTACAAAGTATAGTATTAGTATCTCCATTCTTCTGATAAGATTTAGAAAGTTTAAGTAACTAGGCAAAGTCAAATCAATACTCTCAGACCCGAAATCAAACTAGAGGTCTCTCCCAAGGTACTGCTCTTTAAGTAATAATTAACATTTATGATGTATTCCATTAGTTACTAATATTTAGTAATGTTTACTGACCTAAGATTACCGTCGACCCTTAAAACTTAAAAGAACAACTCAATTCCTATGGTTGTTTCTTTTCCTAGATTGTGTGAATTACTGTTTTTCTGAACCCACTGGCCTACTTTCATTCAGCTGTTTTTAAGTTGTAACAGAAGAGCATTGCTATTCAAAATATTCTCACCTTTTGTGCAAATTCAGCATACACACACTGAGTTCACACCACGTTATCAAGGAGAGTTGGGTGAAATTAGAATCCAATTTATAGTCCAACTCTTCAGGATATGATCAGAGGTCACTATTTTCTCTCCACATGTTCCCTAGACTATAACCCTCCTTACTTCTGGATAAATCTGATTTACTTTACCTTTTTCCTAACTCTTTACTCAAAATTTTCAGTTTTGTATCATTAGAAGGTTCACTGAAAACTTACTGGGTTTTTTGGTTTTGGGTTTTTTTTTTTTTTTTTTTTTAATTTTAAGTAGGCTCCATGCCGCTCTACCAACTCAGCCAGCCAGGTGCCCCGAAAACTTATGTGTATTAAATAATACTCCAATGTGAAGTACCCATTAATTTTTAAAAAACAATGAAAAGAACACAAAAATTGCCAATTATCTAATTCATTCAGGCTAGAGTCAATCATACTAGTTTGACAAATGCAATTTATATGCACTCATACTGTCAAGGTTCATGATAGAAGGCAGGCTGCAAATATCTTTTTTTTTTTTTTTTAGGGCATTTAAATGCTCCTCAAGATTTCAGGAGACTGGTCTTAAGACAAATCCTGTTTTCCACTAGGATTTAGCTTCTATCAAGTCATTTTGCCTGGAATGCTCCCTCATGATCACAGATAAATTCAAGGACCTTGTCTCACCCAACTCCATCCAGAAGGCCATCAGATAACTAGTTAATTCGTGATCCTACAAGGCACCAATAAAGATTTCAACTTTCAGTTCTTTCCAATATTGCTCATGTGGCCTTAGGTCTCCTTCCTCAATGTTTCCCTTTAAAGAAAAAAAAAGTGTCTATTTCTGTTTAGGCTTTCTAAGAACATAAGCTCCAAGAATACTGAGTATTTATTTAGCACTTAGCTGGTGATGCTATGCACAGAGGTATTTACACATTCCTAACAGAAAAATCAGAGAGCATTCTGGAGCCAAAGTATCAAGATCTGTAAATCTTTCCCTTCTAGCTGCCTCCCCACAGGCTATAACAAACTTAAGGTTTTTCTATCTAAAGAAAACAAAACCCTTAGCTCTCACCCTATCTCACTGCACCATTTTACAAAAAATGGCCTTCAAATAATTGTCTGCAATCAGTATCACCCACTCTTCAGCCCACTATAATTAGGATTCTGTAGCCACCACCTCACTGAAACTGCCCAAGACTCACCAATGTAGTCCCAATTGTCAACTTCAATGGACTGCCAGAATATCTCTTAATACTGCTGCTCACATTTTTAACGTTCTCCCTTCAATTCTCCACACATCATTTCAGTCTCCTTTCCTGGATTTTCTGCCCACTTATAAAGGACAGTGTTCCCCTCTGCCTTCTCTCCAGGCTCCCCATTTATCTAGATACAGGCTTCCAGTCTACACCTATTTGCTGATGACTCCCACAGCAAGACAAGATCTTTCCTCTAAACTTCAAACTCAGTCATCGACCAACTGGACATCATCATCAGGCAATTAAAACTCAACCACATCTAAAAGTTAATGAGTTGGGCGCCTGGGTGGCTCAGTCGTTAAGCGTCTGCCTTCGGCTCAGGTCATGATCCCGGGGTCCTGGGATCGAGTCCCACATCGGGCTCCCTGCTCCATGGGAAGCCTGCTTCTCCCTCTCCTACTCCCCCCTGCTTGTGTTCCAGCTCTCACTATGTCTCTCTCTGTCAAATAAATAAATAAAATCTTTAAAAAAATAAATAAAATAAAATAAAAGTTAATGAGTTACCTCTACCCCAACCCTGCTTTAACCCCAAAACTCACCTAATGTAATAACTCATGAGTCTCCTCGGAAGCCTCCTCCATTCAACACCCAAATTCAGCCAATGAATTCGGGGGTCTTACTTAAAACCTCTTCCTTTCATCCTGAGTTCTTCATTTCTACTGCTTTTTGCCTCAGTGTATTCATTCCACAAATATTTATAAGAGTACCCATAACACGTTGTAGGCATGGTTAATGAGAGAGTTAACATGAGAGGTACCAGTTCTTATGGATATTACATTCTTTTTTAAACGATTTTATTTATTTAGGGGTACCTGGGTGGCTCAGTTTGTTAAGCATCTGCCTTCAGCTCAGGTCATGATCCCAGGGTCCTGGGATCGAGCCCCATGTTGGGCTCCCTGCTCAGCGTGGAGCCTGCTTCTCCCTCTCCCTCTGCTGCTCCCCCTGCTTGTGCTCTCATTCTCTCTCAAATAAATAAATAAGGTTTATTTATTTATTTGAGAGAGAGAGAGAGAATGAAGGGGGGGAGCACAGGGGCAGAGGGAGAGGGAGAAGCAGACTCCCTGCTGAGCTGACTCAAAGGACCCCCAGATCATGACCTGAGCCAAAGGCAGATGCATAACCAACTGAGCCACCCAGGCAACCCTGGATACTACATTCTAGTGAATGTTAGGTAACAAGCATTTTCAGAACCTAACCTTTAACTTACTACCCTTAGTGGATTAATCTCAGAATCGGGATTGATTTCCAGTCTGTAGGACTCCCAAACCTTCATATACTGTAACTCTAAGGAAGCACAGTCCAATGGAAATACAATGTGGGCTACAGAAAATAATTTCAAAGGTTTTAGGAGGTTTATTTCTTAAAAGTAAAAAGAAACAGGTGAAACAAATTTTAATATAGTTCTATTTAAGCCACCATATAAAAAATATAATTTCAAAAAAAAATAAAAAATATAATTTCAACATGTAATATAAAAATTAATGAAGATATTTTACTTTTTGTATATTAAATCCAAGAAATTCAGTGTATATTTTATACATTCGGCAAATTAATTCATTGCTAAATTTTCAATGGTTAAAGTAAAATGTAGTGGTACTAAAAGTTGTATTTAATAAAAAATATTTCACTTTAATTCAGTTTTAAATTTTAAATCAAAATTAGGGGCGCCTGGGTGGCTCAGTCGTTAAGTGTTTGCCTTTGGCTCGGGTCATGATCTCAGGGTCCTGGGATCGAGCCCCGCATCGGGCTCCCTGCTCTGCGGGAAGCCTGCTTCTCCCACTCCCCCTGCTTGTGTTCCCCCTCTCGCTGTCTCTCTCCCTCTGTCAAATAAATAAAATCCTTTAAAAAAATTAATTAATTAAAATTAAATAAAATCACAAAGTCAGTTTCTTCGTTTGTACAACCCAAATTTCAATGATCAGATATGCAGTTATTTACAGAGATCATTTTAAATGCAAATCTCATTGCTTTAGGCTGCATTCCACAAGCACCTGGCTAAACATCAACATCACCCTAGGGGTTTTTAGTAAACGAAATTCTAAACCAGCCCCAGCAAGGTTCCCTTAGTCTGAAGGTAGAAACTCTATAAGGACTCAAAGAGCGGTAGGGTAAGGGAACCTGGGAACCACTAACCACCAGAGCAAAATTCACATTTGTCAGTACTACAAGAAAGGCCTCCAAGATCCTAGCCTTGGCGAAATTTTACAGACTGTACCTTACAACAGCAGTATCCTCAGACCAGCCCCACCCCCAGCCTTGCGTCCCCTAAGGCTATTTTAATCAGCCCAGTCCTTTCTTGAGTAGCAGCCTTAAGGTAGAACGCCCTTTCTTCATTCAACCCTCCCCCATCAATTTTGCCCAAAAAACACTTAAAACTAGAAGAAAGGTATCTGGTAGAAATCAACAATTTTTAACAATCCCCTAGCGGGCAAACTCAAGTATTTCTTATCCCCCAACTCTGCTCAGATAAAACTGAACACTCCTTCCTTTACTATCTTGGCACAGATATTTATCATATCAATTGATTGTACCTACTTATCTGTTTGCAATGTGGTCTCTTCATCCTGGACTTTAGTCCCCAGAGGAGAGATTTTGGTGATTGTCCTCTAGGCTCACAAATGTGTTTTATTTTGGGAACAAATGAGAAAATCTAAGTATATACTAGATATTAGATAATATCAGGGAATCTTAATAATGGTATGATTGTATGGTAGGACTTAACCTTAAAGATGATAACCTGCAACTTTCCAGTGATTTATACACATACAAAAAGTCAAATATTGAATAGCAATAATGGACATAGTGGTGTTCACTGCATTATTCTCTCAACTTGTTTTCTGCTTAAAATGATTATTTAAAAAGCTGGATGATTATCATAAGAATAAATGAGTAAGTACACAAATGAATTTAGAAGAAAATCCACAGGGTGGTTTAATCTGGAGAGATTTTCCAATTTAGCTTTACTGACTTGTAAATATTATTTTAGAATAAAGGAATAGTCCTTCCTTTCTAAATGTCGATTTTACAAATACTTGTTTTCAGAAGATGGCTCTTCTGGAACCAGACACCTCACGTGGCAGGATCGGTTAGGAAAAAGGAAAAGTTAATTTAGGTAAACTTGTTCTAGTCTTTCCTTGCCTCCTGCAAAACAGTCTCCAGTACCTACCATCACTAAACTACTCCATTCTCATCTACCACCACTCAGTCTGTATATAACACCTTTCTCCTTCACCAGAGCTCTGGTCTTCTTCTACCTAACTCACCTTTTAATGCATGACTCAGTCTTGGCAAGTCAAGAAGAGAAATCCAGATAAGCACTTACAGGCAAGGTCATGAAGCTAAGAGGTACTACCCATCAATACAAATTCCCATCATGAGTACACTCCTTTTATTTCCATAAAATAAGTACAATGATGGAAATTTTGCCTTACCCTTCTCCTTCTATTAGAAGTAACAATTTTAGGAGCACCTGGGTGGTTCAGTCATTAGGCGTCTGCCTTTGGCTCAGGTCATGATCCCAGGGTCCTGGGATCGAGCCCTGCATCGGGCTCCCTGCTCAGCGGAAAGCCTGCTTCTCCCTCTCCCACTCCCCCTGCTTGTGTTCCCTCTCTCGCTGTGTCTCTCTTTCAAATAAATAAATAAAATATTTTAAAAAAAAAAGAAGTAACAATTTTAAAATATTTCCAGATTTAGATATGTCCTTAATAAGAAAAAGAATTTTTAAAAAAGTATACAAAAATGTTTATGGGATACTTGTTTGAGCTGCACTGTACAGGAAATATCTCAAAAACAATACAGCACTAGGTGAATAAAGTATAGTATGATATGTCTGTACAACGGAATTCTAGGTAGCCAATGAAATACCATGTACTGAAATGGCAAAAGATCCAAAAATTTCATGAAAAGACCAACTGAAGAGGAACATAGGATACAGTCTTCTGTGTGTGTATGTGGGGACGGTTGAGGAGAAATCTCTATCTAAGTGTAGATTTAGAACATCTGAAGAGGGGCCCCTGGCTGGCTAAGTCGGTAGAGCATGAGACTCTTGATACCAGGGTTGTGAGTTCAAACCCCATGTTGGGTGAAGAGATTATTTAAAAATAAAATCTTAAAAAATAATTTAAAAATAAAATAATAAAACATCTGAAGAGATACACAACAAAGTAGTCCTGAGGTTATTGCTGTGAAATAAAAGGGATGGGGAGGAAGGGAGAAAGAAAATGGGAATTGGAACTTTTAGCACTTTGATATTTTAACTTTTTTCAACTAGTATCTGTTCCTTTTATAATAAAGTTGGGTTTTTTTGTTGTTGTTGTTGTTGTAGTTTTTTCTTTTATAAAGGCATGGGGCGCCTGGGTGGCTCAGTCAGTTGAGCATCTGATCTTGATTTTGGCTCATGTCATGATCTCAGGGTCCTGGATAAGAGCCCCTTGTTGGGCTGTGAGCTCTGAGCTCAAGCCCCATGTCTGGGCTCTGTCCCTCTCCTCTGCTCCTTCCGGCCACACTCTCTCTCTCTCAAATAAATAAAATAAATGAATAAATTATAAAGGCATACAAAACTGAAATAACATCCAGAAACTACATATGCCAAATTCCAGTGTTAATTAAATTAATTTTCTACAAAAAGATATTTCACTTCATTAATAATAAATAAAATTAAGGACCTAAATAGATTTTTTTCCCCAACAGCTAAAATGCAAATGGCCAACAGGTACTGGAAAAGGTGCTAGTAATTTTTTTTTTTTTAAGTAGGCTCCATGACCTGTGTGGGGCTTAAACTCAAGAACCTGAGGACCCTGAGATCAAGAGTCAGATGCTCTACCAATTTAGCCAGCCAGGTGTCCCGGTGCTAACCATTATCAATCATCACATAAATACAAAACCACAAGGAGATATCACCTCCATGAGGTAGCAGCATTATTCACAACAGCCAAGGTAAGGCAACAACCTAGTGTGTCTGACAGATGAAGGGATAAAGCAAATGCGAGTATGTGTATATATGTACACACACACACACACACACACACAGGAATATTTATTCAGCCTTACAAAAGGAGAAGGAAATCCTGTCATTTGAAACAACATGGATGAACATGAATGATCCTTATGAATATTATGCTAAGTGAAATGCGTCAGACAGAGAACAACAAATAATGCATGAGAACATTTATATTTAGAATCTAAAATCTTAACAAGGCAAACTCACAGAAACAGTACAAAAGTGACTGCCAGGGACTGGGTGGTGGAGGAAATAGGGAGAGGTTGGTGAAAAGGGTACAAACTTTCAGTTATAAGGTGAAAAAGGTCTGAGGATCCAATGTACAACATGGTGACTATAGTTGCTAATACTGTATTGTATAATTAAATTTGCTAAAGGAGTAGAATTCAAATGTTCTCACTAAAAAGAAAAAAAAAAGGTAAATCTGTGAGGTAATGATGTTACTATGATGGAGGGAATCCTACCAAAGTGTATACGTGTATCAAATCACCACACTACACGCTTTAAATATCATATAAATTTGTCAATTATACCTAAATAAAGCTGAAAAACAAACCCTCAGTAATAATTTTTAAATTAAAATAATGTAATCCATTTTAAAATGTCAGATTGACAAAGAATAATTGATAATATCTAGATGTGATAAACTTGTTACTCTTGGTTCAATTTTTAAATTTATAGATGGCAATAATTACCAAGAATTTAAATTTAAAATGGAAGCATGTTCTAGTTTTGTTTATATTTCTCTGGAATATTTTTGCCCATCCTCTGAGTTTCAACTCTCTTTCCTTTAGGAGTGTCCCTTGTGGACAATAAATCATTTAATTTATAGACTTTGTTTTACTTACATAATCAGAGTCATTTCTTTTAGATGGTGACTACATTTTATAGTCACAATGTAATAATAAATGTTTGGTGCTGGTAGGTTTTTTGCTAAATGGGTTATTTTTCTATTTTATTCTCTTTTCCTCTATTAATTTAAAAGACCGACTCAGGGCGCCTGGGTGGCTCAGTCGGTTAAGCTTCTGCCTTCGGCTCAGGTCATGATCCCAGGGTCTTGGGATCGAGTCTCACATTGGGCTCCCTGCTCGCAGGGAGTCAGCTTCTCCCTCTCCTCCCCGCGCTCGTGCTCTCTCACTCTCTCTCTCTCTCAGATAAATAAATAAAATCTTTAAAAATAAATGACAGATTCTATTTTAAATTTACTACTGATTCTCTTCCTGTCTTTCAATATTATTCTTTTTTTTTTAAAAGATTTTATTTATGGGGCGCCTGGGTGGCTCAGTCGTTAAGCGTCTGCCTTCGGCTCAGGTCGTGATCCCAAGGTCCTGGGATCGAGCCCGATGCTGCTCTGCGGGAAGCCTGCTTCTTCCTCTTCCACTCCCCCTGCTTGTGTTCCCTCTCTCCGCTGTGTCTCTCTCTGTCAAATAAATAAATAAAATCTTTAAAAAAAAATAAATAAAGATTTTATTTATTTATTTGACAGAGAGAGAGACAGCGGAGAGAGGGAACACAAGACTTGAGACTCTTTCTCTCTTTCTCCCTCTGCCCCTCCCTGGTACACACCTGCACGAGCCCTCTTGCTCTCTTGCTCTCTCTCAAATAAATAAATAAATCTTAAAAACAAAAAAAGAATGTCATCTGCTTGGGCTCACATTATTTGGAATAAAACACCAGCACGCGCGTTATCATCATTGTTTTATGTATTTCATAGTGCAAACAAAATGCCACAGGAAAACATGAAGGCATTACAAAAAACGTCATTGAAGTTGTAAGTCATTACTACCTCAAGGAAGAGGGCACTGAATTTCCCCTCCCACCCTCTATGTATTTCTTTGACAGGTATCACAGACAAATTCAAATCTGGGACTATATTACCTTTTAATTCTTCAGAAACACCTTACACATCATGGAATATAAATCCAATTAAGAAACACAGGAATAAAAACATAAATGAGAAAGGGACACGATTCTGAATTCCACAGTTCCCAAAAGACTGGTGTCATAAAACAGAAAATCGCCACACTTTTACTATCATACAACTGAGGATGATTGTAAAGAGCTGAGTGTAGGGCTTTTAATAAAAACAAACAAAAATAACACCAGAAAAAAGTCTCCTAGTCTGTGAACATTGAGGGCTCTCTGTTACCGCTGAATTCTTCTCACCTCTCTGTTATGAATTCCAAAGTTACAATCTGACCCTAAAATACCTCTCTTCTGTACCTGCCTGGAAAGCTGCCAGGAAAACTTTTGTGGCCTGTTCTTAAAGCCATTTTGATGCTTTGCTAACAAATGAGATGACAGCCATGGAAACTAACAGGACTTTTGAGAACATGAGGCTCCAGGCATGAAGAAGCCTCAGCAGATGTTGTTACACATTCATTAATAATGAAGCAATTCCTACCAGGCCTCTTGGTATTATACTTGCAAAACTGATTCAAACAAATGAGCTTGGGAAAGAGCAATCAGTGGAACTAAAAGCTGGATTAACTATGGTAAATAAAGGATCCTTGCCAGGGGTGAGCAGTACTTGACTCGTAGAGATTGAAATAACATCTAAGACCTGCTAACTCTCACAATTAATTGAAAAACACAGAAAAGAGTAAAGTTTGGGCCAGTAATAAATTTATGACCAACGCTGCAAGTTACTACAAGGGAAGAAAATTTCAATGATATTCTAAATGAACACAAAAATGTGGTAATCATTTTACAATATATATGTCTATCAAATAAGCATGTTGTACACCTTAAACTTACATGGTGTTGTATGTCAAGTATATCTCAATAAAGGTAGGGAAAAATAAATTTGAAAAAATTTTAAATAGACTTCAATATTGGGGCACCTGGGTGGCTCAGTCATTAAGCGTCTGCCTTCGACTCAGGTCATGATCCCAGGGTCCTGGGATGGAGCCCCGCATCAGGCTCCCTGCTCCGCAGGAAGCCTGCTTCTCCCTCTCCGACTCCCCCTGCTTGTGTTCCCTCTCTCGCTGTCTCTCTCTCTCTCCGTCAAATAAATAAATAAAATCTTAAATAAATAAATAAATAAAAATTAGAGTTCAATATTTTTTGTATAGTAAAATAAATAAATATAAGAACATAAAATAAGAAAATAAGTTTGTTAAAACTCTTATTGTTTTGTGGAAATATTTCAGAAACCATGGAAACAAAGACAAATATAGAACTCATTTGAAAAAATGAAAATGAAAATGCCTGGGGGGGTATAAATCAAGGCTAAGATTCTAAGGAGGAAGTGTTGAAAAGATTTGAAGTACAACAGGCAGCAAATCATAAAACAACACAACTACACCAGCAAATAAATGCAATAATCTCCTTTACACATCCAAGAAAAAGTGACCTTGAGATAAACTTACACATCATTATGTTTAGTTCTAAGAAGTAAGAACCCAGCTACATGAAAGTGATGGAAACTGTCAGGTCTGGCATTTTTAGAGTGTATACATTGAGGTTCCATACACCTTACCCTTTGCCTGGGATGCTGGTTGGGTTTTACAAATTACGCAACAGATACACCAGAGGCTAAACATGCTCTGATATAAAACCCTTACTACACAAGCTTAGTAGTTAAGTTATGAAGTGACCATCTGTGTTTTCTGCTTAAGCAGATGAGAGGATCTCAAGGTTAGAACAGACCTTCAAGGACATGGAATCCACCTCTTTATGCCAGGCCCAATCTCTGCATTACCTTTACTAAATGATTCATCACCTCTGCTTAAGTATCCAAAGTAACAAGAAACTACCTCTAAACAGTTAAATATACTGTTTCTTCCTATCCCACACTTATCAGTCTTATTTTTTATGCTTGGAACCTGACATGGCAAGTCTTCCTTAACCCTTTATTTAATGATCAGTGATGGATTATAGCCCATAGAATAAAATAAATAGTTCTGAGTCCATACTGATATAATAAATAATTGAATGAATAAGTAAGTGGGAGAAAAGGGACAGTACTTTCTTACAGTACAATTCCCATTAATAGATGGAGAGGAATGGTAGAAAATTACCATTTGGTAAGCACCATATTAATAATTGTTGGAAGCAAGAATTATATATGAATACTAAAATTAGCAGGTAGGTCAGGGCACCTGGGGGGCTCACTCGGTTAAGCATCCAACTCTTGATTTTGGCTTAGGTCATGATCTCAGGGTTGTGAGACAGCCCCGTTTTGGCTCCACACTGGGCATGAGCCTGCTTCTCTCCCTCCACCCCTCACCCGCCTTTAAAAAATAAAAATAAAAACAAAATTAGTGGGTAAAAATATGATGGAAGACAGGATATTTGCATAGTTCCAAGTATCTCCCCATAAGATATCTTTTAACTCAAAGGAAACAATAATTTTATAGAGAAGAATCATGGCAGACACTTAAGCCAAGAAATCAAAGTTAATTCAGACATGAGACATGATATGATACACTGAGAAAGGCACACTGCTTCTGTGGGTTCTTGCCAAAAATGCATATCCTAAATTTAATCATGAGAGAGAATCACACAACCTAACATGAGGGACATTCTACAAAACAACTGAACAGGATTCTTCAAAAGTCCCAATGCCATGAAAGGCTTTGAAACACAGAGAACTATTACAGTTTGGAGACTAAGGAAACATGACAACTAAATGTGATGAGAGTCTTAAATTGAACCCTGGAGACCCCCCCCCCCACCACCAAAAGGACATTAGTGGGGAAACTGGGCAAATCTGATTTAGGTCTTTAGAACAGTAAATAATACTGTGTCGGGCGCCTGGGTGGCTCAGTTGGTTAAGCGACTGCCTTCAGCTCAGGTCATGATCCTGGAGTCCCGGGATCGAGTCCCGCATCGGGCTCCCTGCTCAGCAGGGAGTCTGCTTCTCCCTCTGACCCTCCCCCCTCTCATGCTCTCTCTATCTCATTCTCTCTCTCAAATAAATAAATAAAATCTTAAAAAAAAAATACTGTGTCAATGTTATGTCCTAGTTTTGATCCATAGTATGTAAGACATTAACATTTGGGGATGGTCATCATCAGGGAAATGAAAATCAAAACTTCAATGAGATACCACCTCACCCCTGTCAGAATGGCTAAAATTAACAATACAACAAACAACAGGTGTTGGAGAGAATGTGGAGAAAAAGGAACCCTGTTGAACTATTGGTGGGAATGCAAACTGGTACTGTGGAAAATAGTAAGTAAAAAATAGAACTACCCTACAATCCAGCAACTGCACTACTGGGTATTTACCCAAAAAATATAAAAACACTAATTCAAAGTGATACATGCACCCCTGCGTTTATAGCAGCATTATTTACAACAGCCAAATTATGGAAGCAGCACAAGTGTCCATTTATTGATGAATGGATAAAGAGGATGTTATATACATACATACATACAATGGAATAGTATTCAGCCATATAAAAGAATGAAATCTTGCCATTTGCAACATGGATGGAGCTAGAAAGTATACTGCTATGTGAAGTCAGTCAGAGAAAGACAAATACCATATGATTTCACTTGTATGTGGAATTTAAGAAAACAAATAAACAAAGGGGGAAAAAGAGAGAGAGACAAACCAAGAAACAGACTCTTAATTATAGAGAACAAACTGATGGTTACCAGAGGGGAGGTGGCGGGGGGGCGTGGGAATAAGTGATGGGGATTAAAGAGAACACATAACATGATAAGGACTTGGTCATGTATATATTTGTTGAATCACTATATTGTACACCTGAATCTAATATAACACTGTATATTAACTATAATGAAATTAAAATAAAACTTAAACATTTGGGGATGTTGGGTAAATTCTTTGTACTATTTTGCAATATTCTTTTTTTTTTGAAAGATTTTATTTATTTATTCATGAGAGACAGAGAGAGAGAGAGAGAGAGAGAAGCAGAGGGAGAAGCAGACTCCCAAGGAGCAGGGAGCCCGATGCAGGACTCGATCCCAGAACCCTGAGATCATGACCTGAGCCAAAGGCAGACGCTTAACCATCTGAGCCACCCAGGCGCCCTGCAATATTCTTTTAAATTAGAAATGATATTCACGGGGCACCTGGGTGGCTCAGTCGTTAGGCGTCTGCCTTCAGCTCAGGTCATGATCCCAGGGTCCTGGGATCGAGCCCCACATCAGGCTCCCTGCTCGGCGGGAAGCCTGCTTCTCCCTCTCCCACTCCCTCTGCTTGTGTTCCCTCTCTCGCTGTGTCTCTCTCTGTCAAATAAATAAATAAAATCTTTAAAAAAAAAAAAAAAAAGAAATGATAGTCACATAAAAAGTCAAAAATATATATATACCTGTCATAGCCTAGAGCCCAAACTCCTCTCCCGAAGACTTTTCTGCCCTCACGGCTTTACTGGAATGTTTACACAGAAGGAATGGTTTTCACAATGTTCAGAGTGGTAGTCACTGCTCTTTAATCACAATGGTAAGGTTTGCATTTTAATTAAAATTTCTTTGATTTTATTACATTCTCATTACAGGAGGGGAAAAAAAACTGGCAGATAGGGAAAACCAGAAAAAGGACTCCAAATCATTTGCTCAGGGAAAACTAATATGAGTCTCCCAGATCCTTTTTCATGTATATGATATTTGATGCACTGTATTTTTAAAACAAAAATGAGATCTATACCATATCATTTTGTAACTTATTTTATTCAATTAAAAAATATAGAAACAGGGGCCGGGCGCCTGGGTGGCTCAGTTGGTTAAGCGACTGCCTTCGGCTCAGGTCATGATCCTGGAGTCCCGGGATCGAGTCCCACATCGGGCTCCCTGCTCAGCGGGGAGTCTGCTTCTCCCTCTGACCCTCCTCCCTCTCATGCTCTCTCTATCTCATCCTCTCTCTCAAATAAATAAATAAAATCTTTAAAAAAAAAAAAAAAGAAACAGGGGCGCCTGGGTGGCTCAGTCAGTTGAGCATCTGCCTTTGGCTTGGGTCATGATCCCAGGGTCCTGGGATTGAGTTCCGCATCTTTTTAAAAATATATAGATACATTTCTCATTTTTTAAGACTGAAGTAGGCATGCATACTTTTTTTTGTAAGATTTTATTTATTCATTTAACAGAGAAAGAGTGAGAAAGCACAAGCAGGGGGAGGGGCAGAGGGAGAAGGAGAAGCAGGCTCCCCACTGAGTAGGGAGCCTGATGTGGGGCTCAATCCCAGGACCCTGGGACAGATACCTAACTGACTAAGCCACCCAGGTGCATGGCCATGCATACTTTCAAGACTCTAAGCCAAACTACTCTCCAGAAAAATAGTACCGATTTATTATTTTCAGAGTGCCACGTGTCCCATTTTAACTCAAATTTCTTATATTTGCTAATCTTGTCCTTTTACCTTTCCAAATTCACATATAAAAAAACAAAAACATTCTTAATGCACATTTTCAAATTATTGTAGAGGTTGATCATTGAAAAACTATTTCTTGGACGTTTATATTTCTTCTTTTATGATGCTGACCACTTAGGAAGTTTGTTTGTTTTAAGCTTCCAGACAACTCTTTCATTCTCCATGCCACCATAAACATCACTGATGTTATTTAGGTGCTCTTATTTCCAAGTACTGTCATTATTATGGGATGCCATCTTAAGTAGAACTGTGAACTCTTTTTGGACCAACTATGAGCAAAATTTTGTACACTATCATCAAACATCCTGAACTTCAATTCCTCTTTTGGGTGTTTTATGCTTTAATCCAAAGATTAAAGGCAAATGGCAAAAATGCAAGATTGATCCTGCTAATTCTACGGAATTACCAAAGTTCACCACCAATGCTTAGAAGAGTAATAATTTTTAAAACCCCCGGCACTGCACTTTTACCTCTATTTTTGTTCATACTGTTATTATAGGTTCAATATTATATAACAGGTACATGGATTATATACCTTTAAAAATCTGTGTTTAGTCAAGTATGTTTATTTTAATAATAACTATAATGATGAAAAACTATAAGCAAATTAATTCTCTTGGATGATAGGGTTTTTTCCCAAAATATTAATGTAATTTAATAATGCTACTATTTTTAGGTAATATATAGAATAGTGTTCAAAAATACAGTTATTATAGGGGTGCCTGGGTGGCTCAGTTGGTTAAGCAACTGCCTTAGGCTCAGGTCATGATCCTGGAGTCCCGGGATCGAGTCCCACATCGGGCTCCCTGCTCAGCGGGATGTCTGCTTCTCCCTCTGACCCTCCCCCCTCTCATGGTCTCTATCTCATTCTCTCTCAAATAAATAAATAAATAAAATCTTTAAAAAAAAATACAGTTATTATAGAGCCATATGATGGATAACATAAGAATGTAGCTATCATTAGTATGACTAAATGAACAAGGTACCAAACCAAATGTTGCATAAGATGCGGAGCAACTAAGAATTCTCATAATTCGCAGTGGAAGTATAAAATGACACTTTAAAAAATCGTTTGGCAGATTCTTAAAAGACTGAACATACACCTGCCCTATGACTCAGCAATTCAACTCCCTGAGAGAAATGGAAACACATGTCCACCAAAAAAACCCGTGTATAAGAATGTTCATAACAGTTTTACTCGTAAAAGCCCCAAATTGGGAATAATCAAAATGTCCATCAATGAAAGAGTGAATAAACAAAGTGCGGTATAGTCTTACAATGGAATACTATTCAGCAATAAAAAGGAACAAAGGACTGATATACACAACAACATGAATGAAACTCAAAAATATGATGAGTTCTGGGCGCCTGGGTGGCTCAGTTGGTTAAGCGACTGCCTTCAGCTCAGGTCATGATCCCAGGGTCCTGGGATCGAGTCCCGCATCGGGCTCCCTGCTCTGCGGGGAGCCTGCTTCTCCCTCTCCCACTCCCCCTGCTTGTGTTCCCTCTCTCACTGTGTCTCTCTCTGTCAAATAAATAAATAAAATCTTAAAAAAAAAAAATATGATGAGTTCCAAGACAATTCAGTGGGGAAATAGTCTTTTCAATAAATGCTGTTGGGGCGCCTGGGTGGCTCAGTTGGTTAAGCGACTGCCTTCGGCTCAGGTCATGATCCTGGAGTCCCTGGATCGAGTCCCGCATCGGGCTCCCTGCTCGGCAGGGAGTCTGCTTCTCCCTCTGACCCTCCTCCCTCTCATGCTCTCTGTATCTCATTCTCTCTGTCTCAAATAAATAAATAAAATCTTTAAAAAAAAAAAAAATAATAATAAATGCTGTTGGGACAACTGGATATCCACTTGCAAAGGATTAAGTTGGACCCTGCCTCGCAACATATATAAAAACTAACTTGAAGTGAATCAAAGATTTTAAAGCTAAAAAAAGAATTAAAAAAAATAAAGTAAAAGCTAAACCAAGGAACTCTTTGAAGAAAACTTATGTATATTTGTAAACTTAGATTAGGCAATGGTTTCTTAGATATGACAACAAAAGCACAAGCAAGCAACCAAAAAAACCAGATAAACTGAACATCATCAAAATTAAGAACTATTGTGCTTCAGGGCACCTGGGTGGCTCAGTTGGTTAAGCAGCTGGTTACCTTCGGCTCAGGTCGTGATCCCAGAGTCCTCGGTTCGAGCCCCACATCGGGCTCCCTGCTCCGGGAAGAGTCTGCTTCTCTCTTTCCCTTTGCCCCTCCCCCCACTTGTGTGCTTGCTCTCTTTCTCTCTCAGGTAGAGAAATAAAATCCTTAAAAAAAAAAAGTACTGTTGTGCCTCAAAAGATACATCAAGAAAAAGATAACCTACTGACTGGGGTAAAATTTTTTCAAATCATACAACTTACAAGGGTCTTGAATGCAGAATACACATATACAATTATAAGTCAACAATAAAAGTCAAATAACCCATTAGAACATGAATAGTTCTCCAAAGAAGACACCCAAATAGCTAATAGGCACATAAAGAGATGCTTACTATCATTAACCATGTGAGACACCACTTCACCTACCCACTAGGAGGGCTAAAATATAAAAGACATAGAATAATGAGTGTCAGCCAAAATATATACAGAAATTGGATCTCTCATACAATTCTAGTGAGAATGTAAAATGGTTCAGCTGCTTTAGCAATGTTCGGCAATTTATCTAAAAGTTAACCATAATGTTAACATACAACTCAGCAATTCTACCTGTAGGTCTGCACCCAAGAGAAATGAAAACATATGTCCCACACAAAAACTTATATATGAATGACCACAGAAGCATTATTCATAATAGCCAAAAAGTGGAAACATCCCAAATGGTGACTGGATAAATAAAATGTACCATGTACAGACAATGGAATATTATTCAGGAAGGAAGGAAGGAAGGAATTAAGTACTAATACATGCTACAACAAGGATAAACCTTGAAGATATTATGCCAAATGAAAGAAACCAGTCACAGAGTACTGTGTATTGCATGATTATATTTATATGAAATGTCTAAAATAGGCAAATCCATAGAGATAGAGAGTAAATTACTGGTTGCCTATGCCTAGAGTGGATGGAGCGGTTGGGAGGTGTCAGCTAAGGGGAACAGGATTACTCTCTGGGATAATGAAAATCTTCTAAAATTGACTGTGGTAATCCATGTACAACTGTAAATATACTAAAAGCCACTGAATTTTACGCTTTCAGTGAGTGAATTGTGTGGTATATGAATTATACCTCAATGAAGCTGTTTCAAAAACAAAAACCAAAAAACTAAGGATATTCAAATCTACCTACCTAGTACTGAGTGAAAGAAGCCAACTTATTCTATGTAATTTCATATGTAAAAGAAACTAACTGGGCACCTGGGTGGCTCAGTTGGTTAAGCAACTGCCTTCGGCTCAGGTCATGATCCTGGAGTCCCGGGATCGAGTCCCGCATCGGTCTCCCTGCTCGGCAGGGAGTCTGCTTCTCCCTCTGACTCTCCTCCCTCTCATGCTCTCTGTCTCTCATTCTCTCTCTCTCAAATAAATAAATAAAATCTTAAAAAAAAAAAAAAAAGAAACTAACCTATGATGACAGAAACAGATCAGTAGTTGCTGGGGTGGGGGGAAGGTAATACTGACTAGGAAGAATCACAGGGGAACTTGCTGTGGTAACAGAAATGATTGGTGTCTATGTATTCATCAAAACTGGTTGAATAATATATATAAAACCTGAGTATTTCAATGCATATCAAATATATTTCAAAAAAATAATACCACTATTTAAAAAATGAGTTGATACATCTGTATATATACATGACATATATGGAACTATAGATACACTTGTATGTATATAAACTATATCTGGAAAATACTGACAAAACTATTAAGAGTATGTACCTCTCAGATGTGACAGTAAGGAAGTTGAAAGACAGGAAGGACAATGAGTATAGGACAATTTTGCTTTTTCACATTTGTTTGAATTTCTTTCAAGTTTGTTCTTTTTTTGTAATTTAAAAACTATTTTTAAATGAGTTTACTGGATTTTCTAAAATCATACTGATCTTTGCGTTTTATTATTTAACATAATTTTGACTACACTTTGATGTTTCCATCTGATCATTAACTGTACATAGGATTGGGGTATACTTTTATTATAACTTATTGACTCCACTCAGAGGTGATTTTGTGAGTTTTGTTTCTTGTATATATCCTAAAGAATCTTTAATGTAATTGGTTTCTTATCTGGTTCATAAACAATTCTTTTTTCTTTAAAGCTACTGGGTCCTCGATTGAGGGAGTAGGTTATCACTGATTGATTATCTTCTATTTTACTTTGTCTCTGTTGAGTTTCTGAGTTGGGCTTCTTTCTTTTGTATTAAATTCTTGGTAAGATAGCGTTGTGTGGAAGATAAGAGGTTGAAAGGGCAAGATAAAGAAGGAATGAAGTCTACGTCACCGCTCCCTTGGAATTCTATGCCTTGTTAGCTTCATCAACCTGATACCTGCTTTTTCTCAACATCCCAGATACTATACCCACATTTTACCACACAGTAGCCTAAATCCAACATTCTCAACCAAAATTAACCATTTGCCTACAATGTACAATAAGACATTAAATAGAGCCAAAGGCATTTTTCATTACTACTAAAAAGTTTTATACATTTAATCTTTAGAACTTAAAAGTTTTTAAGATCAACTTTTTATGCCCCCCAAAAGTCAAGGTGCCTTAAAGGTAATAAAATATAAAACAGGATGTTTAGGTTAAAAATTGAGTGCATAATAATATTTCACTCAGACAAGAATCATGAATGGATTCTAAAGATCAATGAGAAGAAACAGAATACTTAGATAGTCCTAGAGTATCTCACCATAATAAATTACAAAAGGTAAGAA
Organism: Neomonachus schauinslandi; assembly: GCF_002201575.2. NCBI lineage: Eukaryota > Metazoa > Chordata > Mammalia > Carnivora > Phocidae > Neomonachus > Neomonachus schauinslandi. Next base: position 97,675,393 of record NC_058408.1, on the reverse strand, counting down.
TAAATTATAACCTGGCAGATACCACCTTAATCAAGTGATCAATGTTAAGATCATAGTAATGGAACAAATTGGTATCATGTGCCTCCAGATAAGATCCACTGAGAAGAACACAAGCTCACTTCTGTGACATTCTTGTTAAAAATGCATAACCTAAATCTAATTATGAGTAAACATTGAATAAACCCAAATTAAGTGACATTCTACAAAAATAACTGACCTTCATTCTTTGAAAACATCAGATTGGCAAGATTAAAGAGAGAACTCAGTCAGAGAAAGACAATTATCATATGATCTCACTCATACATGGAATTTAAGAAACAAAACAGAGGATCATAGGGGAAGAGAGGAAAAAAGAAAATGATGAAATCAGAGAGGGAGACAAACCATAAGAGATTCTTCTTAATCATAGGAAATAAACTGAGGATTGCTGGGGGGAGGGGGAGTGGAGGGATGGGGTAACTGGGTGATGGACATTAAGGAGGGCATGTGATGTAATGAGCACTGGGTATTATTATATAAGACTGATGAATCACTGACCTCTACCTCAGAAACTAATACATTATATGTTAATTAATTTAAATTAAAATTTTTTCAAAAAATAAAATAAAATATGCCAGCTTAAAAAAAACCCATAAAGTCATTGCTTGAATTAAAAACAAAAAAAACCTTGGGGCGCCTGGGTGGCTCAGTCATTGAGTGTCTGCCTTCGGCTCAGGTCATGATCCCAGAGTCCTGGGATCAAGCCCCGCATCCTGCTCCCTGCTCAGCAGGAAGGCTGCTTCTCCCTCTCCCACCCACCCTCCTTGTGTTCCCTCTCTCGCTGTCTCTCTCTCTGTCAAATAAAAAAAAACAAAAAAACCCCACCTTTGATTAAATTAACTATTGATTTTTTTTTAATGCAATCTGTGGATTCTTTTGGATTTTCTGTATATATTATAATGTCATATTCATCAGTTCTATTTATTCCTTTATATTGTCTATATCTTTTCTCTCTTAGCTCATTGCAATGGCTTATAACTCAAATATAGTATTGAATATACTTAGTCTTGGGAGACATCCTTTTAATCTTCCCAATCTCAGGATAAAATATTTTAATATATGACCATTAAAAATGGCTGCTTTAAGTGTTTTTAAACAAAATATATCAAATTAAGACAGTTCCATTCTATTCAAAATTTTCTGTATTTTTAAACAGTTCTAAATGTCGGCTGAATCTATCAGATGCTTCTCCTTCATCAATTTTGAGACGAGCATTTGAGTTCTCCCCTTTATTCTCTTAATGAGGTAAGATGCAATGATTGATTTGAATACTAAACCAACCTTGCATTACTACAGTAGGTCCCACCTGGTCACAATATATTATCCTCTTTATATATAGCTGGAATTTATTTGAAATATTTTGTTTAGGCTATATGCATGTATGCATGAATGTTCAGATACAGAAAGAGATTAACTTGTAATTTTCCTTTCTGTAATATTCTTGTTATGATTTGGTATAAAATTTATGCTGACCTCTAACAAGTATTAGTGTTCCTTTCTCAAGAAAAATGCTTGTAAAAATGCAATTTTGTTTTTGACCTTAACTATTTAGAAAAATTCAAAATTATACGAACTCTACTTTTTTGAGGAAAGGATTTTTTGGAGTTTCAATTCCTTTAATAGATATAAAATTTTGAATTTCAACGTGTGTCACTTTGCGAGGTGATATATATATATTATATATATGTATACTATGTATATATGTATGTAAGTAGTCATAAAACTATGCATAATAAAATAATACCTTTAATATAAAAAAAGAACAACTGAATGCAGTGTGTGATCTGAGATTATCTTTTGATATCACTACATTATTAAGGACAATTGGTGAAATGTGATGATTAGATAATGATAGTATTATATCAATGTTAATTTGCTGACTTTGATCTTTTTACTATAATTATGTAAGAAGAGGTCCTTGTTTGTAAGAAATACACATTTTAGTATTTAGGGTAAAGAGACATCACATCTGAAAGTTACACTAAAGAATTCAAGGGGGAAATCTATGTATATGGAGAGAGATAAAGCAAACAAGATAAAATGTTAACATTTGGGAAAACTTGGTGAGGGGTATATGGGACTACTTTGTACTACTCACAGCTCTTCTGTTGTTTGAAAATATATCAAAAAAATTTTTTTTTATTTTAATGAAGTTCACAAGAAAGGAGGAGGAAGACCAGATGCTTTCTCATTTCAAAGTTGAGCACCTTACACTGCTTGACCTATGAATCTGAGTATTCTGACTGAAAAGTCAAATTGGATAACATTGTTTATATTGTCTTTTTCTTTCTGACTACGGGCAGCCTGTAAATTAATCTTCAAAGTCCATTTTTATTAGAAATTATACTGAGCATGGTTAAGCGACTGCCTTCGGCTCAGGTCATGATCCTGGAGTCCCAGGATCGAGTCCCACATCGGGCTCCCTGCTCAGTGGGGAGTCTGCTTCTCCCTCTGACCCTCTTCCCTCTTGTGCTCTCTGTCTCTCATTCTCTCTTTCTCAAATAAATAAATAAAATCTTAAAAAAAAAAAAGAAATTATACTGAGCAGACGTTAGCCTGTCAGGCCCTATATAACTGTATCGTGTGTCATAATGCATGGGATCTTAGGAAATGTGGCCCAGGTAACTCAGCTTTCTGATGGTTCTAACTTCTTTTAGTGAAGAGATCAAATATCAGAGGCTTTAAATAAACCCTGGACAGCTGGATTACATTTCTGATGAAATGGTCTAACCTGCGGTGCAGTTATTTTACACTAGCCGTAAAATAAACTAGATTTCATGGGTGGAGTGATAAAATTAACATTTTGAAATGCCTTCTATTTATCTGAATCAAATAAACCTCAGATTTTTATAAGGTTCATCAAAACCCTTACTTCAAGCCAATAATACATTTGTAAGTGCTTCCCCATGGCTCTAGAAATACCTCTACTTCATTTTTTATTTCTTTATTTCAGTGAACCAATAGCCAAGGTATCCCTTTCTCGTCCATTCCCTGCTTCCCCCAGGTGTAGATGCAGAAGATCAATTTAATCTCTGAATTTACACTTTTTTTTTTCAATCTGCTTATCTCCTCTAATTAGAAATTTAGGATCCAATCCAGGAAGCATTGGACAGTCTCCAACAGCTAAATGTGGATTGGACAATCTACCCAAAACCTGAAATTTATTGCCAGTTACCCAGACTTCGACTGTCAAACTGAAAGATTTTATGAGAATGTAAGAAAAGAGGGGCACCTGGGTGGCTCAGTCAATTAAGCATCTGCCTTTGGCTCTGGTCATGATCCCAGGGTCCTGGGATGGAGCCCCACATCGGGCTCCCTGCTCAGCGGAAAGCCTGCTTCTCCCTCTCCCACTCCCCCTGCTTGTGTTCCTTCTCTTGCTGTGTCTCTCTGTCAAATAAATAAATAAAATCTTAAAAACAAAAAAAGAATGTAAGAAAAAACAAGCAGTGTTCAAACTCATCAGTCAAGAAACAGACACACACACACACACACACACAATAGTAGAAAAAACAGATAATCTGAGAGACACAACCAAATGCAAGATGTGATCTAAGACTGAACGCTAAATCAGGAGGAAAACAGCTACAAAGGATTTTTAGGGGGTTGGAGGACAGCTGAAAAGATTTTTCAATGTGACAGTATTTTAGATTAGACTGAATCAATATTAAACTTCTTTAGGGGCACCTGGGTGGCTCAGTCGGTTAAGCGTCTGCCTTCGGCTCGGGTCATGATCCCAGGGTCCTGGGATCGAGCCCCGCATTGGGCTCCCTGCTCCGCAGGAAGCCTGTTTCTCCCTCTCCCACTCCCCCTGCCTGTGTTCCCTCTCTCGCTGTGTCTTTCTCTGTCAAGTAAATAAATAAAATCTTTAAAAAAAATACTAAACTTCTTTAGTGTAATAATTGTATTGTGGTTACATAGAAGAACAGTCTTTTCTTAGGAGAGGCATGCTGAAGTATTTACAGGTAAAATGTCATATAGTCCAGCAAAAAAAAAAGTATGTAAAAGAATACAGATGTTTAACGTATTATTCATTCAACTTTTCTGTAGGCTTAGTTTTTTTAGGTAAAAATTAAAGAAAAATTACTCAAATTAATTTAAATTTATTAGATATATATCTTGATTTCCATAGCAATTCATTACACAGACTACTCAGGCCTGGCCAGATGATTTGAGAAAACACAGTTTCTCTTATACACCAAGATGTCAGCATAGTAATTTCTACAGTTCTGACCCAACTGACTGAAATCAGGCCATGATATGTATTAATTTAATCATTCATTAAACTAACATTTATTGAATTGTAGGCCCAAGGTATTACATTAAGACACTACACAGAACACAAAGTTGACTACTGCTCTAAACTAAAAGGTTTACAATCTAGTTTAAAGAATAATGAGAACTTGGGGCACCTGGGTGGCTTATCGGTTAAGCGTCGGCCTTCAGCTCAGGTCATGATCCCAGGGCCCTGGGATCAAGCCCCCCACTGGGCTCCCTGCTCAGTGGGGAGTCTGCTTCTTCTCTCCCGTCCCCCCACCCTTCCTGCTCACTCTCGCTTTCTCTAAAATAAATAAATAAAATCTTTAAAAAAATGAGAACCCAAAATCTAAACACATTAATATTCTACAAAGGATTTTATATTAACAATCACAACAAAAACAATAATGATGGTTTAAGCTATCATTTGTTGAATATACACTATATATGAGATAAATTAAGTAAATTAAAAATTATGCAAGCTACCAAACAACACTGTGGATTAGTTACTGTTCCTCTTTTACAGATCAGGAAAAGAGGTCTCAGACTTCACTTAAACTTCCTTAGGTCATACAGTAAATAGATGAGGCAGGGCTTAACCTAGGACTATGTGACATTCAAGGTCATCCACCTTCCTTTGGGTACTGCTGATACCATAGGAGATATAAAGTTCAAATAAAAAAATGAAAAGTAATAAAAAACATTATTTATGCTATCATAATTTAAATGCTCAGAAAATTTCAGATATAAAAGGAAGTTTTGTCAAAACTTTAAGTTTATTTCAAAAACTGAAATAGTTATTAGATAATTTTTTCTAAAGTAAAATGAATACATATGATATTAAGTGAAAACATTTCTTTCTAAGAGAAAAAATACCTTCAGATATTTAAAATAATTTTTTTGATAATTTAGTGAGAACTTTATTATGTGATTCTTATCTGGAAGAAAACAGGCTTAAGATACATAACCTGAAAACACCACTAAAGCTTGTATTCTGTTTTGGATGTGTTCATGTCCATCTTACCTTTGTCTTTGTATCTAAGTTCTATAATTCAAACTAATCATTAATTGTGAGATTATTTTTCATACTGATGATATTCTAGTCTTTATTACAGAAATACTTGATTCTATTATATATGTGTGTGAGTGTATATGTGTGTGTGTGTGTGTGTATATGGGAGAGGAGAATCTTGAGCAGATTCCATGCCCAGCACCGAGCCTGATTTGGGCTTGTCTCACGACCTTGAGATCATGACCTGAGTTGAAATAAAGAGTCGGACACCCAACCAACTGGGCAACCCAGGCCCCCCTATAAAATATTTAAAAATAAAAGGGGAAAGAGAAATTTAGGACTTTAAAGGTTTGAAGTCTTATTTCTAATATTCTTCATTACAAAAAGCAGAAGTGGAATTTTTAAAAGGAAAGAAAAGGCTTTCTGGAATATAGGTTTATATTTGTCAAATAAAGTAATTAAGTGAATATGCTGCTAAGAAAATACACATTTTCTGAAAGGTTCACTTAATATTTTTCAGTAACACATAGTATACCTTTAGATATAATAATACACTAATTGAGAAATTACTACATGCCAGGCTGTCCTAACTAACCACTTTACATATATTAAATAATTTAACTCTACAACAATCCTATCTTATGTAGGTATGTTTATGTATATACTATATTTCAAATTAAGTACACATACCATATAATACTTAAAATAATTTAGTTCTTTAAAATAAGTAAGTTCCTGGGGTGCCTGGGTGGCTCAGTTGTTAAGCGTCTGCCTTTGGCTCAGGTCATGATCCCAGGGTCGTGGGATCGAGCCCCGCGTCGGGCTCCCAGCTCCACGGGAAGCCTGCTTCTCCCTCTCCCACTCCCCCTGTTTGTGTTCCCTCCCTCATGCTGTCTCTCTGTCAAATAAATAAATAAAATCTTTAAAAAATAAAAATAAATAAAAATAAAATAAAATGAGTAAGTTCCTATAATAAGTTTACTGTTAACATCTGGTTCCTTAGAACCATGAAAAGAACATGTGCTTTAATCAAATTCATATGACAGTAAATTTTAAACATAGATGATAAAACTATAACATCTCCTCTCTTAAAATTTGTCACATGCAGAAAGTCCTGCTTTTAGTTCAAAAAGGACTCAAAGAGTTAGTCAGTATTTAAAGCAATAATCATCACAACAGGTTAAAAAAAGATTCTATAATTTTCATTCTCTTGCATGGGCCACTGTGGTGGGTAAATTTTATGATCAGATCTTTAAAAATATTATTTTTATAACATTTGGACACTGAAGGACATTCCATTATTAAATTAAACTTGAAAATGAATTAAGATACTAGTAAGGTTTCAACAAAAATTTATTAACATTTCTTATTTAGCGCTTTTTATCTGTCTCTTAAGAATACATTCTAGGGGCGCCTGGGTGGCTCAGTTGGTTAAGCAACTGCCTTCGGCTCAGGTCATGATCCTGGAGTCCCTGGATTGAGTCCCATATCGGGCTCCCTGCTCAGCAGGGAGCCTGCTTCTCCTTCTGACCCTCCCCCCTCTCATGTGCTCTCTCTCTCTCAAATAAATAAATGGAATCTTAAAAAAAAAAAAAAGAATACATTCTAGCCCAGTACTATGAAAACACAGTTTCAAATGAGCTTAAGTTTTCAAGACACAAGGTATATATTCTTTTCTTAGCTAGGAAGAATTCAACAGATTCTTTTTTTTTTTTTTTTTTTTGGTAGCTTGAATGAAATTTTCCTCACGCCTATTCACCCCACTTGGCTTTTATTCACTGATTCTCTGGGATCATTCCTAGAAATTACAGAATGAACATGGGTCTTGAGTCACTGAAAATGTACGTGCTCCAATAGTAAATGAATGATTTGATTGTGTGTGAGCTGGCTTAGTGAGAACTTAGCCCTGAAATCATTCTGATCATCTCTGGGCAAAATGCTGTATTACAGTTTCTGGGTATGCAAACCAGAAGCCCCATGTGTGCCTTTGATCGTGTGAATAAACACTGATGGATGAGTACACATCTTTGACAATTTTTGCCAGTTTATGACATAATGAGGAAAATAAGGACCATGTGTTGAATCATAAAACTAAATAATTAAATTTATATGACTGTCCTGTATTCTGAGATTATCTTCTTTGAATTTATATGATTTTTGTTTTTTAAAAAGCTGGTACTGCTTTCTGGATATTCTTACCACCCACTCTAAATTTTTCCCCACTAGTCCATTATACTCAGAAGTCTGGGATTCACTGCATGCATGTGACTATGAAAGACTATTAAAATGGCATGCTTTTTTGCCTGAACAATGGTCAAGCTCGATATTTGATCTGGCGCTTAAATTTGCAACATGTTACTTTAAGTCATGGAATGTTACATTATAACCAGAGTTAAGAAAAGTTAAGAAAAGCGACTGTGTTAGGCTCAGGTCATGATCCTGGAGTCCCGGGATCGAGTGCCGCATCGGCTCCCTACTCAGCAGGGAGTCTGCTTCTCCCTCTGACCCTACCCCCTTATGCTCTCTATCTCATTCTCTCTCAAATAAATAAAAGAAAAAGAAAAGTTTATCATTCTACCAATGATTTTTCACTAACTGAAACAAAGTTGTAGATAAGTGTGCAGAGAAAAATGTTTAGTAACTATTCAATCTTCCACTTCTCCTAGCTTAATGGGTTTTAAAAATAAACAAGATAACTCAATTGTATCTAATTTGGTACTTTTAAATCAGCACCAGTATGGGTAACAATTTAAAAATGAAGGGGAGGGGCACCTGGGTGGCTCAGTCGTTAGGCGTCTGCTTTCGGCTTGGGTCATGATCCCAGGGTCCTGGGATCAAGTCCCACATTGGGCTCCCTGCTCAGCGGGAAGCCTGCTTCTCCCTCTCCCACTCCCCCTGCTTGTGTTCCTGCTCTCGCTGTCTCCCTCTCTGTCAAATAAATAAATAAAATCTTAAAAAAAAATAATAAAAATGAAGGGGACAGCTCTCAAAAATATGAAGTAAATTTCCCTAGCTTGGCACTTTTTTTGTTTCCTTCAAAGCATATACTACAATTTGTAATTTATTCATTTTTTTTTAAAAGATTTTATTTATTTGACAGAGAGAGAGAGAGCGAGGGCAGGAACACAAGCAGGGTGAGTGGGAGAGGGAGAAGCAGGCTTCCTGCCGCACAGGGAGCCCGATGTGGGACTCGATCCCAGGACCCTGGGATCATGACCTGAGCCGAAGGCAGACGCTTAATGACTGAGCCACCCAGGCGCCCTGTAATTTATTCATTTGTCTTTAAAATTTTTCCCCTGCCTTTCCTAAGCAAAGTTAATCTCCATGAAGGCAGAAACCATTTTGGGCTTGTACACCATTGTAGCCCCAGCATTTAGTATATGCTTAAAAAAATAATAATAATATTGAATGTAAATGATGTTGTTCAGGAAATTGAGCTTACTGAGCATTTACTATGTGCCAGGCAAGGATTGTACTAAATATTTTGAATGTCACTATGTCATGCAAATCAAGACCATGTATGAATATGATTTATTTATGATTTGATTCTCCTTTCAAAACATTTTTCAAAAAGATATTTAAGTAGGGGCGCCTGGGTGGCTCAGTCGGCTAAGCGTCTGCCTTCAGCTCAGGTCATGATCCCAGCATCCTGGGATCGAGTCCCACATCAGGCTCCCTGCCCAGTGGGGAGCTGCTTCTCCCTCTCCCGCTCCCCCTGCTTGTGCTCTTTCTCTTTCTTTCTCTGACAAATAAATAAATAAAATCTTTAAAAATATATTTTAAGTATAGCTATATGCTCGTGTCTTCTCTCCTAGTGAGAAATATGTCTATGTCCCCCATCAGCCCCCAGTACCACTTGTTCTCCTTTATCAGCATCATCAAGGAAGGAAGGAAACAGTGAAGAGCAGGGCTGCCAGTGTAGAAGCTAGCAGGAAGATCATTTAGTTTTCATTTCTTTTCTAAATCATCTGTAGACCATTTCCTGGTTTAATATCCACTGACATTTCTTTATATTTGTTCACTCAGTTCTTCCAAATATGACTTTGATAATATTTTATAACCAAATAGCTAGAAAATATCCCTTACTGCCCTCGAGTGTCTCTACTTATAGAATGTATAAATATGGTTCCTGCCAGGGATGCCCATGCTTTTTATTTTGAAATGATTTTAGGGGTGCCTGGGGGGCTCAGATGGTTGAGTGTCTGCCTTCAGCTCCGGTCAGGATCCCAGGGTCCTGGGATCGAGTCCCCCATGGGGTTCCCTGCTCAGCGGAGAGCCTGCTTCTCCCTCTTCCTCTACTACTCCCCCTGCTTGTGCTCTCTTGCTCTCTCTGTCAAATAAATAAATAAATCTTAAAAGAAAAAGAAAAGAAATGATTCTAGATTTACAGATAAGTTGCAAACATAGTATAGGGTTTCTTATATACACTTCACCCAGTCTCGCCTAATGTTACCTTCTTATAATAATGATTCTGGTACTATTTTTGAACACACCATCCTGTCCCCTTTTGGCTTCTGATTGGATCCACCAATGAAAACAGCAGAAAACTGGAGGGCAGGGTATTTATTTGGATCCCCCACATCCCAAAACTTCCTCTTTGCAGAAACATCCCGTTACCAAAGGCTGCAATAAAAGACCCTGCTCCATCTCTTCAACTTCAACTATTCTTTGTATCTGGGTTTCTGCTCTCACTCCCTGGCCCCTTCAGGCCTAGGAGTGGTGAGAAATCTCTGCTGTCATTAGTCCCGGGATGCTTTGCCATCCCTAGTTTTTCCCTTAACCCTGCCCACACCTTTTAAATAATTCCTTTATTAAATTCCCCTCAATATCCCCAAATGACCATGCAATCTGATTTTTTTCCAGGGACAACGATTGACAACCTAACCAAAGTGATATTACCTTAAAATCGACATTCTCTTAAGGGAATATATCCTCTTACCCTGACACATCAAGTAGAGATTATTTACATAAATGTTTCTACCAAGTGGAATTCCAAATCATGCCACTCACAAGTCCAATTTTATGAATCAATGCCTGAAATTATTTCACACCTTTACCTTACTCAAGAGTCAAGGAAATAATTACAGCACAGCCAATAAGCTGCCATGTATATATAAAATAACTCTAGTGATAATCAACAGGGCTTGGGCAGGAACCTGGTCCTCCAGAACCAGTGGGGGTAGGAATTTGTGCTTCACCTACCTCCTACCCACATCATTCGATATCCATTCTGGCCATCTGAGTGCTTTGGACAGAAACTGGCATTTCAACTAGAGGAGAATTCTCTCTCTAGTCAGGGATTTGAAGTCACTATCTACAGTTTTACATTTTGAACTACAATAGAATGAATATAGGTTATTGATATAGATAATAGATTGCTTAAAAGTGAGATGTATGAGACATATCAGGCAATTTCAGCCCCACAACTGGATTCAATATTTAGTTAGCAGGTTCAGAGTAGGATGGGACAAGCTTCAATTCTGCACCCAATTCCCTTAATCAGACTCTTCACCTGTCCAATTACTTCTTCACAGATGATGAAGATGAAAATCTTTGCTTAGGATACCTGCAGCATCCACCCTGACAAAAAGCAAGGGACCCAGATTTGAAGATCTAAGAGGCCAGAGTCAAAGGAAGTGGACTAGATCTCTGGCACAATGCCAAACACAAAGAGAGATTTATGAAAGGAGACCAAGCTGTAACCTGTAGACTCCCATCACTGCTCCCCCAGATAGCAGCCAGCTGCAATACTGAGTCCTCATCCATAAAACCTTAAGCTGAAAGTTGTACTCTTTCCCTGCCCTCCCTCCCAAAATATGGATTTAGTTTTCATAACATCTCCTTCAGGGTTGTACAATTCTACCTATTTTACACAGATCGAGCTAAAATCTGAAAGTATTTTAGCATTTCTACTGTGGAACAAAGAAACAAAGCTTTCTCTGGAGAACAAAATACATTACAGCTAATAGAAAATTAAACATTTTAAAATGCCAACATCAGGGGAAAAAATGATTTTTTCCTTTTAGGGCATTTCCCTACTCTTATACAACAACTGATAACTATAGAGGAAAGTGAGCAACAATTCAGTTCTGTTGCCGTGGCACATGAAATTCAGCCACCCACAGGCATTTATTTTAAAATAAGTCAGAGTCCATTGCCCTAATTCAAAAAAGCAACACATGGTATATTTACTTCTGAAATTTATTTCAGGTGACAGGACACCCACAGACTAACAAAATAAACATAGAATTAAATAGTATTCCCCAAACCCAATTCTACTTCCTAGCAAAGGCAGATGATGATTTAGCTACCAAGCTTCATCTATATTAATATGTCCATGCAATTGACCTCTTTCTCCTATGCCCCTACCCTAACCCCTGCAAATCTGAGAGCCATTTTAACAGCAGCACTAAAATGATTTTTCACTTGAAGATTTGAAGACAAAACACCTGAGATGGATACACCCAACACAGAAAGTGTAAGAAGAGATTAAGAAATATAAGCAGGGCTTTTAATGATACAATTTTATAGTTGGAGGAGGGAAAGGAAGTAAAAGGGGGTGGGTAGATCAATATGCAGAAGAAAAACAGGAGGGGTTAATTTACCTTGAAAATAACCAGTATTCTATTTGTCCAGGCCCAATGAGAATTTGTGCCAAGCAATTTCATTCATTTCACAGGGCCTAGAACACTGATGACTGTGTGGTAAATATTAAACAAATAACTTGTTGGTTGATGAAAAGGTACATGGCAACGCCACATACACACAGGAAACAGAAACTCAAGGTGGTCAGACAAATTTGAAAGCAATGCAAGGTTTGGTTCTCCATGTCAAAAACATTTTCAAGGTACACAACTGGGGAAGCAAATGAATAAAAATTTGCCACATCCATAGTTCAACATGTTGTTCCTCTTTGAGTGCTAAAACTTTATTTGCAAAAGAAAAGCTAAGATTAGGTTAAAATATTGTTAATTATATATACATGATATAATTTTAAAGATCAGTAAGTTTTATTGCTTAATATGTGTTTTTTGAATTAAAAAGTTTACTTGCTCAGGTTGCTTACATTTATAACAGCAATATGCCACTTGAAACCTTTAACACATAAGCACCCATTTGCTAAACTAAAGCTAGCCTTGAACTTTGAGTAGTGCCATATGCTTTTAAATTAACCCTTCTAAATACTGTACAAAGCTCATAACACAGACTGTTAGCTTATAACCGAATTAGGTTACTGATAAATACTCATTAGGCAAACCACTGAAAATAAAGAAAACATGTATATTTCCTACAGCTCTATGAATGCCAAAATTAAAAATGATTCAATGAGAATTTGGGATTAGGCAATGATAATTTGGCTGATCTTGATGGCTTACATATTTTAAGTTGAACTAAAATCTCTAAGGACCTTTTCCTTTGGAAAGCAAAACCACACATTTTAAAATAGTATCTAATGGAAGGTCTATTAAAATCACAATGGATCATAGCTGTCAACTTCAAATAGTGTCTCCTTAAGAGCTTAAGTTTACACACTGGTGCAACACCACAAAGGCAGATGCTACAAAAGGATCTACAAAGAAAAACAAATTTTATTCACAACACTTTGCATATAAACTTTTCCTTCTGCAGACTTGTGTGGAGTTGAAAATAAAGGATGCTAATATGCACATCATGCAGCACATCAGAAAAAAGAGAGAGAGAGAGAGAAAACACTTCAGTTGAGTGAAAATTCATTTATCTACTGAAAATCCGGGAGAATTCACATCCACTGTACTCCAAATTTACTCCTAAGTGACAGAAAAATACTATATGAAATGGCAAAAAATTAAATATGATTTAATCAATAGCTGATTACCTTTAAAACTTTGGGCTTCTTTTCCCTCTGGGGCCTCTTGTTTTCTTTTATAACCTAAAAAAAATCAAATTGCAAAATGAGCCTCCGTTTAAGAAAAAAAAAATTAGCCCCCCCCCCCCCCCCCAAATTTTTGGCTATTTCTCTATAAAACTACTTAGACCATTTAAAATCATCAACATGTTTGCTAGGCAGAACCTAAAGAGCTTATGTAAAATGTATACTTGAAAAGTCACTGAAAAAAAGCCTTGCATAAAGATGAAGTAGGGAAATACCCTTTTTTCCCCTTAAAGTCTGTCTTAATTAGCCTCTGCATTCTTCACAGCGAAGCCCACGAGGTAGCCATCTTGCTTGCTTCTGCAGAGGAAGCCTCTACAGTGGAACAGTTCTGCAAACTGCTTTTTGGTATTATTATCATGGTGTTTAAAGGCAGCCCTGGCCTGCCAGCACTGTAGACGTGCTGGGCATGCCTTTTGCAAAAACAGCCCCACAAAGAGTGCAGCCAATGGCAATGCAGAGCTTAGCAACTCCAAAGTGATCTTCTCTGCTAGCCTTCCTAGACAAAGGATCTCCTGTGCGGCTCCGCTCTCACCACAGGACACAGGCAGCCACAAGCTGCGACATGGAGTGCGCTGCAGAGGATCTGGTCGCGCCGAAATCACAGGAGGCTTCAGCAAAAACAATGCACACAAATCCCCCAGGTCTCCACCATCGGATCGATGGCGGAGGCTCCCTGATTAGTAACCTCTTGGCGGCTCCGAGGGCAGGTCTGCGCGGGGGGAGGGGTGCGCGGCTCAGCCTCCAACGTACAGGAGATATAACTGAGCTGAGGGGGGCATTTGGGCTTGCTGAAACTCTGGAAGGTATTGTGCATTTTTACTTTATAAGGCAAGGCTAAATATTGGCGATATTTAAGGCAGGGAGGTTATGTGAGGACAGTGTAGGCTCAGCTGTTGGGCTGCGTGTCTCATTCCCCGGGAACCACACCTCTTTGCAGCAGGCGCTTTGCCCAGAAATACAGCAATTTGATTTCTGTCAATAAATGTCCAATGACAAAGGCGAATTAAAAAATACTAATGAAGCCACTTGAAAGCAAAAGGACAGGATGAGGACAAGGAGAGGGGGAGGAGTTTTCAAAATACACTTGTCACTCTCAGTGGCTGGAGAGAGAAGATTTCTCTCTCTTGCTCTGGACATTTCTAGTGACCTTCATTTCCTAAAGAAATCCCTCCCGTCTGGAAGGTGGGTTCACACGTTTGGGACAAAAGGGGCACCTTTGGCTCCTCT
>NC_058408.1:97518977-97655949 GCF_002201575.2 Neomonachus schauinslandi | reverse complement strand
CCGCCCCCCCCCCCCCCCCCCCCCCCCCCCCCCCCCGCCACAACCGCGGAGCCTTCTGCCCACCCCACTGATGGTCAGACGGGGCCACCCACTTCCCAGGGATTGGGAGCTGAGCCAGAGGCGGCACTAGCAGCCACCCACCCTCACACACCTGGACTGCCACCATACCCAGTGGGTGGTAGGCACTGAGAGCGCTGGGCACCATAGTCGGAACTTGCCAGTCCCTGAGAATGCCAGAGCCAGAGGAGTTTAGCGCCCTCCCGTTAGCCCCCTGGCCAGGCAACCGTGGCAGGAGAGAAAGAACCAGGACAGCTGCTGTGAGCTGGCAGGTCTCAAGGTCACTGCCAAAATGTAGTGCAGAGGCCGGTCACAGTCCCATCACAGCCACCTTGACAGCGGCACAGATCTCGGGAAGACAGCCTCAGCTCCATCCTCACAGGGCCAAAGTTTCAGCAACACGTTTAGGGGATTGGCAGGAGGGCCTCCCTGGCTGCTCAGCCAAAGATGGGTTTTCCACTTGCAGTTGGATTCAGAGCAGATTCCCACAACCAGAAATCAGGAACAGAGTGAGGGCCCGGAAGGCCTGTGTTTCATCACCCGGGATTCCTAGCCTTTCGGTTTGCCACAAAAGCATGCTTTCCTTGTCAGAATGGTTGAGTCCAACATGCACTGTTTTCCCAAGTTAAACTACCTCCCCCTCACCTACCCACCCTCCAAATTGTTAACAAATATAAAAAGTAAGGCTCCGGGGCGCCTGGGTGGCTCAGTCGGTTAAGCGACTGCCTTCGGCTCAGGTCATGATCCTGGAGTCCCAGGATCGAGTCCCGCATCGGGCTCCCTGCTCAGCGGGGGGTCTGCTTCTCCCTCTGCCCTCTTCCCTCTCGTGCTCTCTGTCTCTCATTCTCTCTCTCTCAAATAAATAAATTTTTAAAAAATCTTTAAAAAAAAAAAAAGCAAGGCTCCTTGTAGCAAAACCAGTGGGTTCTGACCTAAACACATCCATCAGGCCAACTTCAAGCATACTGAGCCCATACTAAGAAGCTCTCTGTGGCGAATGAAGCAAAACCATGAAGAAGGTAGAAAAACAGGACTGAATACAGCAAGACTTGGAAATGGACCTACGCTTTTTTTTCTTTGAAGTGTGTGTGTGTGTGTGTGTGTGTGCGATAAAATATACGTAACATAAAATCTGCCATTTTTAAGTGTACAGTTTAGTAGCATTAAGTCTATTCACAATGTTGCGAAACTATTCCCACTTTCCATTTCCAGCACCTTTTCATGATCCCAGACACTCTGTATCCATTCGACAGTAACTCTTCATTTGCCTTCTCTCAGTCCTCGCTACTTTTTATTTTGCTTTTTGTCCCTATAAATTCACCTATTCTAGTATCTCAAATAAGTGGTATCGCATGATATTTGTCCTTCCGTGTCTGGCTTATTTCACTTTGCATAATGTTTTCACGCTTCACCCATGTTGTAAGATGTATCAGAATTCCATTCCGTTCAAAGGCTCAACAGTATTTCTTTTTTTTTTTTTTTAAGATTTTATTTATTTATTTGACAGAGAGAGAGAGAGACAGGGAGAGAGGGAACACAAGCAGGGAGAGTGGGAGAGGGAGAAGCAGGCCTCCCGCTGAGCGGAGAGCCCGATGCGGGGCTCGATCCCAGGACCCTGGGATCATGACCTGAGCCAAAGGCAGATGCTTAACTGACTGAGCCACCCAGGCGCCCCAAAGGCTCAACAGTATTTCACTGTGTATATATACACCAAACTTGTTTATCTATTCTTCTGTTGATGTACATTTGGGTCGTTCCCACCTTCTGTCTATTGTGAGTAATACTGCTGTGAACATGGGTACGAGTATCTATTTGAGTCCCTGCTTTCAATTCTTTTGAATATATACCTAGGACAAGAACTGCTGGATCATATGATAATTCTGTTTAAATATTTAAGGAACCACCAAACTTTCTGGAGTGGCTATACCATTTTACATTCATGTCAGCAGTGCACAAAAGGATAGCCCTACATTTCTTAAAGTTCCTTGCATTTCTTTTTTTTTTTTTTTAAGATTTTATTTATTTATTTGACAGAGAGAGACACAGCGAGAGAGGGAACACAAGCAGGGGGAGTGGGAGAGGGAGAAGCAGGCTCCCCGCAGAGCAGGGAGCCCGATGCGGGACTCAATCCCAGGACCCTGGGATCATGACCTGAGCCGAAGGCAGTCGCTTAACCAACTGAGCCACCCAGGCGCCCGTTCCTTGCATTTCAATTACAAATTATGCCTCTCCCCCTTGAATACCTGAATATAACTTTTATTATTTTTTAAGATCTTATTTATTTATTTGACAGACAGAGAGATGGCGAGAGCAGGAACACAAGCAGGGGGAGTGAGGGAGGGAGAAGCAGGTTCTGCCAAGCAGGGAGCCCGATGCAGGGCTCGATCCCAGGACCCTGCGATCGTGACCTGAGCCGAAGGCAGACACTTAACGACTGAGCCACCCAGACACCCTTGAATATAACTTTTAAAAAGCATCAACATTTCCCCAGCTTGATTGCTCAATATTTAGTAAAGTGGTCCATGATATATAATATATATAATTATAAAATTAAAAACGATCTATTACCTGTGCGATCCATGTGTGTCTCAATAAAACAAGATAAAATCAAGCTCAAAGTGTTAGGTGTACTGAATATCCATATCAGTGAGAAGTCCACTTTTTAAAGCCCCATCGACAAGCATTTTCACTGCATGGAATACTCATGAAGCCATACAACACTGCACTTGGCAAACTAAGCAAACACTAGAGGTCTGTGTGTAGTGTTCTGTAAAATGAATTAATAAATGAAGACACAGCTCATCTCAGCTAAATATGAGGGTTAATTAAAGTGACCAGAGCTAACATTAACTCAAAATATCCAACTGATACTACGCTATGAAGATCTGCACCTGTTTGAACACAGAATAGACTGGTAACCTATATTGGTACTGACCATCTGCTCTAAATCCTATACTTAGTGATTTGACGGTCTCTCAGCTCAGGGCTTAGGTGATGGTGAGCTTTGATGGAGAAAATAATCAGATATTACTAGCAGAGAAATTGGAGGGCAGGAGAGCCATTCCCATTCTTATTATTTAGGGCAAAGTGCATACAACTAGATTCTGTTGGAAGAATGGCAGGTCAGAAACTAAGAAACCCTGTGTTGTAGTCCTACTTATTCAGAATCTACTTTTGTCTCTTAAATCCATTTGTTTTTCTCACAAGGAATCATGATTAAGTTGCATGAGATGTATTTAATTTTGTGATAACTCTAGAGTATTAGGTTCTTTCAAATATTACAAAATGAGATCTCTTTTCTCCTACAAATCACAATTAAAGAACTAAAAAAGAAAATTGAGTCTAACTACATTATTTCATTGGTAAACTAAGGCTTAAAGTGATAAAATTACTTAATTCACATTGTACAACAGGTAAGAACTTAACTTGAGCTGAGGTATAACCAACTGTCTACACTGCTTTCTCTGTAACTCCTCCTAATAACCTTTAAGATTGAAACATCTTCAAAACCACACACTAAGGGTTTTTTTGTTTTGTTTTTGTTTTGTTTTGTTTTTGTTTTTGTTTTAATTTTTTATTTATTTGCGAGAGAGAGAATGAGAGACAGAGAGCATGAGAGGGAGGAGGGTCAGAGGGAGAAGCAGACTCCCTGCTGAGCAGGGAGCCTGATGTGGGACTCGATCCCAGGACTCCAGGATCATGACCTGAGCCGAAGGCAGTCGCTTAACCAACTGAGCCACCCAGGCGCCCGTTTTGGTTTTTTTGAGAGAGAGAGAGCACAAGCAGACGGAGGGAGAGGAGACTCTTATGCTGAGCAGGGAGCCCGACTCGGGACTCGGATCCCAGGACCCCAGGATCAGGACCTGAGCTGAAGGCAGATGCTTAACCTATTGAGCCACCCAGGCACTCCCACACACTTAGGATAAAGAAGTAGCGGCTCAGATTTCTAGAAGACTAGTATTTAAATGAACCTTACATTAAATATGCTTTTTTAATTTTTTTAAAGATTTTATTTATTTATTTGACAGAGAGAGAGACAGCGAAAGCAGGAACACAAGCAGGGGGAGTGGGAGAGGGAGAAGCAGGCCTCCCATGGGGCAGGGAACCCGATGCAGGGCCTGATTCCAGGACCCCGGGATCATGACCTGAGCCGAAGGCAGATGCCTAACAACTGAGCCTCCCGGGGGCTCCTGTTTGTGTGTGTAGTTTCTTGTGGATGCAGAGTGCTTTATGTTTAGAAGAGAAGTAGAATTTTGAAATTATTCATTAATTTATCTCTGAGGGCACAAAATTTATTTTTTTAAAAGCATACTTAGGGCGCCTGGGTGCTCAGTCGTTAAGCGTCTGCTTTCGGCTCAGGTCATGATCCCAGGGTCCCGGGATTGAGTCCCACATCGGGCTCCCTGCTCGGCGGGAAGCCTGCTTCTCCCTCTCCCACTCCCCCTGCTTGTGTTCCCTCTCTCGCTGTGTCTTTCTCTGTCAAATAAATAAATAAAATCTTGAAAGAAAGAAAGAAAGAAAGAAAGAAAGAAAGAAGAAAAAGAAACTACACATACAAGCACTGCCTAGGAGGAGTTTTCTTCTAAGGTAATCTCAAGTGATCACGGTTCCTCAAACTTGACCCCTCTCCAGCACAAAATCCTTCCAGTATTAGCCACGCTCTACTCTCCCATGAAATCCTTCTATATTTCTCTTCTCCCATATTGTTGGGGGGGGCGGGGCATAGCTTTTGCTGTGACACCTGGGTAAAGATATTTCAAGAACCGTATTTTATAAATTTCCAGTCATTAAGAATGAGAAAAGGACAGTTCATTCTTCTCACAATTCTAACGAAGATCTTCAAGTTAGCTTGGTTTTATTTCTTATGAGACACAGAAACTTCAGATTAACAGGAGATCTTCCTGGGTGATTGGGCAAACAATAATAGTCTGGGTATAGGGGGGCGATCCCCTCACACAGCCTTTTCCTGGCTTCCCTCCCCCACTTCCTTCCCCAAGGCTTATCTGCAGTAGCCCTTTTTCCTTCTAAGGGGCCAGGTCTACCTAGTGACTACCCCATTCCCTCCTGCTGGTAAAAATAACTGCTCTTCAATAACAAGAATTAAGGAACAAGTGAGCGAGGGTCTTCAATAGTTGCCGAGTGAGAACTGTTGACAATGAGGTGGACCAGAGATAATGCCAGACACTAATGGGGCTGAATTATCACCTCTCCTCAATTTCTCAGCCTTTCTCACTACTAACTTGAAATCGACAAGCCTACTCCATTACAGTCTAGATCCGTAATTTGGAAAGAGAAATCCAATAAGAGTATCTATGGGTTTTTGTCAAAAACAAAGAAATCACAAAGGATGATACTATTCAGAAAAATGTCCCCTTTTATGAACGATATATTGAAGTTTGCTTATTACTCGTCCTGTGTCTTTTGGAATCAATAATATCCTTTTTTAAAAAAGGAAGTTCTGTATCTTTGGGCTCCTTCTCCCTGTCATTCATGCTAGAGAACTGACACTAGATAGCATTGTGCCCTCCGTTTTTAGATAATCCCATTGTCTCATCAAATCTAATAGCAAAATCATAAAAATTTATTGTTTCACTGAGACGCTTAAATCATTTTACACCCACACAACTTCTTTCTGAGAAAGCTAGATCTAGTTATCCCTGACGTTTAGCAAAATCAAAATTGTTGAACCTTAAAAGACCCCACATCCAAAAATAGTCTTTAAAATTTGTTTGTTCATTGTAACGAACTTCCCCCATTTAAACCTTTAAACAACTTAATAATAAAAAATAATAATTAAAAACCCATACAATAACTTAATAAATGTTGGGGAACTTCCAATGTGCAGAATGGTGCTTGGCCATGGGGCGCCTGGGTGGCTCAGTCAGGTATGTGTCTGCCTTCAGCTCGTCATGATCTCAGGGTCCTGGGATTGAGCCCCACCGTCAGGCTCCTTGCTCAGTGGAGAGTCTGCTTCTCCTTCCCCCTCTGCCCCTTCCCCTGCTCATGCTCTCTCTCTCTCTCTCAAATGGATAAACAAAATCTTAAAAAAAAAAAACAAACACCTGGTACTGGGCCTGCACCCCCAGAGCCTGCCAACTCAGCAGAATCACAAACTGACAATCATGATGCACTATAGAATGGGGATGTGCCCAGAAAGCTATGAAAGGCAGAGAAGGCTTCCCAGGGAAGTGACTTTTCCACTGAATCCTAAAGAGGATAAGCAGGAGTTGATGAAATTTAGAGGGAGGGAAGAAAGGGATGTGCCCCCGGTGAAGGTAACAGCATGTGCAAGGACACATTGTGGCTAAGGAAAAGTCACACTAGAGTATGGCTGTGGAGAGGCAAAGGGGACAAGGCATATAAAAGGCTGGTCACTGAGCTTGCACATGAAGAGATGTACCCAGCTTTCAATTCTCTACCATTCCAGTCTGAAACGTGGCTTTTTTTGTTCCATCCTTCAATGTTCCATAATTAATCCTTTCAAAAGGCAACAAGGACGCTCCTGTTAAATCTTCACAGATATCAGCTACTTTTCAAGGAAGAACTTAGGAGAGGCGACTGGTTTGGCTTAGATCCCGAAAACCCTGGTTTTTAAGGTAGAAAGCACCCTTGTAGAAGTCTCCTAATCAGAGAAAAGCATATTTTAGAAATGAATGTATGTAAAATTTTTGTTAAGATCAGTTATTCAAGAAGGGTTAACTCCTTTAAAAAAAAAAAGATTATTTATTTATTTGAAAGAACGAGAGAGAGAGAAAGAGAGTGTGTGTGTGTGTGCACGTGCATGAACTGGGCAGAGGGGGAGAGGCAGAAGCAGGCTCCCCACTGAGCAGGGTCCCTGATATGATGCCGGGCTCAATCCCAGGATGCTGGGATCATGACCTGAGCCGAAGGCTGGGATCATGACCTGAGCCACCCAGGTGCCCCAAGAAGGGTTAACTCTTTTAGTTTTTGAGGTTATTTATTAGAGTTTCACACAATCTATAGAGAAGCAAACTTGTCTGCCAGGAAATAAGTTATTCTTTAGGCTGAGTAACTGTACCGGACAGATGCTTTTGATGTTTGGAATAAGGGGTATCTTTGTTTATTCCAGAAATAAAATAGAGAATACCCACTATATTGGAGGCACTTCTTAATACCTTTGGAATCTCTGATTTAATGACTAATTATTTTCCATGGAGCTTAACTTGGCTAGAGAGAAGACAGGAATTATCATTTTTTTCAGGAAGAACCAGAAAAACAAAACCCGAAAAACTTGCCACTGAGCCTGTAATATTTATAATAACAGAATGCCTAAAATCAAAATCTTTTCCAAAGTCTGTTTGATTGCTTCCAAAGTCTGAAAAGATTCCAAAATCTTTTCTAAAGTCTGACAGCCAAACACTTACTCAATGAGCACGTTATCTCTTATTTAAAAATAAAATAAATAAATGGTCCTCAAGGTTCTTACTAGAGACAGTTCTAACATGCTACCATTTCTGTGTTTGAAGGGGATCTTTTTAAACTTTTGCAATGTAAAGCCCTTTAGAAATACCTTGTGAAGTCAGGAGACTTGCCATAACAAAAGACCAAAAAGGTTATTTTCATCACGTTTCACCTTAGAAATCAACAAGTATAGGAGTGACTGGGTCGCTCAGTAGGTTGAGCAACCAACTCTTGATTTAGCTCAGGTCATGATCTCGGAGTGCTGGGCATCAGCATCTGACTCTGTGCTCAGCAGGGCGTGTGCATGAGATTCTCTCTCTTCCTCTCCCCCTCTGCCCTTCCCCACCCCCTATCTCTCCCCCTACACTCTCTCTCTCAAATAAATAAATAAAATCTTAAAAAAAAAATCAGCAGGTATAGAGCTCAAGCTTATAATTGTGCTAACTGATTATTTAAATGAAAAACTTGCCTATTTTTATTAGGAATGTTTTAGCATAAATTATTCTAATGGAGTTTCCATAGATTTTTTTTTTTTTTTAAAGATTTTGTTTGTTTATTTTGAGAGAGAGAGGACCAGTTGGGGGGGGGGGCAGAAGGAGAGGGAAACCCAGGCTCCCCACTGAGCAGGGAACCCAACCCCGGGCTTGATCCCAGGGCCCTGGGATCATGACCAGAGCAGAAAGGCAGATGCTTACCAACTGAGCCACCCCGGTGCCCCTAAAGACTTTATTTTTAAGTAATCGCTACAGTCAACATGGAGATCCAACTCACAATCCTAAGATCAAGAATGGAATGCTCTAAAGACTGAGCCAGCCAGGTGCCCCCATAGATACTTTATTTATGTATTTATTTATTTGAGAGAGAGAGAGAAACAGCATGAGACGGGGGAGGGTCAGAGGGAGAAGCAGGCTCCCCGCTGAGCCGGGAGCCCGATGTGGGACTCGATCTTAATACTAGTTAAGAAAATGCAATTTTCCCCAAAAAAAGTTTGATCTCCCTGACTTCCAAATATTTAGTCAATAAGCACATTAGCTCTTGTTTTTTAAAATAAATAAATGGTTCTTATGGGTTTTTAAAAAAATATTTATTTATTTGAGAGACTGAGCATGCACGCAAGAGGTAAGGAGGAGCAGAGGGAGAGGGAGAGAGAATCTCAAGCAGACACTGAACCTGGAGCTAGATGTGGGGCTTGATCTCAGGACTCTGAGATCATGACCTGAGCCGAAATCAAGAGTCGATGCTTAACTGACTGAGCCACCCAGGCGCCCCTCAAAATATTATTTTAAACAAGATCAGTATGTGATATGGCACTTGGCCAGGAGGTTCCATTGCAGCAACAGAAAACCATGACTGTCACTAGTTAAGAAAACTGTATACAAAAAAACACTGTAATAAAAAAAAAAAAGTAGGGGCTCCTGGGTGGCTCAGCTGGTTGAGAGTTTGCTCTTGGCTCGTATCATGATCTCAGGGTCCTGGGATGGAGCCCCATGTTGGGCTCCCTGCTCAGTGGGGAGTCTGCTCTTCCCACTCCCTCTGCCCTGGCCCTCCCCGCCCTGCTCTGCTCTCTCTCTCTCTCAAATAAATTAAATGAAATCTTAAAAGAAAAAAATGTAAAGAAACAACAACTGTTTGCAAGGATGTAGAGAAAAAGGAACACTCATGAACTGCTGGTGGGAAGGCAAACCGGCGCAGCCATTCTGGAAAACAGCACGGAGGTTCCTCAAAAAATTTAAACTAGAGCTACCCTATGATCCAGTAATTCCACTACTGTGTATTTACCCAAAGACCACGAAAACACGAATTCGAAAGGATATACGCACCCCAATGTTTATTGCAGCATTATTTATAATAGCCAAATTATGGTAGCAGCCCAAGTGCCCATTAATAGATGGATGGATAAAGATACTAGTCAGCCGGGCGCCTGGGTGGCTCAGTTGGTTAAGTGACTGCCTTCGGCTCAGGTCATGATCCTGGAGTCCCTGGATCGAGTCCCGCATAGGGCTCCCTGCTCGGCAGGGAGTCTGCTTCTCCCTCTGACCCTCCCCCCTCTCATGTGCTCTCTCTCATTCTCTCTCTCTCAAATAAATAAATAAAATCTTTAAAAAAAAAAAAGATACTAGTCAGCCATAAAAAAGAATGAAATCTTGCCATTTGCAACAACATGGATGGATCTAGAGAATATAATGCTAAGTGAAATAAGTCAGAGAAAGACAAACATTATATGATTTCACTCATATGTGGAACTTAAGAAACAAACAAAGGGAAAAAAAGAGACAAACCAAAAAAGAGTCTCTTAACTATTGAGAACAAATAGATAGTTACCAGAGGGGAAGTGAGTGGGGGGATGGGTGAAATAGGTGATGGGGATTACACTCATCATGATGAGCACTGAGTGATATGTAGAATTGTTGAATCACTATATTGTACACCTGAAACTAATTTAGCACTGTATGTTAACTATACTGGAATTTTTAAAAAGGGTAATGAAAAAAATGTAATGAGCAATTAAAATTCATTTAATATAAAAACTGAAGATATTCAAGCACACACTATTTGGCAACATTAGAACCTCTCTAGTATTAACAAGATTTCTGCTAGAGTTGGGCATTCTAATTCCACCATTTCATTATAACACAATCTTACATTTATTAGTTAAAAAGAATATGAAACTTTCACTTCCATTGATAATACAATTGGTCATTTGGATCAACCATCCTGCTAAAGACAATTAGAAAAGCTACACAAAATATAAAAACATCTGCTTAGAGGCATAGAAGAGTAAAAAATTACCATGATAGTGTAGAATTATCATACCAAGACTCAGAGGGGAATGAGGTCCAGGGAGCGTAAAAATATTTTAAGTAAAAGTATAAAATGGAGGGAAAGAGCTAAAAAGATGGTTAAAGAGAAATGTAACCTTGAAAGTAAAATATAGAAACAGTGGAACTGGCAAACTAAGAGCGTTTCAAGATTTGATTCAGGTCAAAAAAAGATTGATACTTTTGCAAAATGAACCCATAAGACTCTTCCACAACCTCTCTTTCAAAGTTTTACTAGTCTGAAAGATAGCATCAATATCCTAAATGTGACTATTCACAAGTCTTCCTCTTGGTCCCACTCCTTTCCATTCTCTGGGTTCCTCACATTTTGATTGTTGCCCTAGCTCAAGAACATGGTGGTGGAAAATGAGCACACACCATCCAAGCCAAGTGTTCTAATCCCAGATCAACTGTTTGGTCTTAGACAAGTTACTTGGCCTCTCTAAGCTTCAGTGTCTTACTTTATACCTTGGGGGAAAGAACGTGTATTTCATAGGACTGTTGTAGGGATTGAATGAGACAATGAGTTATGTCAGTGCTTAAAACAGTATTGGGCACTTAGTAAGTACTCAAAACATGATAGTTGTTATTAACCCCTTCAGATGGCAATGTTTACTGCATACCAGTTCCACATCTATGATCAGTATCATTCAATTCAACCAATATTTGTTTGGCGGCTACCAAGTGCCAGGCACTGCATAGGGAAGGAAATGAGGGGAAAAAAAAACCCCAAAAAAACCTCTTCAGTCAAGCCAGTGACATTTCTACAAAACAAAAAGTAAAGTTCACTTAGAATTGAATGACAAAATAAAGAGATAAAGCACAGCAACCAAAGAAAAAAGTAAAATAAAATAGAATTCATCAAAACTGAAAATTTCTGTGTTTCAAAGGACCTATCACAAGAGTGAAAGACAACTCTCAGAAAAATATTTGTAGATGATCTGATTGGGGTCTAGTATACAGAACATATGAAGAACACTTGCAATTCAACAGAAAACAAATAAACCAATTTAAAGATGGACAAAGGACATTGCTGCGGTCTGAACGTTTGTGTCCCCCCAAATCCTATGCTGAAATCCCAATGCCCAATGTGATATTAGAAGATGGGACCTTTGGGAAGTGCTTAAGAGTGGAACCTTCATGAATGGGATTAGTGCCTTATAACAGAAGCTCCACAGAGATCCCTAGCCTATTTCACTAAGTGAGGACACAGTGAGCAGGCACCAACTATGAACATGAAGAAGGCCTTCACCAGAATTTGACCACATTGGCACCTTGATCTTGGACTTCCCAGCCTCCAGAACTTTGCACAATATTTTCCTGTTATTCATAAGCTACCTGTCTGTAGTATTTTGTTATAGCAGCCCGAAAGGACTAAAACAAAATTGCAAAGTATTCATAGAAGGTATACAAATAGTCCAGAAGCACATGAAAAGATGCTTGACCTCCTTAATCATTAGAGAAATGCAAACCAAAACCATCATGAGATACCACTTCACACTCACTAGGATGGCAATAATAAAAAAGTTGGATAATAACAAGTGTTGGTGAGGATGTGGAAAAATTAGTACCCTCATACATTGCTGGTTAGAATCCAAAATGGTACAGCTACTTTGGAAAGCATTTTGGTAATTCCTTAAATTTAGACAGTTACCATTTGACCCAGCAATTCCACTTCTAGGAATATACACAGTGTAACTGAAAACACATGTCTACACAAAAATCTGTATACAAATGTTGATAACAGCATTACTCATAATAGGCAAAAATTGGAAACAACCTAAAAGTCCATCAACTGATGATTGTTTATACAAAATGTGGTTTATTCATACAATGAAATATTATTCAGCCATAAAAGGGAACAAAGTACTGATATATGGTACAACATGGATGAACTTTGAAAGCATTATGCTAAGTGAAAGAAGCCAGACACAAAAGACCAAATACTGTATGATTCCATTTACATGAAATGTCCAGAATAGGCAAATCCACAGAGACAAAAAGGAGATTAGTGGTTGCCAGGAGCTGGGGGAGGGGAGAATGAAGTGACTGCTGAGTGGCATAGGAATTCTAATGGAATAATGAAAATGTTCCAGAATTAGATTGTGGTGATGGTTGCACAACCTTGTAAATATATTAAAGATCCCTGACTTGTGCACTATTAAAGGAGTGAATTTTAGGGGCGCCTGGGTGGCTCAGTCGTTAAGTGTCTGCCTTTGGCTCAGGTCATGATCCCAGCGTCCTGGGATGGAGCCCCGCATCTGGCTCCCTGCTCCGCGGGAAGCCTGCTTCTCCCTCTCCCACTCCCCCTGCTTGTGTTCCCTCTCTGTCAAATAAATAAATAAAATCTTTAAAAAAAAAAAGTGAATTTTATTATGTGAACTCCATCTCAATTTTTTTTAAAAAAGAGATTGTTTAATTCTCCTTTATCACCGTGAAAAAAAGTGCCTCTACTACATGTTAGCCATGGGGAATTAAACACAATTTTTAAAGTGGGTTTCTATTTCCCAGTCCACAAAACGACAGTCCTAATACTTATATTTTAGTCACTGTCAGGATCGAATATGATAATATTAAGCCTTTGAGCAGTGTCTGGCCCACAGTAGACCCTCAGTAAATGTTCATTCTTTCTTCTTTCTTTCCTTTGCCAATTTCCTATTTCAAGTCAAAGAAATTTAAATTTTGTCAAAATCTATGTACATAATGAGCAATGAAGACAGAGTTCCCTAAGTTATAAGTTCTTTGAAAAAAGAGAAAAACGCTATTATGTTTTCCTTGTTTTATTGATTTTTGTTTGTTTTAACATCTCATAAAGCACCAGAAAATGGAATTAGGTGAATAAAGAAGGCATTTTAATTTCTATGTTGCCTAGTAGACCAATCTCCCTACAATTCTGAATTAACTCCTAAACAAGTTACTTACTCCTGCAGGTATAGAACACACACACACACACGCGCACACACACACACACTTTTCTTTTTTTAAGATTTTTTATTTATTTGAGATAATAGTGAGAGAGAGAGAGAGTGCGTAAAGAGGACAGAGGGGCAGAGGGAGAGGGAGAAGCAGGCTCCCCGTTGAGCAGGGAGCCCGATGCAGGGCTCCATCCCAGGACCCGGAGACCAAGACCAGAGCTGAAGGCAGACGCCCAACCGACTGAGCCACCCAGGCACACCACCCCACCCCCATGCACACACTTTTCTTTCTAAATCTAAACTATCGACTCCATCCAAAATTTCATGCCTTGCGTAAACAGTGGACTTCCACTGTCTTGTCTTCCCACTTCCTTTGCCTTGATCCTGCTTTTGCTCTTTAACAGAAAACTCACCACAGAATGGTGTTGCATATGAAATCTGATATGAAAACAAGCTGTGTAGTGTAAATGTCTAGAATACAACAGAAACACCAAAACCCTCTCATTATACAAAGGCAAGAAAATAACTGTACCATCATTGTCTCACTGGAAACCACAACTATAATTCTGTATCACATGAGAACAGTGAAACCAATTCATTCATAAGGCATCTTAGTCCTCCAGCAGGAAAAATGCTTTTGCAGGTATTACAAAATGGTGTGTACTGGCTACTTCTGAGGACTTCAATTACTTTGCTCTAAATAACATGAATCAAGTGGCAAGAGGGAAATGGCTGAAAGTAATGAAATGAATATACAAATCTCTTCAAGGATATAACAACCACCACCTTTAGGCAACTAGTATGTAGCAGGCACACTGCCAGGCCTTTTATAGACATCACTTCTGCTCTGTATGGCATCCCTCCTTCCCAGGTCTGGCACAATGTTACAAATAGATCCATTCTCACACTGATGACCACTTGGGGGAATAGCAAAACTCAGTATAACCGTTTTTTCTTGAACCCTAGGAACACTTCTCAGTTTCATTTCTTCAGTGCCTTAAAGGAGTGGTGTGATTCTCTTACATGTTTTTCTCTTGGGGAGTGGAAGACATGACTTACATTTCTATGAAATCTAATAAAAACTATGGACCATCTCTCTGGAAAAATGTACATAAAAATAATATGTTGCAAACTAATATAACACTGTATGTTAACCATACTGGAATAACATATATATGTTGCATAAAATTTTGAGGGAATGGGATCACAGAATACCAAAGGCCATCCATATTAAAAAACGTCCAGTGTAGGGCGCCTGGGTGGCTCATTCGGTTGAGTGGCTGGCTCTTGATTTTGGCTCAGATCATGATCTCAGGGTTGTGAGACAGAGCCCCCCAGGGGGCTCCCCACTCAGTCAGAAGTCTACTTGAGTTTCTCTCCCTCTGCCCCTCCCCCCACTCTCTCTCAAAAATAAATAAATAAATCTTAAAAAAAAAAAAACATCTAATGTAGAAGTTCTATTTTTATGATTACTGAAATATTGTATGAGTGTTGGGATCATTTAAACTAGGATCAAATTCATCTTAGGAATTCTTCTCTAGCAACCAAAAAAATATGTGGAAAGTTTAGCAGGACTAAAAAACTAATCTAATATAATAACAGTAATTTTAAAATTCTGGTTTTTCCATGGTAGCTAAAAATTCACCAAGTACCTAATCTGATCTGGCTAGTATCCAGTCATAAGTTAGGAGATATGCTGAAATGCTATCTCAATCACCATCTTTGAGAAGGCAACTAAGATGTGTTAACCAAAAAGGATGTAATAGAAACTTCAGCTTCTCATTTTTGGAGAAGGAAATAAACCTGACTTTCCAAAAAATACCTGTACTATAAATACAAACCTCGGTTTCTAAAAGTGGTAAAGATTTAGAAACCATTAGGCAAAAGCTCATTAGAAAAACGCTAAATATTTTGGTTATGCTAATACTTTTAGCATGAAATGAAGGACTAATGATTCCAGTGTCAAGAAAATAATCTGAAATGTAAACCAAGATTTATCCTGAAAAAAGTTCACTATCATACAAAAAAACTGTAAGAAATTGAAGCAGTCAGCAATGAAAAATAATTTAGTAGGGTTATGTTCATTTACCTAAAGGAGTATTTTGCACGGTTTTTTAAATCTTTATAAAATGTTAATTACAGGGGAAAATGTGAAAAAAGGAGAAGAAACACATTTGACTTCAGCTATGTTATTTTTTAAATGCAGAAAAAAATACTGGAAGCAAATTTGCCAATATATCCATGACTGTTGCCTCTAAGTAGTAGAATTATAGTTTATTTTCTTTCCTGCTCCTAAACTTTCTAAATGGAAATTATATAACTTTGACTTAGTATGCTGCATTACTTTTTAAAGTAACATAAGCTCATTATATAAAAATCCAAACCACATAGAAAAATTTAAGTAAAAATTTAAAATCACATATTTCCTAATATGCCCTTCCTCCATCCAAAAAACCTATCTTTAGAGGTAAACACTTCCAACAGTTTTGTTTGGTAGGTATCCTTCTAGAACTGTTTTTCCATTTACAATTAGAAAAATACATGATTTTGAGCTGTTCAAACTTTGCATCATGGTATCACTCACAATCACAAGTGTATTTGCCAGTAATTTTAAGCAACATAGGTAGCAGCTCTTTTAACACATATTTTAAAAAGCACTGTCTACATTACTAAAAACCTTTTTTTTCAAGTCCTCTACTTGAATTTCTGTTATGGATATCCCATGATCCTAATCTTTGGTACTTGAAAATGACATTCATAGAAAAACACCCAAAATGCTTTGGGGTACTAGCTGTGAAGATGATATACTAAGTACATATAGGATATAATGATGATTTGCAGTGTGCTTTTTAAAAAGATACATTGAGGGGCGCCTGGGTGGCTCAGTTGGTTGGGCGACTGCCTTCGGCTCAGGTCATGATCCTGGAGTCCCGGGATCGAGTCCCGCATCGGGCTCCCTGCTCAGCGGGGGGTCTGCTTCTCCCTCTGACCCTCCTCCTTCTCATGCTCTCTGTCTCTCATTCTCTCTCTCGCAAATAAATAATCTTAAAAAAAATAAATAAATAAAAATAAAATAAAATAAAATAAAAAGATACATTGAGGGCACCTGGCTGGCTGGGTCAATAGATCCTGGGACTCTTGATCTCAGGGTTTTAAGTTCTAGCCCCACATTGGGTACAGAGATTACTTAAAAATAAAATCTTTTTTTTTTTAAGATTTTATTTTATTTATTTGACAGAGAGAGAGACAGCGAGAGAGGGAACACAAACAGGGGGAGTGGGAGAGGGAGAAGCAGGCCTCCCGCGGAGCAGGGAGCCCGATGCCGGGCTCGATCCCAGGACGTTGGGATCATGACCTGAGCCAAAGGCAGACGCTAAACGACTGAGCCACCCAGGTGCCCCTTAAAAATAAAATCTTTAAAAAAACAAAATCAAGGGCGCCTGGGTGGCTCAGTCAGTTAAGCATCTGCCTTTGGCTCAGGTCATGATCTCTGGGTCCAGGGATTATGCCCCACATCCAGCTCCCTGCTCAGTGGGGAGCCTGCTTCTCCCAATGCCCCTCTCCCTTCCCCTGCTCATGCTCTCTCTCAAATAAATAAAAATAAAATCTTTCAATAAATAAATAAATAAACAAAACAAAATAAAAAGATACACTGGTATGTGCAAAGTGTTGGAAATCTTAACATTTTTGATAAGATTTTCATTTTTTCATTCATTCATTGACTCATTTGTTCACCAAACATTTATTGAGCACCTATTATGTGCCAGTACCTCCTAAATCCTAGGCTTGGGCTTTGAAGTAATTTAAACATACCATTTAAAATAAATAAATAAATAAACACCTCACTTCTAATCACTTTTCCTTCTGTAGGAGAACATTATGACTTCGTTTTAAAAACTGTTACTCAGGGACACCTGGGTCGTTCAGCTGGGTTAGTGTCCAACTTGATTTTGGCTCAGGTCAAAATCTCAGGGTTGTGAGATCGAGCCCCATGTTGAGCACCACCCTGGGTGTGGAGCCTGCTTAAGATTCCCTCTCTCCAGGGTGCCTAGGGTGGTTCAGTAGGTTGAGCAAGGGCTCTTGGTTTCAGCTCAGGTAATGATCTTGGGGTCATGAGATTGAGCCCCGGGTCAGGCTCTGCGCTCAGCCAGAAGTCTACTTGGGATTCTCTCTCTCCCTCCCAACCTCAGGCAGCTCAAGTGCTAGTGTTCTCTCTCTCTAAAATAAATAAATAAAATATTTAATTAAAACAAGAAGGTCTCTTTCTCTCCCTCGCCCTCTGCCCCTCCCCCCAAAAATAAAAAATTAAAAATAAAAACTCTGACTCAGTATTTTTTCTGTTTATTTATTACTACTTTTTTTTAAGTAATCTCTACCCCAACATGGGGCGTGAACTCACAACCCTGAGATCAAGATTAGCATGCTCTTCTGACTGAGGCAGCCCGGTGCCCCTGTGACTCAGGATTAATAAAAAATAATTAAATCGGAAATAAGCAAGATTATATTTTGTTTCTTTCATAGCAGACATGAAGAGCTAATGATACTTAGCCAAGACTTTCTGGATACTCATGACTCGAACACTGAGTGTCATTATCAAAGTAATGACCTGAATTGGTTTGATTAGTTTGATTCATTTGCTAGCTGTATCTTATTTTAGTATAATAATAATGCAAAAAGATAAGATCTCGCCTTCTCTCTTCCTTGTACATCCATCACAGTGCAACAATGACTGGCTACTTTATAAGGAGAATGAATGTTGCAGCTTTGAAACCATCAACTCTTAAAATACTACTCTGTAATAAAAACAAAACAAAACAAAACAAAAAACAGGTTGACCAACAAAAAGAGATATGGAGTTAAGTTCTATGGCAAAGTAAACATGTACCATATTATGGTGCTCACTATTCTATAACAGTATAATCTGGATTATGCTGACACTAGATGAAGGTGTTAAGCAGTTTCACACGTTTTCCTTCTTAGATAAGATGATATACACAAAATGGGAAGGTAAGATTTGAACCACATTGACAAGATTCCAGAAATTAACACCCATAGGTCAGAACCAATCAAAGTCAGCATGGTTTTTGTTGACATATCTGCGGTTTACACAAGCAAGGATCCTAGACACCATACAGTTTTCCCCCCTATAGTCAGCTGTGTGGTGAAGCATGCTACGGAAGTCTCAGTAGTGATCCAAAGAGATTCCTTAAAGGCATATTTAAGGACATATAGCATCTGCCCTCAATTTAAGGAGTTGAAGGCAAAAATTTGTTCCATATGACATACACAACATAAACCAAAATGAGATCTGACTTTAAAAACACTGAAAAAGCAGTGGCCGGGGCGCTTGGGTGGCTCAGTCAATTAATGTCGGACTACTGATTTCAGATCAGGTGATGATCTTGGGGTCGTGGGATTGAGCCCCCAGTTGGCTCTGGGCTCAGTGTGGAGTCTGCCTGTCCATATCCTTCCGTCTCTGCCCTCACCCGTGCACGGGCAAGCACTCACATGTGCACTCTTTCTCTAAATAAAATCTTAAAAATAAATGAAAAAATTAAAATAAAAAAAAAGCAGTCTCCAAGAAAGGCTTGTCCCACCCCACTCCCACTAAAATGGATAAAGTAAAATAAAAACAAGTATGCCAACCAATTCTGAAGTGGTATCTCTGGAACTAGTCTGTTATTACACTATTCACAAAACAATGAACAGTCAGCAGTTCAGTTTGTATCAATATACTACTACTGAACTTTTACAGTTTTTCAAGCACAACCTTTGGAGGTATTATTGTTTTTCCAGGTAGAATTTGCATTAGCTCAGAAGACAGCATGGTAACAAATAGCACATTTTACAGTGTTTTCTAGTGCACTGCTATTTATTCTAACCCAACAGGGGTGCCTGGCTGGCTCAGTCACCAAAGAATGTGACTCTTGATCTCAGGGTTGTAAGCTTGAGCCCCACACTGGGTATAGAGATTATTTAAAACTAAAAAATCTTGGGGGCACCTGGGTGGCTCAGTCGGTTAAGTGACTGCCATCGGCTCAGGTCATGATCCTGGAGTCCCGGGATCGAGTCCCGCATCGGGCTCCCTGCTCGGCGGGGAGTCTGCTTCTCCCTCTGACCCTCCCCCATCTTGTGCTCTCTCTCTCCTCAAATAAATAAATAAAATATTTAAAAATAAATAAATAAAACAAAATCTTGAAAAAAATAGGGTGCCTGGGTGGCTCAGTCGGTTAGGCATCTGACTCTCGGGTTTCGGCTTAGGTCACGATCTCAGGCTCATGAGATCAAGCCCCAGGTCAGGCTCATGCACTGGGTGAAGAGCCTGCTTGGGATTCTCTCTCTCCTTCTCCCTCGGTTCCTCCATTCCCCCCCACTCACATGCACAAGCTCTCTCTCTCAAATAAATAAATAAATACATTTTTAAAAGACTCAAATTAATAATAATAATATAACCAAACAAATAATACCCTTCAATATTTTGGGAAAACTTATTAACTAGAGTAAATATAAGAGATTTTTTTCACTTTGGCAACCAACTCACTAACTGCTCACTTAGTCATTTTGTTTATTAAATGTGTGATATACTATACCCAAATCATCAAGCTACAGATATATAATTCAATACTCTGCTCTCAGAAGCATATCTACAAACTGTGATTTACTTTTGTTTTTATACACACTAAAAATTATTTGCAAAAGTGTAGCCTGATCATACACCTACTCTCTAGGTCTCTAAAAAGCACCCACTTCCCTTTTTTTTTCCATTTCTAACATTATACAATAATTAGGAAAACAATCTTATATGACTTAAAATATGTCTTGAAATGGTAAATTACAAATACATTTGAGGTATACCTAGCCAAGAGCAAATTCTTAGATGCCTATGAATTATAAAGTTAGTGGCTTTAATTATCTATATTTCTGAATATAGAGAAAGTAAGCTGAACTAAACTTGGCAGAAAAATACCATTTTATCTCTTAGCCAAAAGATATCTCTGGGGAGACTCTCTAACCACCTTGTTGTACAAGTGAAAAAATTCTGTTTTTGTGGGAGACAAAAATGTAATCTATGACCAAAAAAGGTAAGTAAAAAACTGTTTTCACTTATCTCAGACATCAGTAATTAACTTACTGAGAGATAGCATATGCTAAGTATATTTTAGAAAAAGAATTCTAGGGGCGCCTGGGTGGCTCAGTCGTTTAGCGTCTGCCTTCAGCCCAGGTCATGATCCCAGGGTACTGGGATTGAGCCCCAAATTGGACTCTCTGCTCAGCAAGGAGCCTGCTTCTCCTTCTCCCACTCCCCCTGCTTGTATTCCTGCTCTTGCTATCTCTCTCTCTGTGAAAATAAATAAATAAAATCTTTAAAAAAAAAAAAGAAATGTTTGCTTAGCAGTATTCTTGTTACCAAAGCAAATAGTCTTCAATCATTAATACTAATATTGTAAACATTCTAAAAAAACTGTCAAATATCTAGGGCTATCTCAAGCACCTAGGAATAAAAATATCAAATACCTAGTAATAAAACAAATGAAATAACTCTTTATTGAAAACTAAAAAATATTATTGAAAGAAATTAAATGACATATATATTAAGATATACCATGGTCATGAACTGCAAGATTCAATATTATAAAAATGTCAGTCTTTCCAAACCGATGTAAAGGTTCAACATAATCACAATAAAATCCCAGCAGAGTTTTTGGTGGAAATTTACAAACTGATTCAAAATGTTAATGAAAATGCAAAGAACAATAAAAATAGTGCAAATCACTATTGAAGAACAAAGCTGAAGGATTTATACTACCAGTTAACAATTATAAAGCCTACTGATGATGAGTTTAGACACAAGGATAGACAAAAAGACCAATGAAACAGAGTCTAGAAGTAGATCCAGAATTAATCCTGATTTATGACATAGATGAGATCGTAGTAACAGGAAGGATGGTCATTTCGGTAATGGTGCCAGTCAATTAGAGATCCTTATAAAAAAGAATCAGTCTTGACTCCTCACACCAGACACAGAAGTCAATTCCAGATATACTTTACACCTAAATGTGAAAGGCTTAAAAAAGTAACTTTTTAAGAAGGAAGCAAAAGAGGGATGCCTGGGTAGCTCAGTCAGTTAAGAATCTGCCTTCAGCTCAGGTCATGATCCCAGGGTCCTGGGATTGAGCCCCGCATCTGGCTCGCTGCTCAGCGGGAAGCCTGCTTCTCCCTCTGCCTCTCCCACTCCCCCTGCCTGTGTTCCCTCTCTCACTGTCTCTCTCTGTCAAACAAATAAATAAAATCTTAAAAAAAAAAAAAAAAGAAGGAAACAAAAGAGAACATCTTCATGACCTTGGAACTGGCAAGAAATAGACAAAATTTTCTTAACCAGGACATAAAGCAAAGCATTGGTAAACTAGAAATTAAAGTTAAAACTTTCGTTCATTAAAAGCCAGGATAAAGTGAGTGAAAAGCTGTCATGGAATAAGCAGAGATATCTGCAATCATATATTCAACAAAAAATTTGTATCAGTAAAATGTAATGAACTCTTATAAACCAATAATGAAAAGGCAGAAAAACCCAAAATGGACAAAGACAATATCTAAATGACGAAGAAGCAAAGAAGTAGCAGCTCAATTTCATTAGTCCAATGTAGTGATGCCGCTACACACCCAACAAAACGATTCAAGTAAAACAAGACAGAAAATATCAAGTGTTGGCAAGGATGTGGAGCTAGTGGAAATCTCAAACACTACTGATGAAGAGTCTTAATTGGAACAACCACAGCTGCTGAGTAATATCCATGAGAGCTAAACATACGTATTCTATGACCGAGCAATTCCACTCCTAGGAATCTATTCACTAGAATGCACACATTATGTTCACCAAAAGACATTTATGATAATGTGTACATTAACAGTAGATTGGATTAGGGACGCCTGGGTGGCTCAGTGGGTTAAGCTTCTGCCTTCGGCTCAGGTCATGATCCCACTGTCCTGGGATCGAGTCCCACATCAGGCTCCCTGCTCAGCAGGAAGCCTGCGTCTCCCTCTGCCTGCCACTCCCCATGCTTGTGCTTTCTCTATCTCTGACAAATGGATAAATAAAATATTTTTTAAAAATTAAAAAAAAACAGTAGAATGGATTAATGTATTGTGATACAAACACAGCTATACTGCAGTAAAAATGAGTAACTATATAAGCAACATTACTGATGACTATTAAGCAAAGAAACCAGAAACAAGAGTATACAACTGTCTTTGCTCTCTCAGAATGAACTTCCCTCATAGAAGTGTTCCCTGTGTTCTCCTCTGCCTCTCCATGGACTTGTGGATGGGTTTTGGATGGGTAGGTCTATTTGCTGCCAGAGTTCAGTATAAGGACAACCTAACAGATTCTTCAGAATCAACTTTGTAAGTGATGAAAGTGATCTTTTGAGGGGCACCTGGGTGGCTCAGTGGGTTAAGTATCTGACTCTTTTATTTGAGCTCAAATCATGGTCTCAGGGTCATGGGATCATGCCCCACATAGGGCTCCGTGCTCAGCGGGGAGTCTGCTTGAGATTTTCTCTCTCCCCGTCTCTCTTTACCCCTCCCCCACCCCTCTCCTCCTCCCTCTCTCTGTCTCTTAAAAAAAAAAAAAAAAGAAGTTAGCCTTCATCTATACTTGGAAGGCACAAAGAGGTCTTCTCTATTTTTGTTTTGTTTTGTTCTGAGTGATATATCACACATAGAGAAGAGCGCTAAATGTATTTAAGTAGGAGAATCATCAGGATTTTAGAAAGAAAACTTGAACTGCACTTAAGAGGTTGTGTTCAAAATCCTGACTTCTCTTCTACCTGGGACACTCACGACTATATCCCCAGTGCACAACCTGGAGAAGTACAGTAAATACTTGCTGATAATACAGAGAACACTGAAATTGTCCCAGTAGAGGACAAAGGCATCAACTACAGAAGTAGCCAAGAAAATGGAGAGGTAGGAGTGCTCAGATCTCATACAACAAGAAATCTAGAAGAGTGAGAGGAAGGCATTAAAGATGACTGAACTTTCCATTTTGGGTGACCATGTAGATGGTTAGTCATTAAGCCAAATATGTAATGCAAAAAAAGGAGCAGGTTTAGGAAAAAAGAAAACAAATTCAGTTATACCTATTAGAGATCAAGTGAGTACTTTCAGCAATGATGCCATTTGGCAATGTTACAAATCAGGAACTTACAAGGGAGGCCTCTCTGCTGTAAGATATTGCTGCTAGTGTTTTAGATGTACGTTTGTAAACCATTAAGTGGCTTGCTGGCCACACCCACATATGTGAAGTGACTTGAGTAAAAATTATTCATTGCAGTAAGGTTTGTAATAACAGAATATTTTAGAAACACCTCAAATGCCCGTTAATACCTGATCGGTTAATGTCTGATCTCATTTGCAATGGGTCAAATAGAAAGTCAGCATTTTGGGACAGGTAATTTAAGAGTGAAATAAAAAAGAATGACTCAGTTTAAGTTCACAATACTTTTAAATTAATCTTTTCTATTATACCTGTATTCATAGCAGTCACAAAATAAGCGTAACTTCAAATGAGTGATCTAAAAATCATAACACCATAGTTGGCATGTATTTTAAAGGTCTGATAATCAAGTATTAACCAAGTTCCATAAAATCCTTTTTTTTGTTTTTTTTTTAAGATTTTATTTATTTATTTGAGAGAGAAAGTGAGAGAGAGAGAGAGCACAAGCAGGGGGAATAAGTAAGGGAGAGGGAGTAAGAGGGAGAGGGAGAAGCAGGCTCCTCGATGAGCAGGGAGCCCAACACAGGGCTCGATCCCGGGACTCTGGGATCATGACCTGAGCTGATGGCAGACGCTTAACCGACTGAGCCACCCAGGTGCCCCATAAAATCCTTTATTAAATAAAGTCAAAGCCAACCAATATTTTTAAACTGTAATAATGGGAACCAATGTTTATGTATCACTTCAGAGTTTACAAACCATTTTGAACTTCTGATAATCCTAACAACTACATGGGCTATGTGAACCAGGTGGACATCACCTGCCAAAAGTTAAGATGAAAGCTTTATTTACCTTCCAAGGCAAAGTTTCAAAATTAAGGATAGAGACAGTTTTATTCTTTCAAAAGAATAGAAGTTTAATTCCACTGGTTCCTCAAGCTGCAAGGGAGTTAATGATTTTGTTCCACTCTTCATTTAAATTTAAGTTAAATCTGTAACTTCCAAAAAAGACACACAACTAGCCAAAATAAGGCATAGTGGAAATCTTTGCAAAACCACACTTCATGTCATTTCCTTGTCTCCATCAAATCCTGTAATGGAAGAACTTTATGTTCTAGTTTTCTGAGACAAATTCTAAAAATAAGCTAATATATCGCTCACTGCACAAGACGTATTTTGGGTTGATCCACAAACTCCTATAGATAATATAAAATGTTACCAGAGTAAAAGGATGTCATACTGCATCACCTAGTCTCTGCACAGATCACTCTACAGAGCCTCCTGGGCATCTCCCAGCCCATGGGGTTTACTCACCTCCAAAGGCACGAGGACGGATGGTTTCTTTTTCAGCTCTTCACATTTCCTTTTCTTACAGATTTGATGGCTGTTCTTTCTGTTCTTGCAGTAAGTACATTCACCACAATTGGTCTTCTGCTGGCAGGGCTCACAGACCCCACAGCGCTTTCGTTTCTTCTTTTCCAAAGTAGGTAGCAAAGTTGTATAGGAAGGAGAAGAGGAGGTACTGGCGAGTGACACTGGCCTAGACACCACTGTGTTAGCCACACTGGTCATGCTGATCTGGGAGCTCCCTCCTTCCAATGTGCTGGTACCAGCCTGGGAAAGTTGGATAATGCCCTGGGAAGCATGGATGAGTCCTCGCTCAGGGGCTATGGGGACCCCCTGAGTGTTAGCTGGCAGAAAGCTTATATGAACCTGCTTCTCATTTTCTATATTGCTAATAGTCACTATTGGAGGTACCGAACTTATCTCTGAGTTTGATGATGGCTGAGGAGTGTGACCTGAGCCCAAAGGCAAAATCTGCACAGCGCCCTGGACCTCAAGCCCATATGAAACAGTGCTCTGGGGCTCAAGCCATTCTGGGAGAGCATTATAGGTAGCAATTGGGTTTAGAGGAGCAGGAAGAAAGATAGGTGGGTCTGAGGCAGTACCACCACCCATTCCGAGGATTTGTTGGTCTAGGATAGCACCGAAGACCTCTCCTTGGACTGGAATAGCACCAGGCATCGCTGGTGGGTCTGGGGTCTCATCCAGAGCCTCTCCATGAATTATGTTAGCACCAGGAACTTCCCATCGATGTGGGACAGCACTAAAAGCCTGTCCTACGATAGGTGTGGTATCAGGAATTTCCTGTTGTTCTGGGATAGCTTTGAGTACCTCTTGATGATCTGGTTTAGCACCAAGGGTTTCTTGTTCTGAGCTTGCCAAGAGGAGTTTTATTAATGAGGTAGGATATATTGACCCACCAATGGACAAACAGTTTCTAAGGTCCAATTCCGGTATAACCTTATTAAAGTTTGAGGTGGGGTAGCAATTACGTTCACTTTTGATGGGATCCAGGTAAGAATCAGATAGCTTAAGAGATTCTACTCGTGAACCCAAATCTTCTAACTGAATGCTGGAGTTTCCTTCGTAAGTAACCTTGAGGGCTGCTCTTTGGAGCAAAGGAGCACACAGAGTGTCCTGAGCAAACATTCTAGGGGAGTCGCTGATATCATTCAATGTCTCTTTAGAGAATAGTCCTTCACCACCACATGTCTCTTCCGATGACCCAGGAAGGATCTCTGCTGCAGGGTCACTCTGAGTGGAAATATTTATTTTGGAATCCTCCACCCTTTGGGACCAAGACTGGGTTGTCTCTTGGCTCTCACCTTTAATTAAAGATGCCTTTTGAACACCAGTTAGATTCTCTACATCAGGAGCAATTAGGGGGACTTGTGTTGGAACTGAATCATTTTCTGACTGTTTTACTCCCATGTCAGCAACTACATTATAATCACATCCATGTTGCTTTTCTAAATTTTTAGGAGGTGGAACTTTCTTGGGTTTGGCTATGATCACTGGAGGTTGGGAGAGTCGCCTGCTAAGAGAGGTACTTCGGAGAGCCATTGTAAACCCATTGCAAGTTAAGGATTCTGGGTTCTGAAAAAGAACCTCAGTCCTATCCAAATTCATTCGTGCTGCTCCAGCTCTTGTCAGAAGGCTTCTGACTGGCATAGGTGGTTTGGGTTCTATTTTTTTCTTAACATCTCTTTCTTGAATTAATTGTTTTAATTTTCCAGGGCTAACAGTCTTGACTGATGCCACATTTTTGTTGGCTGCCTTAGATGTCTTCTTCAGTTGGGTGCTTTTCTTTCTGTTCAGATCTTCCCTCCTGACTAATCTGGAAGGCCTTGCATGGCGGGATCGAGACATAGCTACAGAGTAGGAAAAAATGAAAGGGCACAGGGAACAGAGTCATTGGTCCTTTGGAAAGTCTCACTTCTGAGGAGAATCTGGATGCACCATGGTTGAACTCAGTGGCACAAGATTTTGGTCTGAAATAACAAAAAAACATTGGGAGTGAGTCTTTTTCTTATGTATTCTCCCATTTGAAACAGAATATCTACTAATAATTATTAATCAAAATTAGGGCACTGAGAATGTTTGCTGCAAAAGAAAAATACAATAAACACAAAAGATACTCAAGTATCCTTTTAACCCTGGGTTCACAAATAAAGCTCCTTTAAGTACTGTGACAACTGATTTAGTTGATGAAGTTCTATGCACAGAGTGAGCATGGGGGTTATTCTATATTAGAAACCACAACTGCTGTAGTTACATGTAGTTTAAAAATCAAATCCTAATCTTTACAAATTTGGGTACTTAAAAAATTCTCTCTTTCCTCAGCACATCACCACATGGGCAGAGGTGTCATGTGTTGGACAGTAAAGCTGGTAAAACCAGAGGAAGAAGAGGCTTATTATAATTCAAGAAACTCTACTTGGAGATCCAATAGTATTAATACCACATTCCAATTGACAGTCTACAAATTTTGAGCTTTACACATGCACATAAAAATAGCATAAAATCTGAGAAGTTAGTATTGGCAGATTAGGTTACAAATAAGACTCACGGGTCCAACAAATATCTGTTGAGTACCTACTATGTATAAGGAAGGCATTGTGGTGGGCAGTGCCCACACCCAGAAATGATGTCCCTCTTTTCTCTTTCACCCGACTTAATCCAAAGACTGCTGGTTCTAAAATCCCTTCTACCAAGGGTCCCAAAAGTCTCATGATGAATGCCTAGGCAAGGAAATTGGAAATAAAGAGAAAATGAGATAATTAGAATGGTAAAGCATTCTAGGCAAGCAACTATTATTTGGAAGGTAAGCAAGAGAAAAGAAGAAAATGAAAGCGGACTGACTAAGCCATCATTAATTATCTTTGGTCTCCTCAGATTGCTTACCCTAATGCAGAATAAAACCAAACTATGAACAAGAATAAAGCTCACCATACAAGATGTATCAATATACTCTCTAAAGATCACAGAATCAAGAGTGGTACAACTGAGTGGGTGAGGATTCTTGAACAATTGACAGGTTGTTGGATTTGTAAGAAAGCATGGTGTAGGATAGTTACCAAAAACTGATTTGCAACCAGTGGTCAACGGTCTGTGACAAAATCAGAAAAAAACAGGCAGTATCAAGTTTTTCATAAAGTTGAATTTATTCATTTTAAACAACTCTTCTTGGGGCACCTGGGTGGCTGTCAGTTAAGCAACTGCTTTTGGCTCAGGTCATGATCCTGATGTCCTGGAATTGAGCCCCGAGTCGGGCTCCCTGCTCAGCGGGGAGCCTGCTTCTCCCTCTCCCTCTCTCTCCCCTCTGCAGTGCTCTCTCTCGCTATCTCTCTCTCTTTCTCAAATAAATAAAATCTTTAAAAAAATGATAATAATAATAAACAACTCTTCTTTACTCTGAAGTTAAGCCTTCCAGTTTTCTCTCATTAAAATGTCCTTTCTTGGGGTGCCTGGGTGGCTTAGTCGATTGAGCAACCCGCTCCTGACTTCCACTGGGGTCAGCTTGGGTCATGATCTCAGGTCAGGGGATGGAGACCCACGACTGGATCCGAGTTGAGGGAGAGTCTGATTGGGATTCTCTCTCTCTTCTCCCTCTGTCCCTCCCCCTGCTCACACTCAGCCTCACTTGCTTTCTCTCAAATAAATAAATAGGGATGCCTGGGTGGCTCAGTGGGATAAGCCTCTGACTTCAGCTCAGGTCATGATCCAGGGTCCTGGGATGAAGGCCCGCCCCCTACCTCCCCTGCTGGTCTGCCAGGAATCCCCACTCAGTGGGGAGTTGGCTTCTTCCTCTCCCTCTGCCCCTCCCCCCTGTTCGAGCTCTCTCTCTCTCTCTCTCTCTCTCAAGTAAATAAAATCTTTTTAAAATAATAAATAAATAAAACCTTTAAAAAATGTCCTTTCTTTAAAAAAGTAATAGAAGTCCTTTCTTTTGTCAAAAGGTAGCGATAGGTTTATTTTATACTGTTATTACTTGGCAAAGTAAAAACTTGAACAGCCCTCTATCATTCTCAAATTGATTTGTTTTTGTTGTACTGATCTGATCCAGGTAATCCTGGGATGCACTGGTTGGTTTAGTAGCTAAAGATGTGTCCATCAGAAAGCTGTGAGTTTGAATCTGTGATCACCAGCTATGTCCTTCCAGAACCTATTTAACTGAGTCAAAGTTTCTACACCTGAAATGAGGTTGTTTTGAGGAATCACTGGGCTCCTACAGGGAAAGCCTGGTGGCTTCCGAGTGGTATCTGAGGTTGAGGAGGGAGTCGGGGAAGGTAAGGTAAAAAGGACTTTGTAAGTAGGCAGACCTGGGTTCAGTTTCCAGCTCAGAAACATTACTAGTCATGTGATTCTGATATATTCCTCAGTCTCTCTATACTTCAGTTTCCTTATGTGTAATCGAATAGGAAGCATAATAGTACTGACCTCATTGGGTTACCATGAGAATAAAATGAGATGACGTGTGTGAACACTTAGCACAGGGTTGGCATATAATAGGTGTTTAATAATAAATGGGAGGTAAAAAAATAAAGGCTGCTTATACTTCCAAAATACAAAAAATAATAAGAGAAAATGAGCTAAAGAGTGGTTATCATTATTATCAAAACAGTTTAACCCACAGTCTGCCATATTCTGCCAAACAAGATCTAGTTCTTTGGTTTCTGTTATCACCTAACACATTGTAAGCCAGGCACTGTAGATCCCAGAGCACAACATTTAGAGTCAAAAGCATTGTGCCTTTAAGACAGACTTTTTAAATAGACATTAGTAATAACATTAACCACAAGAAAAATAAGTCTGATAAATCTGTGCTAAATACAAACACTAGACCAGAGAATACTTGACTTGAGTTCTTGGCAACTAAGCTTACCGCTTTCCCCCTTTTCTTAAAAAAAGAAAAAAAGTTTTTGGCTTGCACTAACTTTTTGGCTGTGAAAAACT
This sequence comes from Neomonachus schauinslandi, assembly GCF_002201575.2. Lineage (NCBI taxonomy): Eukaryota > Metazoa > Chordata > Mammalia > Carnivora > Phocidae > Neomonachus > Neomonachus schauinslandi. Next base: position 97,626,221 of record NC_058408.1, on the reverse strand, counting down.
GTAGGACATTTTCTCCAAAGACCACTGCTTTTTGTACCAGTATTTTTAGAAAAAAAAAAGACATTCCAATTCTAATCTCCAAAAAGTCAGCAGTCTTTATAAGGATGTTTTTTTCAGATAGCAAAAAGCAATCCTTTCCATTCTTTAGAAATTCAACAATATCGGTATAAGCTTGCTTTATCTCTTGTATCAAGATTACATTGCTAAAAAATTATTAGGAGCATATAATCTAGGTATTGCAATCAGCCACGAAAATTAAAATTCACACATGTAGGCAAGTAATCTGGATATGCCAGAAGGTGTCATGGGATCTGCCTTTGAGAGTAGTTTATAAACTGATCTCTGTCTCATATATTCTTTTATATTTTTAAATTAAAGTGCTTTAGAAATTCAGACTTGTAATTAAGATAATGTTTACCATTCAAATCTTATCTCCTGAAAAAGAGCCTGCCAAGGAAATGTAAAAGGTATGAGCAACATGGATTGGGAAGATGTGGCCTCTTTAAATGGTAACAGCCTTTTTATGAGATCGTGAAAGAGGCCAATGACCCCTGAAAAACCCAACTGCAGGGGAGAAACCACTGGGTACCACCCAGCCAAAGAAATAGACAATCAGAAACAAAATAAGGGCTCCCACAAGATCCTAATTTTATCACCCTTGGCTCCACTGATGAAATGTGACCTTCTTTTGTGATAAACTAAGCTATCCCCAGGGCTGAACCCTGGGAGGAGAGGCAGCAAGCTTTTTTTTTTTTTTTTGAAATTTGTGGGGGAAAAAAAACCAATGTAGTCCATTCTATTAAACAGGTCCGTATTTAAATATGGAATTATCCCCACAGATCTACTGATATTTATTTTCCTTATTAATCTATAAACATTATTAAATGCTCCATCTCCCCTTAACCCCCATAGGATAATATGATCAGAGCAGAAAATAAGAGAATAGTGTTCCTGTTATTAAACATATACCATAGGCCCTAATTATTTGCAATTAATTGATACTATTCTGTGGGTTCTTATTTTCCTGGAAGAGAAAACAAAATGAAACAAACAAACAGAAAACCCAACCACTGTGGGATGTAAAACATTAGTTAGCAAGTGTTTTCACCAGAGGGCACCAAAAATAAAAATTCTTTTTCCTAAAATGTCCTTGTGATATAGGAGACTAGAGCATATGAGATCCAAACATTATAAGCCAGGAGATAAAAGGCCAGCATATAATTTGAAACATGAAAAGACATGATGCCAGCCTAAAGTAGAGAATATAAAGAAGTGGCTTGAGTAGGCCCCAAGGTGAATATGATAAACATTGCCTGTGTAAGGATCTGCTAATTATTCACAAGTAACTTAAACTTACCTAACCAAACTGGTCAACAAATAGGGTCAGGTATTTTCGTCACTATTATTTGAGCTTACTAAGTATTCAACCTTTCCTTACAGAGGGCCTTTTTTGTAATTAATGAAGTAATCCCTTTGCCTAGAAAATAAAAATCTTACTTCCTAAACTGTATCAGTTGTCTATAAAGGACGATGTTGACAGCACCTCGTCAGAAAATCCTCTCCCACCTACATCCCTCCTTCTGGATCTCCCAAAGTCCCCTGGGTAGGAAGTGGCTGAACTGATGTAACCATACAGCACACATGTCAATTTAAAATTATATTGCAACCCTTCCCACTACCAGCAGTGGCCAAAAAAGTGGTGAGTGAATTCATCTGTAGGGCTAGAGGCAAAAGAGGTTCTGATTTCATGGTCACTCCATTCAGCTGCTTAGAATTTAAAGCCTGTTGCCCTTGACTGAGAAATTGAAGATGTAAAACATATCTTTTAAAAAGGCACCACCTGACTTAGCTTCATCCAGCAACTAAGTTCTACATCTAAAGGAAGAGGAGGTGGGCGGCTGCTTGCAGTTCCTAGATAGTCTTCAACCACAGGAAGTGTGAGAGCCCTCCGCACAAGGAAAGGCTGTTCAAGGAAACTCACTAGAATACCAGCAGATTTAGTCAAAGGCTCCTTCCATATGTAAAACACCCCTGGCTGCCCTGCAGAGAGCAAGAAAAAAAAAAAGGGGGCCTAAGAGGGCCACAGAAAAGGGAAGGGAGAAGTTAAAATGGAGATAGAACGACTCTTCCAAAAACAAGAAAAACATAAAATACAAGGGGAATAGTAAGCCTAAGGAAGAAAAGTCTAAAGGGGAGAGGGGGAGCAAAAGACAGAGTTAAGAGGAAGAAATTTATGGTAATAAAGGTTGAATAAAAAAAACACAACTGGGATCAAAATGCTTTAGACTATAAAGGTAAACCTAGGGGGTTAAAAAGAAATTTAAGTGTGCAGGGAAAGAAAGATAGATGCAAAGAGAGTGGGGGAGGGGATGGACAAACCAGATAAAGAAGACCGGAGAGGGAAGAGAAACAAAGAGCAGGAACAGTGGTGATCCAAACCTCCGACCTAAACCTCCCACCCATCAATTCTGGAAAACCAGAGCTGAACATGATAGTTAACTCTCATTAAAATGGTTAAATGGTGGTTGAAGATTGTAAATCTCAGCTACTAATCTTTGCAAAGAAAAAGGGAGAGTATGTGCCAATAACTCCCCTGTATCTTGATTCTGAAGTTTAGCTGAAATCATAACATGGCTTTAAACACTGTCAGAGGCTACCAACCAACCTATTCAAGATCTCTTAACGGGGGAGGCAAGGGAGGATTTTAACCAGTGTAACCTAAAACCGATTAAAATCAGGAAACACACCCATAATCACAGTACTGAAGTCTTTTCGTTCTTGGAAACTATACGGACTAACCTCCAAACATTTATCTATGCACCTACTTGCGTGTACCACCCTTGTTTAACTGTGGTCATAAATTCCCGATATGCCCTAAATTACTCTTGCCCTAACTGGTTAACAAGCAAATATATTTGCATACATGCATACATGCATACATACGTGTGTGTTTGGCATCCTGAGGCCTAAAGAAGCCATCGTCTTTATAAATTTATTTTACTAAATATTGCTGGGAGAAGGGCAAGTGAGGACATTTGGGCTCAGGGCCGACCTGAGGCTGCTGCCCTACAGCGCCGCCCTTCAACCCATCCCGGTGCGGCGCGCAGCGCACCCCGCGGACACTAGACTATGCACCGTATCTTTCACTCGCTTCAAGTCTCGAAGCACTTACACTTTATTTCTTCATAAACTGTCCATTACCATGTATTGTGCAGCTCACGTGGTACCGGCGAGTGGAACTGGGGCGAAGTGGCACATGAGTGACCGATGCAAAATGGTTAATTTGGGAAGAGGACGAGCTGGGGGCAGGGGAAAGGCTCCTAGTCCAAGCAGTATTTGTTCTCTTGGTAATACATTCATTTTTATTGGGTCAGAAATGCGCAATTTGGGTTCCCCATTCATGTGGAAAGGCTACTGGAGCCGGCCGGCAACTTCCTGACCACTTTTTGTGGAACTGTGTGGACTGCATACAGCCCTTCCAGCAGCTCAATCAGTTGGGCGTCTGGGTGAGAGGGAGAAAGGGGAAGAGAGGAGAGAGGGAGAGGGAGAGGGAGAGAGATCTAGCCCCTTCCCTCCCCGACACGTGAAGGGCTGGCGGCCCTGGCCGCAGGCTCGGGCCGGAATCCGGCCCCTCCCCGGGGCCGCAGCACCCAGCTCTGCGCACCTCCGGGCTCCCGGATCCCGCCAGTGGGGCTGACGCGACGGCAACGCCAGCGCGCTCGGCGACCTGGTGGCGCTCCTAAGAGGTTTTTTAAAAAGCCATTTTGACAGAACACTAATTCTATTCCCAATTCCCTTCTTCCCCGATCTGTGTAACTCTGGGTCACCTCGGGTCAGACTCCCCTACTACCTTGGAGTCCCCTCCCCGAAATGCTCAGGGAGGGAAGTGCCAAATGTTTCCCAACGAATCTATCCCCTACACAAGCGTGGGGGAGGGAGAAAATCTGTTTGGGGGTGCGCTTGATTATGCGACAGGACGGGCTCCCCACCCGCAACTTGCCCTAACTCTTTCTCATCTTGAGGCGCCGGACTTCCAACTCTCCGAAGAGGCGCATGGGTCGCCGGCACCTTCAGGGATCCCCGAAGGCACACTTGCCCTCCCCCAGTCCGGGCTGCAGCGGCGCCCGAGGTCCGAGCCCACGGCGCCCCCGCCTCCGCTCCCCGCCATCCCGCGCCGCAGCTGGGCCTCGGGGGCAGGCGGCCGAGTCCTCCGGCCGGGAGCATTGTTTACCACCCGCAACAAAAGCTCCCCAAGCGGTTCGGGGCAGGGGGTCGCCGCGGGGAGTGGGCCCACCCCTGCGGACCCGGAGAACCCGCGGACGCCCAGCTCTGGCCTTCATCCCAGCCCCAGCCGAGTACCGCCCCTCGCACCCCCTTCCGGCCTCCGCGTGAGGGTCCCCTCACCCCTGCCCTCTGCCCAGTCCCCAGCTCACCACCGGCCCGCTCTGGCTCGGAGGGCAGAGCGCGTGCCCCCGGCTCCAAGCCCGCACCAGCCCTCGGGCAAACTTTCCAACTCGCGCCGGTCCCCACAACTTGGGAGCCCAGGGCCCCGGCGGGCGCGAGGAGCGTGAGCGGGCCCAGGGCGGACACCTACCGGCAGCCTGGCAGGGTCAGGGCCCGAGCCCCCGGGGTGGGCGGCAGCTTCCCAAAGGTCCACAGAGGAGAGGCAGGTAGAGTTGCATGACTGGGGCGGGGCAGGGGGTTGTCCCAGGGGGCAGACCCGGGAGCCGAGGGACTGGCGGCTGCACGCACAAAGCGGTGCGGGAGCGGATTGCGCTGCCACTCCCCGCCAGGTCAGCCCCCCGGAGCAGTAGTGTCTCCCCAGGACAGACCTCAGGGAGTGAAGCAGGGGCTCTGCCTTTGCTGGACCCTGCACCACTGAGCTAGAGTCAAAATGCGAGCTGGATTTCCCCAAACTGGAGCTGGACTCCCCTCTCGACCCTTACCCCTCCCCTTCGCCCTCCTCTCTCATAACACCCTTTTTTTTTCTTCTTTAAGGTCAAAAGGGAGTATTGGACCCGAAGAGAGGTGTCAAGGGTTTCTTGTCATTATCTTTTTTCCCGAGGGGCTCTTGGGCTGAGAGACAAATTTTAGGGTTTCTAAATTGAATGTTTATAGATAGATCAAGGGAATGCCAGATCAGAGATGACACAGTTGAGCAATATCTGGGTTGCAGATGATGGTAAACTATCCTCAACACCAAAGAGAGGCCGGAGGAGGGTTGGGTTCCCTTGACTCTAGGCTTGATGTCTGAAAAGGTCATCATTACATTTTTGCTGGCTATTTGGCCCTTGTACATTGAGGGTGGTCGTATTCACTTTATGGATGAAGCGATGAAGGCACCAGAAGAAGTAAGTTTTTAACATTAGAAGGAATAACCAGTGGCATTATGCCAAATTAAGACTGGGTGGTGCTTTGGAATTTCTCCCTAAATGTTGGACGGCCGTTGCTTCTTCCAGCGGTCAGTCGTGACACAGACAAGGGAATCCAGATCTTTCATGGGCTCACAGATGTAAGGAAAATGGTGTTCATGGAACTATCGTTCCTCCCACGTCAAAACTTCAGCTGGAGAGAAAGACTCATCCTATCATTCATTACCTTCAACACCATTCTAACCCGATTCTGCACATAATTTTTATTCTTTGGTATACTTGCTTTAATAAGCATAACCAGATTGTTCCTTTGAGAAAGATTCCTAAACTTGGGGGCGCCTGGGTGGCTCAGTCGTTAAGCGTCTGCCTTCGGCTCAGGTCATGATCCCAGAGTCCTGGGATCGAGTCCCGCATCGGGCTCCCTGCTCCGCGGGAAGCCTGCTTCTCCCTCTCCCACTCCCCCTGCTTGTGTTCCTGCTCTCGCTGTGTCTCTCTCTGTCAAATAAATAAATAAAATCTTAAAAAAAAAAAAAAAAGAGAAAGATTCCTAAACTTTCAACCTTTCTCACGGATTGATTCATTCAAATTTATTCTTAAGTTAGGATATAGGTATACAGAGATGAATAAAATTTGCCTCTTAAACAGAAGGAACACAAATCCTGGTTGACAAGCAGAACAAACTAATGACTGCACTACCGTGTTTTCAGGGCTACAGTCAGACAACTACCTTAGTTGCAGAAAGTAAAAACATGTGGCATTTTAAAAAAATCTTATCTGCAATAATGGACTTTTCTCAATGTTTCCAAAAGCCTAATTATTAATACCTTGTCAGAAACAATCTCCGAGGACCTAGATGAAAAGAATGTTGGGGGGGGGCGCCTGGGTGGCTCAGTCGTTAAGCATCTGCCTTTGGGTCAGGTCATGATTCCAGGGTCCTGGTATCGAGCCCTGCATCAGGCTCCCTGCTCGGTGGGAAGCCTGCTTCTCCCCCTCCCACTCCCCCTGCTTGTGTTCCCTCTCTCGCTGTGTCTCTCTCTGTCAAATAAATAAATAAAATCTTAAAAAAAAAAAGAAAGAAAAGAATGTTGGGAGAGTTTGACTCATAACTTGATCTCCATAAAAAACAAAAAGAAAGAACATCTAAAAAAGAAGAATAGGGGCGCCTGGGTGGCTCTATGGGTTAAGCATCTGCCTTCAGCTCAAGTCATGATCTCAGGGCTCCCTGCTCAGCGGGGAGTCTGCTTCTCCCTCTCCCTTTGCTGCTCCCCCTGCTTGTGCTCTCTCTCTCTGTGTCAAATAAATAAATAAAATCTTTCAAAATAAATAAAAAAGAAAAAAGAACAAAGGAGAAAAGATTATCATGAAATAGCAATATCCTGGCATTTGTCAATTACCTGAAGTGATTAACTTTAAAAAGCATTGAAATGGGAAAATCACACAAAGATGTAGAAAAATGTCCATGGTGGGACACCTGGGTGGCTCCGTTGGTTAAATGTCTACCTTCAGCTCTGGCTCTGGTCATGATCCCAGGGTCCTGGGATCGAGTCCTGCATTGGGCTCCTTGCTCAGCGGGGAGTCTGCTTCTCCCTCTGCCTGCCACTCCCCCTGCTTGTGCTCTCTCTCTGATAAATAAATAAATAAATAAAATCTTTTTAAAAAATGTCCATGGTAACGCTCATTCCCTTCATTCTATAAATGTTAGTTGAATCCATACTACATGTCAGGCACGGTTCTAAACTTTGAGAAAACAGCAATAGCAAAATGAAACTTCTGCCCTTGTGGAGCTTCCATTCCATCATGGAGTGGTGGGTAGGGCCTAAAATAAAGAAGGTAAATAAGCAGAATATATATAGTGTGTCAGATGGTGATGGTTAGAGGGAAGAGGGGAAAAGCAGGGAAGGGGACAGGGAGTGCTGGGGAAAGTTGCAATTTTAAAGATTATTTATTTTCGAGAGAGAGCAGAGGGTCGGGTGGGAGGTGCAGGTTGGAGAGAGGCAGAGGGAGCAGCAGACTTGGGACTCCATCCCAGGACCCTGGGATCATGCCCCTAAAGCTGCAATTTTAAATACAGCAATGAGTTCGTTAAGGAGATCTGAAAAAGATAAAGGAGGGAGCTGGAGGAGATTTTATGTGTAGGAAAAATCAAGTGCAAAGGCCCTATAGGTGAGATTGTGTTTATGGCAACACAACAATTTCACTGTGTTTCACAACAGTATAACATTGGAAACTCTATATGTCAAAAAAAGTATAGATCGCTCCCACTGGCCAAGTCTGGGACAATTTTGAATTCGGAAAAGAGGTTTCATTTGGAAAAACAAATTGAGAGTCATCAGCATGCAGATCGTATTTATTATTTTTTTATTTATTTACCCAACACAGGGCTTGAACTCACGATCATGAGATCAAGACCTGAGCTGAGATCAAGAGTCAGACACGACCGGGCGCCTGGGTGGCTCAGTTGGTTAAGCGACTGCCTTCGGCTCAGGTCATGATCCTGGAGTCCCGGGATCGAGTCCCGCATCGGGCTCCCTGCTCGGCAGGGAGTCTGCTTCTCCCTCTCCCACTCCCCGTTTGTGTTCCCTCTCTCGCGGTGTCTTTCTCTGTCAAATAAATAAATAAAATCTTAAAAAAAAAAAAAAAAGAGTCAGACACAACCAACTGAGCCACCAGGCACCTCCACATGTACATGATATTTACATCCACATTGGTATCTGTGTCTTAAACATCTCACCAAACATCACCAGGTCCATCTGAACCTATCAGAAAAGGGGTCTGATGTTTTTAACAGAAACTAAAAGGTTGATCAACTCATAAGGAACTAGTCAATAACATTAAGTGTCTACCCAAGAAGAAGAAAAGAAAGTGATCCCAGGACTCTGGGATCATGACCTGTGCCGAAGGTCTGATTGAGCCACACTGATTGAGCCACCCAGGCGCCCCAAGATATAACTAATTTCATCTTACCTGCTTACTAATTTACCTTAGGCAGTGCCCTAGGAAAAAAAATATATACTCTCCTCAAATACACACACACATACACATACACACATGCACACACACACGCACTCTCACAGTTTCTTTCCTAAAGAATATAATCTCGATTGGCAAAAATTTTTAAATTTGGCAATACTGTCTCTTCAGAGAAAGAGAGCACAAGCAGTGGGGAGTGGCGGGCAGAGGGAGAAGCAGACTCCCTGCTGAGCAAGGACCCCCCCCCCACAATGAGGGGCTCAATCCCAGGACCGTGGGATCATGACCAGAGCCAGAGCCGAAGGCAGACATTTAACCGACAGAGCCACACAAGTGTCCCACCATGGACATTTTTCTACATCTTTGTGTGATTTTCCGATTTCAATACTTTTTAAATTAATCATTTCAGTTAATTGACAAATGCCAGGATATTGTTATTTCATGATAATCTTTTCACCTTTGTTCTTTGTTCTTTTTTATTTATTTATTTTTAAAGTTTTTTTTTATTTATTTGACACACAGAGAAAGAGAGAGAGAGCACAAGCAGGGGGAGCATCAGAGGGAGAGGGATAAGCAGACTCCCTGTTGAGCAGGGAGCCCTGAGATCATGACTTGAGCTGAAGGCAGATGCTTAACCAACTGAGCCACCCAGGCTGGCTCAGTTGGTAAAGCATATGACTCTTGTTTTTTTAAGATTTTACCCATTTATTTGAGAGAGAGAGTGAGCAAGAGAGAGCACAAGCCAGGGAAGGGGCAGGGGGAGAAGGAGGAGCAGACTCCCCGCCAACCAGGGAGCCCGACGTGGGGCTCGATCCCAGGACCCTGGGATCACGACTCCAGCCGAAGGCAGATGCTTAACCGGCTGAGCCACCCAGGCACCCAAGCATGTGACTCTTGATCTCAGGGTCGTGAGTTCAAGCCTCATATTGGGCATGGAGCCTGCTTAAAAAAATAAATAAATAAAAATAAAAATAATTTTTAAAAAATCAACTAAACTAAAAGACTACCTACTAACTGGGAGAAGATATTTGCAAATGACGTATCCAATAAAGGGTTAGTATCCAAAATATATAAAGAACTGATACAACTCAACCCCCCAAAAAAACCAAATAATAGTGAAAATATGGGCAGAAGATATGAACATACATTTCTCCAAAGAAGATACACAGATAGCCAATAGACACATGAAAACATGTTCAACATCAGTCAACATTAGGGAAAGGAAAATCAAAACCACAATGAGATATCACCTCACATCTGTCAGAATGGCTCAAATAAAAAAACACAAGAAACAAGTGCTGGCGAGGATGTGGAGAAAAAGGAACCCTCTTACGCTGTTGGTGGGAAGGCAATCTGGTATAGCCACTGAGAAAAACAGTATGGAGTTTCCTCAAAAAATTAAAAATAGAATTACCATATGATCGAGTAATTCTGCTACTGGATATTTACCCAAAGAATATGAAAACGCTAATTTGTAAAGATACATGCACCCCTATGTTTACTGCATTATTTACAATAGGCAAATTATGGAAACAGCCTAAGCGTCCATTGATAGAAGAATGAATAAAGAAGGGGTGCCTGGGTGGCTCAGTTGGTTAAGTGTCTGTCTTCAGCTCAGGTCATGATCCCAGGGTTCTGGGACAAGCCCTGCCTTGGGGCTTCATGCTCAGTGGGGAGTCTGCTTCTCCCTCTCCTGCTGCCCCTCCCCCTGCTCGTGTGCACTCTCTCTTTCTCTCTCAAATAAATAAATAAAATCTTTTTAAAAATTAAAAAAAGAATGGATAAAGAAGATATGATACACACACACACACACACACACAATGGAATATTATTCAGCCATGATAAAGAATGAAATCTTGCCATTTGCAATATTGTTGGATCTAGAGAGTATAACGCTAAGTGAAATAAGTCAGTCAGAGAAAGACAAATACCATACAATTTCACTCATATGTGGAATTTAAGAAACAAAATAAATGAGCAAAATTTAAAAAAAAGAGAGAGAGAGAGAAACCAAGAAACAGACTCTTAACTATAGAGAACAAACTGATGGTCACCAGAGGGGATTCTCTCTCTTCCTCTCCCTCTTCCTGCTCATGCTCACTAGCTCGTTTGTGCTCTCTCTCTCTCTCAAATAATTAAATCTTAAAAAAAAAAAATAGAAAAACATTTATGCTGTCAATTCTGCCAGAAGTTCAAGAGAGCAAGAAAAACTTAGAGTAGAAAAGACTCAAGGGAATTACTGGAGAATTTGCACTGAGCAAGTTTGCAGGAATTTAGGGCATTTATTGGTTCATTTAATGGCAGACACAGACCTACAACCTTTTTCTCTCTCAAGTTTCTAAACTGAATTCAAAGATTGTCAAGAATACACAGGGTCCGTACAACACATGGTAGGTACAAACCAAAAGACATTTCAGTGAAGAAGGTGGAAGAAAGGAAATCAAATTGGTATTCTGAAGGAAAAAAACCAAAAAACAAAAAAAACTGGTATTTCCAGAATTGTTTTGAAAGGAAGTAGGATTGGCATGTCTTCACAGTAATTGTAAAGCATGAAGACATATGAAGATGAAACAAGATCTTTTATATTATAGACAACTTCCAAAAGGACCAAACTTCCAATGGAGACCTATCTGAATGTGGTCAAAGTGAGCCTGTTTTGGTGCAAGCTCCTTCCCTACTTAGGACAAGATTAGGCCATTTTCTCCTTTTATGCCTTGTCCAGCAATGTCATGGGTTACCTTTTCAATCCACTAATTCAATTGTTCTCTTAACCTCTCCCAAACTCAACTTGGAAGCACCCTCCCTTGACCTCTATATTACCATCATCCATTTTCTCTACTGCTTGCAAGCAGCAGAATTCTCTTAGAGCCTTAGCCAGCTTCAGTATCTTAAGACCTAAATCTGCCTGAAGTCTTTATTGCTCCTCAGTACTCCCTCTTTGGGGAGATTTTTAGCCTCTTTCTGCCATGGGACCTGTTCTAAGCCTTCATTTTTCTCACCACCAAAGCTGCTCATAGCCAAAGCTGTCAAGTGGGACCCTCAAGCAATAGATTTCTTTTTTTTTTAATTTTTAGATTTTATTTATTTATTTGACAGCATAAGAGAGCACAAGCAGGGGAAGTAGCAGAGGGAGAGGGAGAAGCAGGCTCCCCACGGAGCAGGGAGCCTGTAACAGGGAGCTCATTGCAGGGCTTGATCCCAGGACCCCAGGATCATGACGGGAGCCGAAGGCAGAAGCCCAACCAACTGAGCCACCCAGGTGCCCCAAGCAATAGATTTTCTTACTTACCTTTCCCACCCTTCTTCAGCAGTAGTATTTCCTTCCTTTGCTGAAGTTTCTTCTGTTATATGGCTACTCTGTAACTTTTGCTCTGGAGGCCATAGTGTCCATGCTACTTTAAGCTGTTTTTACTATTTTAAGGGCCCTTCTTTCTAGCATCCTCAGTCTCTTCTTCAATGCTCCATCTTCTCTGCATTCTAGAGGTCTTTATATTTAGCATGCCCAGGTCATCCCTTTACCTGATCTTGCTCTCCCATCTAATTTCAGCGCCATTTCTCCGCATGACAAATTCTATTTCTTGCTGTTTCTTGTTCCTATAACATCTATTTATTCCCGAGCCTGCTGACCCACTCTCCCAAAGTCACATTCCCAGCACAGTTTCATGCTCCTTCCCCCCACCATTACTTTTGACATGCCTCCATCCTGGAATTCTGTGACACGTGTAGGCCATCCTGGTTCTTGTCTTACATGTCCAGCCAAAATGCTGTCACCATCTTCTCTCTCTTCTTCAGAGTTCTCTCAGCACTGCAAGTACTTTAGGATTCTGATCCAGCAGAAGACTTCCAAAGCTGAATCCAGCCCAGAATATTTTGCTTTGTAACTCCAGCCCCTAATTTCTCACCTCGGAAGCCATGGGCAATATTCCTGATCTATTTTCCTTTCATTTTTACCTGAAGCATTCTGGGGCCTGTTCCATGCAAATGTTTCTCTGTGTCACACGTGGTGACCTCCACTTATTAGGCAGTTTTGTTTTTTTTTTAAGATTTTTATTTATTTATTTGAAAGAGGGCAAAAGCGAGAGCCTGAGCAGAGAGGAGGGGCAGAGGGAGAGGGAGAAGCCGGCTCCCAGCTGAGCAGGGAGCCTGACCTGTGGATCCCGGGATCCTGGGTTCATGACTTGAGCTGAAGGCAGACGCTTAATGGACTGAGCCACCCAGGCGCCCCTATTGGGCACTTTAAAAGCAACTGCCTTCGGCTCAGGTCATGATTCTGGAGTCCCGGGATCGAGTCCCACATCGGGCTCCCTGCTCAGCAGGGGGTCTGCTTCTCCCTCTGACCCTTCCCCTCTCATGCTCTCTGTCTCCCATTCTCTCAGATAAATAAATAAAATCTTTAAAAAAATAAAATAAAATAAAAGCAACTGCCTGAACTATTTCTGGACATTTTCTTCCTCCCTAGTGAGAATTCAAAGCTATCTTAATTACTGGGTGAGTCTCTCCTAACAAACACATTTTCTCTGGCTTTGTGAATAGAAGGGATGGAAGGTTGGAACAGATACAGTTCTGCCTGGAATGTCTTCCCTCCTCTTCTGTCTCTCCTTCCTCTTTATTACTCTTATTCTTGTCAATCTGGCAAACTTCTCCTCCTCCCTCAGAGCCCAGCTCCCAGAGCTCTTTGTCTATGAAGCCTCCCGAAACAACCCAGGCAGAATTAGGAGAGCCACAGCTCCTTCCATACTGCTTCTGCAGCATTTCCACATCTCTATCATAGCACCTCTCACACACTCCACTCCACTTGCTAAGCCATATGCCCCGCAAGGGGCTTATCTGATTCCCTGTGCTTAGCTCAGTGTCTGGCTCATAGAGGACACCAAATGGCTCAAGAAATTTTGTTGGGGCACCTGGATGGCTCAGTAGGTTGAGCATCTGACTTTTGGTTTCATCTCAGGTTATGATCTCATGGGTCATGAGATTGAGCCCTGCGTAGGGCTCTGGGCTCAGCGGGGAGTCGGCTTGAAGATTCTCTCCCTCTGCCCCTCCCCACCCCACATGCATGCCCTCTCTCTTTCTCCCTAAAATAAATAACTAAATGTTAAAATTTTTGTTGTTGTTGTTGTTAAATACCTCTCTGAGGTCCGATCTAAACTCTATGGCTGCAATCCAGCAATTCTATGTTTGCACAACTGAGACTAATTTCTTCTTTTTTTTTTAAGATTTTATTCATTTACTTATTTGAGAGAGAGAGAAAGAGAGAGAATGAACTGGGGGAGGAACAGAGGGAGAGGGACAGGCAGACTCTGCTCTGAGCACAGAGCCCGATGGTGGGCTCGATCCCACAACCCCGAAATCATGATCTGAGCCAAAATAAGGAGTCAGATGCCTAACTGACCGAAGCTACCCAGGTACCCCAAGACTAATTTCGTGATAAGCTTCATGGTGTCACAATACCTTAAACATGACAATAAGTGTAAAGCACCTACAACAGGCCCACACAAAGCAGGGGCCCTGTAGGTCTCTTTCCCATATATTCCCCCTTATCTTCAGGATAAGATTGTTATCTTCTATTTCTTTTGGATCTTATCTTTGTATAGGACTTCATACTGTAATACTGTATTAATAATAATAAATATTACTGACAGGCCAAATATTGTCTGACAGAAGCAATTGGATAATTGTCCAAAGTGTTTTTATCTTCTGGCAGGAAAAACAGTAAGTAAATCCGTCAGTGTTACTATTGCTTAAGTGTGTGAATAGTAATTGCTACTGTGATGGAGTATGAGTACTATCTTTACACATTAAAACTCTGCTCCCGGGGGCGCCTGGGTGGCTCAGTTGGTTAAGCAACTGCCTTCGGCTCGGGTCATGATCCTGGAGTCCCGGGATCGAGTCCCGCATCGGGCTCCCTGCTCAGCGGGGAGCCTGCTTCTCCCTCTGACCCTCCCCCCTCTCATGTACTCTCTCATTCTCGCTCTCTCAAATAAATAAATAAATCTTTAAAAACAAACAAACAAACAAAAAAAACCCCTCTGCTCCCGGGGTGCCTGGGTGGCTCAGTCCTTAAGCATCTGCCTTCGGCTCAGGTCATGATCCCAGGGTCCTGGGATGGAGCCCGGCATCGGGCTCCACGCCCAGCGGGAAGCCTGCTTCTCCCTCTCGCACTCCCCCTGCTTGTGTTCCTTCTCTCACTGTCTCTATCTCCGTCAAATAAATAAATAAAATCTTAAAAAAAAAAAAAAACTCTGCTCCCTAAATAAGTACGGCTTAAATTGTAACCTGAATGCTGCAAACCGCCAAGTTTATCTCTCTAAACTTAAAGTCCATTTTTTAAAAAAAGATTTTATTTATTTATTTGACAGAGCGAGAGAGCACCAGCAGAGGGAGCAGCTGGTGGAGGGAGAAGCAGGCTCCCCGCTGAGCAGGGAGAACTATGTGGGGCTCCATCCCAGGACCCTGGGATCATGATCTGAGCCAAAGGCAGATGCTTAACCAACTGAGCCACCCAGGAGCCCCTTAGAGTCCATTTTTGAGTTCCAGATTATTTCAACTTGGATCCTTCACAGACCTTTAAACTCAACTTTCTTTCTTTCTTTTTTTTTTAATAGGCTCCACGCCCAACATGGGGCTTGAACCCATGACCCTGAAAGAGTCATGTGCTCTACTGCCTAAGCCGGCTAGGTGTCCCTAAACTCAATATTTCCAATACCATATTATTCTCTCTCTCTCTCTCTTAACGTTCTAATCACTTAAGTTTTTTGTCTTTATTTTTATTTTATTTATTTATTTTTAAATTTTAACTCCAACATAGTTAACATGCAGTGTTATATTAGTTTCAGTGCTTCAACAATTCCATATGTTACTCAGTACTCATCACCCAATACTATATTATTCTTAAAACACTCTTTTCCATTGGCTTCTATAACTCTTGTTTTTCCCTCTACATCTGTAGCTACTTCTTTGTCTCCTTTGCCATCTTTCTCTAGCTAGCCCTTAAGTGTTGCAATTAACCACGACTGAATTCTGGGTTCTCATTTTGTTCTTAGCTTTGATTTACTGAAGTTATATCTTCAGCCCAAGCTGCTCCTTATATAGTCAACTATTTAATATCTCCACTTGGATGTCTCTAGGGCCTCTGCAAACTCAATATGTTCCAACCAAGCAACTCATCCTTCCCTCTGTCCTTCCATCTTGCTCTAAACCAATAACAAACTGATCCTCTTTCAGTGCTCCCTGCCTCAGTGAATCCATACATTTATGTTAACAGGAATCTAGGAATTATCCTTGACATCTCCCTCTCCCCATTGCCCTTATTGAATCCATTGCCAAGTCTCACCCATTTTATCACTTCAGTGTCTCTCCAATCCGTCCATTTCCCTCCATCCCTATGGCCTTTACTCTAGACCAAGTGCCACATCTTGCAATAGTCTAATCATAACTACTTTTGTCCCTATTCCATTATCCAAGCCATGGGCAGGGATCTTTTTGAAATGTACACCTGACCATGTCAACCACAGCTTAACACTTTGGCTTCATGTTGCCTTTTTTTTTTTTTTTGGTTTTATTTATTTATTTGACAGAGACACAGCGAGAGAGGGAACACAAGCAGAGGGAGTGGGAGAGGGAGAAGCAGGCTTCCCGTGGAGCAGGGAGCCCCATGTGGGGCTCGATCCCAGGATGCTGGGATCATGACCTGAGCCGAAGGCAGACGCTTAACGACTGAGCCACCCAGACGCCCCTTCATGTTGCTTTTAGGATGATGACAAGACCTCCACGGTGGCTACAAGGTTGCTAGAGGCTATAAGATTTGGCCTATTTCTGTATCTCATCTTATATCACAAACCTCCTGGTTCTTCCTATTCCAGCCACAGTGGCTTGCAAACCAATATTTCTGTTCTTGTAAACCAGTAAATTTCATTTGCAGACAAGTTTCATTTTAGGCTGAACAAACATTTTGACACTTCTCCCGTCTAGCAGCTCCCTCTATCGTCTTATACATTTATCATTGTAAGTGACCTGCCTGATCCCTGGAAGGCATCTGAATTCTTGACCCTTAAAGTACATAGTGCAGTAATGCATTTGAGATAGTGATCAGACTTTGGAACCACCAAACTCTCCCACCAGAGGCTCTGTTTCCTTTTTCTAGAATGCTTTTTCTTATTCCCTTCCTCAGCTAAACCCTAGTCATCATCCTTCACCTCTGGATTCAAGCAACATTTCTTTTCTTCTTTTTTTTTTTTTTTTTAAAGATTTTGTTTATTTATTTGACAGAGAGAGACACAGCGAGAGAGGGAACACAAGCAGGGGGAGTGGGAGAGGGAGAATAAACATGACAATGTTTATTAAAACGGCCGAGAGCCCGATGCGGGCTCCATCCCAGGGACCCTGGGATCATGACCTGAGCCGAAGGCAGACGCTTAATGACTGAGCCACCCAGGCGCCCCGCAACATTTCTTTAAGGTAGCCTTTTCTAAACTTCTTGTTTAGGTCAAATTCCTGTTTTACGGTCTTAATCACCATGCACTAAGCCTCCTCTTAAAAGCATTTATCTCAGTTTCCATTTGACATGAATTTCTGTGATTATTTGATTAAAATTTGTCTTTCCTGCTAGAGTATAAGTTCCCTGAAGGGCATGGACTAGGTTTGTTTTGGTTTTGTCTTGTTTATTTTTACTTTTTAAAAGATTTTATTTATTTATTTGTCAGAGAGAGAGAGTGAGTACAGGCAGGGGGAGAGGAAGAGGGAGAAGCAGGCTCCCCACTGAGCAGAGAGCCCAATGCAGGACTCGATCCCAGGACCCCGAGATCATGACCTGAGCAGAAGGTAACCGCTTAATGGACTGAGCCACCCAGGCGTCCCCTTAAGCTTTTATTTTTAAGTAATCTCTACATCCAACATGAGGCTCAAACTTACCACCCCAAGATCAAGATGGACCAAGTTTTTATTTACTATTGTATCTATGATGCCTATCATCTGTATAAGAAATACCTATTGAATGAATGAAAGAATAAATTAGGTCAGTCCTGTAAACAATTTCTAGTTCATTGCTATATCTAATTGTAACAACATTAGATGATTCAGATCCTCTTATGAAATATTTTTTCTTCTACAACTGCCGGGAAAACTCTTGCTCATTTTTCAAGGCTCAGCTTGTCTCTTTCTTTCTTAATTTCCCCACTCCTCTTATAGAATTGGTCTCTCCCTTCTTTCTACCTTATAGTACTCCATGCACACCCCTAATTCCAACAAATTGTACTCACTTTTTTGTAGCTGCTTGCTCTCTTACAAAAGACTTTGTAGAAATTTTGTCTTATTAACCTTTATATCTTGGTCATCTAACATAATGCTTTAAAACACAGTAGGTAGAAAGTAAATGTATAATGACTGAATGAATAATGATGTGTTCTGCAGGTCTAGGAGTGCACATCCTAAGGAAGTGAGAGAAATATAGCACCTATTATGTGCTGAGCACTGTGGGAGCTCCTATGGCTCAATGATCGTATTTGATATTCACATCATATTGGGTGTGGATGTCACTCACATTTTAAAGATTAGAAACTGAAGATCAGATATTTTAGTAAGTCCTTAAGATCATTTATCTATTAAGTAGAGAAGCAAGCATTCAATGCTTTTGTTCTTTCTTACTCTGCTGTGTTGCTAGAAGTTAATGTTCAACAACTATACTCTAATTGAAAAAATTGATGTGCAGATTTGATGGGTTCTAGTAAAAGACTTGACCTAGAAAATGTCAGTTTTCATTTTTTTTTAAAAGATTTTATTTATTTATTTGACAGAGAGAGAGACAGCGAGAGAGGGAACACAAGCAGGGGGAGTGGGAGAGGGAGAAGCAGGCCTCCCACTGAGCAGGGAGCCCGATGTGGGGCTGGATCCCAGTGACCCCGGGATCATGACCTGAGCCGAAGGCAGACGCCCAACGACTGAGCCACCCAGGCGCCCCTCAGTTTTCATTTTTTAAATACAGGATGTCTTAAGCCAAAGTAAAAGTGAAATCTGAGGCAATTTCCTAAAATTCCTGTTTTCCTTATTTACCTTTACCTTATGTCCGCAAACTTCTCAACTGCCAATTGCATCTTAGCTATGGAAATCTGGTATCATAAATTCAGAATATATATTTATTTCTAGAGTTGAAAATAGTAAGAATTATGTTTCTCTCATGTTATTTCTTTTTTTATTTAAGATTTTATATATTTATTTATTTGAGAGAGACAGAGATAGCACAAACAGGGGGAGTAACAGGCAGAGGGAGAAGGAGAAGCAGACTCCCCACTGAGCAGGGAAGCCCACATGGGGCTCCATCCCCGAACCCTGGGATCATGACCTGAGCTGAAGGCGGGTGCTTAACCAACTAAGCCACACAGGTGTCCCTATTTATTTATTTTTTTACAGAGAGAGAGAGAGAGTGAGAGTGAGAGCTGAGAGGGGCAGGAGAGGGAGAGAGAGAATCTTAAGCAGGCTCCACACTCAGCTCAGAGCCGACACAGGGCTTAATCTCACAACCCCAAGATCATGACCAGAGCTGAAATCAAGAGTCAGACGCTTAATTGACTGAACCACCCAGGTGCCCCTAAAATACCACACTTTGTATGTATATAAAAGAAAATGCAGATGTTCAATTTCATGTGAAGTTGCATAGCATCTGGCTAAGTCAGAGGAGCATGCGACTTTTGATGTTAGGGTCATGAGTTCAAGCCCCACATGGGGTGTAGAGATGACTTAAATAAATAAAACTTAAAAAGTAATAAAATAAAATATTTTAAATTTTGTATATGGATAAATTCTATACTAAAGGAGCAAAGATCTTATGTATAGGGTAAGTTATCTATAACTTCAAAATTATTGAAATTAATGAGGCATCTGTGATATATGATGCTTATTCCTTTTTTTTTTTTTAAGATTTTGTTTATTTATTGGCAGAGAGAGAGAGAGAGAAAGCAAGAGAACATGAGCAGGGGGACAGGCAGAAGTAGAGAAAAAGGGAGAAGCAGACTCCCCACTGAGCAGGGAGCCCGATGCAGGAATTGATCCTAGGCCCCTGGGATCATGATCTGAGCTGAAGGCAGACCTTTAACTGACTGAGCCACCCCGACCCGTCCCTATGATGCTTATTCCTGATAAATATAAGTAAGTAAAAGTTAATAATCTGTGGTCTAAAATACTACTTAATAGAAGACTTGAAGATAGCTAAGATCCATGACAATGTTTATTAAAATGGCACACTGAGGGGTGCCTGGGTGGCTCTGTTGGTTAATTGATTTTGGCTTAGGTCATGATCTCAGGGTCCTGAGATTGAGCCCCCTCTTAGGCTCTGTGTTCAGCAGGGAGTCTGCTTCTGTCCTTCTCCTGCTGCAGGCCACAATCCCCTCTCCCCCCCCACTCTTTCTCTGTTTCTCTCTAATAAATAAATGAATCATCTTAAAATGGCACACTGATTCCTCCATGTTTCACGAAATGTGGGGGTACATATGGGGATGGGGACGTTTTCAAAGAAGGCTTTTTATTTTTTTTGAGAGAGAGAGAGAGATTGAGTGCAAGCAGGTGGGGAGAGGCAGAGGGAGAGAGAGAAAGAGAATCTTAAGCAGGCCCCATGCCCAACACAGAGCCCTAGGCATGGCTTGATCTCAGGACCCTGAGATCATGACCTGAGTAGAAATCAAGAGTTGGAAGCTTAACAAACAGAGCCACCCAGGCACCCCACGAAGAAGGCTTTTTAGGTAGTTATTGTTATATATGATCTATATGGCGTTCATATATAGTCCATATTTAAAAAAAAAAGCACTGGGGTGCTTGGATGGCTCAGTCAGTTGAGCGTCTGTCTTTGGCTCAGGTCATGATCCCGAGTCCTGCATCAGGCTTCCTGCTCAGCAAGGAGTCTGCTTCTCCTTCTTCCTCTGCCCCTCCTCCCCTCTCATGTGCTCTCTCCCCCCCAAAAATAAATAAATAAAATCTTAAAAAAAAAAAGCTTTGCCAAAGCTTTGTCCTTTGCAAGGGACATCTGGCTGGCTCAGTCAGTAGAGCATGCTACTCTTGATTTCAGAGTCGTGAGTTCAAGCCCCTCTTTGAGGGTAGAGCTTACTTAAAAACAAAACAAACTTTGTTCTTTGGCACTTTGCATGTTTTCATCATCTTTACAGTTTCGGGTTTTTTTTTTTTTTAAAGATTTTATCTATTTATTTTAGAGAGAGAGAGGGTGCATGCCAGCGATGGAAGGGCAGAGGAGGAGGGAGAGGGAAAGGGCGAGAATCCCAAGTACACCCTGCACTTAGCGTGGAGCCTGCCTCAGCCTGCAACAGCCTGCCTGTTGATCCCATAACCCTGGAGATCACGACCTGAGTTGAAATCAAGCATGGACTGCTTAGCCAACTTTGCCACCCAAGTACGCCTATACAGTGTTTATTTAAAAATTATTTTGGCTTTTTGTTGCTATTGTTTTTGTTTTTCATCTTTACTGTTTGTACTAACATTTCTAACCCCTTTCTGTGCCTTAAACTACTCCCTCTTTCTGTCTTCTCTATTCTGTTGATGATACCATCAAGTCCATTAATCACTCTAGCAAAAAAGTTTGCAGCAACTTTTTAAATTCTTTTAGCCATTTTATTTATTTATTTAACACAGAGAGAGAGACATCAAAAGAGGGAACACAAGCAGGGGGAGTGGGAGAGGGAGAAGCAGGCCTCCTGCTGAGCAGGGAGCCCGATGCGGGACTCCATCCCAGGACCCTGGGTCATGACCTGAGCCGAAGGCAGATGCTTAACGACTGAGCCACCCAGGCGCCCCTCTTTGAATTTTTTTTCTTGTGTAAAATACACTTCATTTAAAATTTACAATTTTAACCATTTTTAATTGTACAATTTAGTGGTACATTTAGTTACATTTACAATGTTGTACAATCATTCTATTCTGGGGAGCTTTTGATTCCTGTCATTAGACATGTAAAATATAAATAATGACACCATTATATGAGTCTGTATTTTCCAGTGGAAATAAAAAATTGGGAACATGGGGAAATATAAAATTTAAATCTGGACTCATCATTAGAGACTACATGAGGCTAGAAACACCTTGCAGAAGCATATCCACAGAAAGAGAAAGAAGAGACCAGTGCCAATAATAGGAAAGGTTGGAATAAGTATTGAGGAAATCATAAAAGATAGTTTCTGAAAGAGACGATACAAGTTCAGAACAACTTTGGTTATAAAGAATAGGAATGATTTTGCCCAGCCTGGAAGTGATGAGGGGCTCACAGTAAGAGAATTGTGCTCCTAAAGAGTAGTTAAGTAATAGAGTCTTGGAATAGAATGGGGGAAGGGAGAAGGAACTGGGGAGCTTCTAAGAGTTTAGGGCTGAGACTGGAGTGGGGAGTAGAGCTCGGTGGGATTTGAGAGCTAAGCACAAGGCACAGATTCAGAAAGGCCTGACAAGGCAAAAGTATTTGTGTTATTTGTAGGGCCCCAAAGAAAGAACAATCTGCTTTAGCAACATTTCTTTGACAAAGGTGATGGGGTGGAGTGGAAGCTTAATAGGTGGTTAAGAAGGGCAGGAACTGAGGTTCAGTGAGAAGCTCTGTGAAGGCAGAACTGATTTGGTGGGAGATGGTGCAATTTCAGAGGTTCCTGGAAAGAGCAGAGCGGAACCAAAGATTGGTTCTGGAAAGGATTCATCTGACGTAGTTCAGAAGACAGCCCGATGGGCAGTTACAAGTCAATGGGCCGGGAAGAGCTCTCTGAGGTGGTGGGATTTTGGTGGGACCTCCCTCGGGGCCACGCTTCTCCTCCGTTAGAACAGAAAAGGCCTGGAAAACGAGGCCGGGAGTAGGGTCGTGGGGTGACGCTGGGTGGGGGAGGTGGCGAGCGCGGGTGACTCCCACTTGGGACCCGGGCCCAGGCCCCGCCCCCTGGCGTACGCCATCAGCCTGCGCCGCGCCGCCGGGTGTTATTCCGTCCCGCCCGCGCGGCGGTCGGTGCTCTGTCACCGCCCGCTGTGGCCATGGCCCCAGCCCGTGGCTTGTAAATTGGCGACCAGAGTTCCCGACGCGACACTGGTCCTGATGGCGGCAGCGGCGGCCTTGGCAGCGGCCGACCCCCCTCCCGCGATGCCGCAGGCGGCAGGAGCCGGAGGGCCCACCGCCCGTCGGGACTTCTACTGGCTGCGCTCCTTTCTGGCTGGAGGTGGGTGTCAGCCGGGGGGACCCGGCCGTGCTGGGGTGGCAGGGCGGGATCCGGGGTATATACGGTGCTTGCGGCCGCAGTGACATTCTTGGACTCTGGCTGCTTCAATGCTCGGCTGGCTATTTGCCCTGACCTGTTGTAGCTCTAATAATCACTTGATTATTGACTGCAGGATCCTGGTGAGGAAGGGCCTCGAGCTGTCAGGGAGCCGCTGGGGAGGTGGACGGGCTGAACCAAGCACCCATTCTTCGGGGTTGGATGGTAGGGAAAAGAGCCTAGTCCTTTGCCAAGACTCCAGGGTTTCCGTGAAACATGCTGGGAACTCCTTTCTTTTATAAAGACTATAAATGACCCAGTGTAGAATTGGATTTTGCCTTTTGCGTTAAAGAAGGCAAATATTGGAGGTCAGCTTTTTAAAGTTGACTGGGAAATTGTGTAAAACTGTCTACAACCAAAACTGGTTCCAGTGATTGTAGGAAAGTGTTCTATAGCTACATGACGGGTAGCTGGGGCAGCCCTTCTATCCGTGTCACTGTGAGGCCAGAAAGTTCATAATTGTCTCTCAGAAACTTCCTCTGCCTTCCTATAAAGAAGTGTTTTCAATCTCTACCCTCTCTTAATTAATTGGGTTGTCAACACTTAATTACTTGTTAAGCTGGGAATTTTTAAAATTCCACATTATAAGGGCTTTTAGAAAGAATATCTGTAGGGTGCAGTAGTATTAAGAATTTATTTTGTTCTGATAAAAACGGCATTCATTCATTTATACAAGGAATATGAGTGCCTGCTACATGCTCAGTGTGTATCAGGGAACAAAACAAAGATCCTGGAGTTTACACTGATTGAAGAGTTGAGGGGAGAAAGAGAGTAAGTAAAATGAGAAAGTAAGTTATATAGTATGTTAGAAGGTGATGAATGCAATGGGAAGGAGTAAAAAGAATGGGGCAAGGAAATGCAGAGGCTGAGTGGGTGTAATGTTAATTAGGACAGTCATGATAAATCTCTTGGAGAGAATGACACTTGAGCAGACTTGAAGTAGTGAGGGAGTTTGCAAGTTGATGTCTCAAGAGGAGCATTTCAGGCTTTAAGAAAAGCTATGTAGCTGGAGCCAAGTGTTGATGGGGGAAGGAGGTTAGAGGTGATAGGAGGCTGAATGAAGGGCTTCCCAAACAATCGTAAAGATTCCAAGTTTTATTTGGAGTGAAGTAGGAATTGCCAAACTCTTTTCTTTCTTTTTTTTTTTAAGATTTTATTTATTTGAGAGAGAGAGAATGAGAGAGAGAGCACGGGCGCAGGGGGGGGGGGGGGGGTCAGAGGGAGAAGCAGGCTCCCCACTGAGCAGGGAGCCTGATGCGGGCCTTGATCCTGAGACTCCAGGATCATGACCTGAGCCGAAGGCAGTCGCTTAACCACCCAGGCGCCCGCCAAACTCTTTTCTAAAGTGTCTGTTCCATTTTGTGTCCCCACTATCTTGTCAATACTTGCTGTTATCAGAGTTTGTGTCCTCTGTGTTTGTGTAATTGTGTGTTTCTCTTTAAATAGGTGTTTAAAGGTATGTGTGGTTTTAATTTGCATTTCCCTGATGACTAATGATGCTGAGTATCTTTTCATATTCTTTTTGGCCATTTGTGTCTCTTCGTAAAGTGCTGCTTCAGATTTTTGGAGAGTGTGAATAATTTTGAACGAGTTCCTTGTCCAAGTGATATAACAAAATACCTTTGGGCAAGTTACTTTAGCCTCCCTGTGCCTCAGTTTTCACATCATTTATTTATTTATTCATTCATTCATTCATTCATTTATTTAGAATTATTTATTTGACAGAGAGACAGCAAGAGAGGGAACACAAGCAGGGGGAGTGGGAGAGGGAGAAGCAGGCTTCCCGTGGAGCAGGGAATCCAATGCGGGGCTTGATCCCAGGATCCTGGGATCATGACCCGATGCTTAATGACTGAGCCACCCAGGCACCCCTTCACATCCTTTAAATGGGAAAAGATTTCCTTATTTAGAAGATTGTAGTGATTAAATGAAATAGTATCCATAAAAGCCTTGGCATAGTGTTCTGAGTTGAATCTCTTAGCCTAGGGGCGCCTGGGTGGCTCAGTCAGTTGGGCGTCTGCCTTCAGCTCAGGTCACCCTGGGATCGAGCCCCATGTGGGGCTCCCTGTTCGGCGGGGTGCCTGCTTCTCCCTCTCCCTCTGCCTGCCACTCCCTCTGCTTGTGCTCTCTCTCTCTGTCAAATAAATAAATAAAATCTTAAAAAAATAATCTCTTAGGGGCGCCTGGGTGGCTCAGTCGTTAAGCTTCTGCCTTTGGCTCAGGTCATGATCCCAGGGTCCTGGGATCGAGCCCCACATCTGGCTCCCTGCTCAGCGGGAGGCCTGCTTCTCCCTCTCCCACTCCCTCTGCTTGTGTTCCTGCTCTTGCTCTCTCTCTCTGTGTCAAATAAATAAATAAAATCTTAAAAAAAAAAAAAATCTCTTAGCCTAGTACCTGGTACAAGGTAAATACTCAAAACTTAACTATTATTGTTGATTAGCAGTGGCCTTGGCCACTATCTTAACCTCATTTGCTCAAAAGGAAGATAAAAGCTGCATGACTTAACTCAGTGGATTGTTGTAATGATTAATTGAGCTATAAAGTAATGTGATTAAGTGAGTTAAGATACTATCAAAGGAAACTACTTAATGAACACATTCTAAATAATTTCATTATGTGGTTAGTTCATAATGACTGAGAAAATAATATAATGTTCTGAAACCAAATATACCCAAATGCAAATTATTTGTAGTTTCTTCTCAATTTTGAGTAGTCATGACTATGATTTTCATTAGTTCAGATAAAAGAAGCTTGATATAGAAACTTACATGTGGATTTAATATTTGAATATGAATAGGCATTTTATTTTTGGATATCTCAGAATATGAATTTTAATTAATATTAGTTACATGGTAGGCTATTAAATGTGTGTGGATTTTGAGTGATTTTGTCTCACTTTTTTTTTTTAAAGATTTTATTTATTTTATTAGAGAGAGAGAGACAGTGCACAAGAGGGAGAGGGAGAAGCAGGCTCTCCACTGAACAGGGAGCCCGATGCGGGGCTCTATCCCAGGACCCTGGGATCATGACCTGAGCTGAAGGCAGACGCTTAACTGGCTGAGCCACCCAGGCGACCCTTGTCTCACATTTTAAAAAGTTTGTAAGGGTGCCTGGGTGGCTCAATCTGTTAAATGTCTGCCTTCTGCCTTTGTTTTTTTTGTTTTGTTTTGTTTTGTTTTTTTATTTGACAGAGAGAGACACAGCGAGAGAGGGAACACAAGCAGGGGGAGTGGGAGAGGGAGAAGCAGGCTTCCCGTGGAGCAGGGAGCCCAATGGAGGGCTCGATCCCAGGACCCTGGAATCATGACCCGAGCCGAACGCAGATGCTTAACAACTGAGCCACCCAGGCGCCCCTACCTTCTGTCTTTGGCTCAGGTCATGATTCCAGCCAGGGTCCTGAGATTGAACCCCATGTCAGGCTCCCTGCTCCGCAGGGGAGTCTGCTTCTCCCTCTCCCTCTGCCCCCCTGCTCGTGTGCTCTCTCTCTCGCTCGCTCACTCTCTCTCTCCCAAATAACTAAATAAAATATTTAAAAAATATAAAAAATAAAAAATTTGTGAAGTAAAACTCTACATTCATTTTTTTTAAAAAGTATTTTAAATGAGAGAGAGAGAGAGAGCAGGAGCTGGGGGAGAGGGAGAGAGAGAAGCAAACTCTCTGCTGAGCAGGGAGCCCGATGTGGGGCTCAATCCCAGTACCCTGGGATCATGACCTGAGCTGCAGGCAGATGCTTAGCTGATTGAGCCATCCAGGCGCCCCTACATTCATTCATTAAATAACACTGAGTGCCTGTTACGTGCCAGGCTCTGTACTGGTCTCTGTATAGTAATAAAGGCGACCCACAAAATCCCAGTCCTCTCATACCTTCTGGATCAAATATGCAGTAGTGAAGAGCTTAATGTAATCATAATAAGACACCAGAGACTTTTTATCCACCTTTTTATAATGTAACAGCCTATTTTATCAAGTGCTTATAACATGTAAGGTACTTTACAAAATTGTCTTCGTCTGTTTGGGCTACTAAAACAAAAATATCAAAATCTGGGTGTTTTATAAACAACTTTTTCCTTCCTTCTTTCTTTTCTTTCTTACTTCCTTTTTATCAACCTGGAAGCTCCAGACACTTATTTGTTATAGTTCTGGAAGCTGGGAAAGCCAAATCATGGTGTCAGCAGATTTTGTGTTTGGTGAGAACCTGCTTCCTCATAGACAGCACCTTCTCTTTGTGTTTTTACATGGTGGTACCTTCTCAGTGTTTTCACATGGTGGAAGGGACCAGGGATTTCTCTGGGCTTTTATAAAGGCATTAATCTTGTTCACGAGGGCTCCACCCTGCTGACCTCAGCAATTCCCAAAAGCCTCACCTCTAAATACCATCACACTGGGAATTAGTTTTCAACATATGAATTTGGGAGGACACAGTCTATAGCAGAGAGTCTTCATATATTATTGTCTTAGAAGAAGCAAGTCAAGCTAGTAGGGCTGCCCTGGATTCTGACCTACACTAAAGCCCATGTGCACACATTACTGTCATCTGTGTGTCTGCACAGTGGCACGTGGTAGGGACCAAATACATAATTGCTGAATATATATGGGTATGCTGACTGTTATGGGTAAAAGTTGGTTGTTTCAATGATAGAGTCATCCAGAAGAAGAGGTTACTTGAAACAGAGCCTCATAGCTGGGTAAAAACCTTCAAGTGTCTGTCTCCATAACTACATTTAGCAAGATTGCCAGTGCTCATCAGGTATTAGGGGGAAGATTTACGCTCTTCAAATTTATTTTTAAGTCTGACATACTCAATTATTAAGTTACAGGGAACGGGGGCCAGTCATCTGCATATCCCTGCAACTGGGCAGTTCTACCCATGGAGACCAAATTAGAAATCAGAAGGTGTGCTGGCTGAATAAATAACAGTTTCCATGTGGAAAGAAATGGTACACAATTTCATCCTGACTGTTTAAAAATTTTTTAGGTATTGCCGGATGCTGTGCCAAAACAACAGTTGCTCCTTTGGATCGAGTAAAGGTTTTATTACAAGCTCACAATCACCATTACAAACATTTAGGTGAGTTAATGGATGCTAAAGGTAAAAGTGAATGAAAACATTATCCATCTGCTGGCTTTGTTTCCGGTTGTGAATTATAGTGGAAAGAGTATACAAAAGGGAGTTCAAGTTTGGGAACAAATTTTGCAAGAGATTTATCTCTTATCTACTTTAACCTTTTCATTTGCAATAGTGGTTAAATATATTATCATTTTAGGATACTGATATTCTCTAAACCAAAATCTTGGAATCACTGAAATAAGTACTATTTGTTTATTGGGAGCAAAGAGTCATGCCCTTTCCAGACACATAACAGCTTAGCCCGATTTTTTTTTTTTTTTTAAGATTTTATTTATTTATTTGTCAGAGAGAAGGAAAGAACACAAGCCGGGGGGAGCGTCAGGCAGAGCAGGCAAAGCAGGCAGAGGGAGAAGCAGGCTCCCCGCTGAGCAGGGAGCCCACTGTGGGACTTGAACTCAGGACCCTGGGATCATGACCTGAGCGGAAGGTAGACGCTTAACTGACTGAGCCACCCAGGTGTCCCAGCTCAGCCTGATTTTTAAAAAATATTCAATTAGGGCGCCTGGGTGGCTCGGTTGGTTAAGCGACTGCCTTCGGCTCAGGTCATGATCCCGGAGTCCTGGGATCGAGTCCCACATCGGGCTCCCGGCTCAGCGGGGAGCCTGCTTCTCCCTCTGACCCTATCCCCTCTCATGCTGTTTCTCTCTCTCTCTCTCTCTCAAATAAATAAATAAATAAAATCTTAAAAAAAAAACCAATTAGTGATGGAGATAAGGTTTATTTCTTTATTTAAGGATTTATTTAGATTTCTATATTTATTTGAGAGAGAGAAAGCACACCCATGAGTTGGCGGGGAGGGGCAGAGGGAGAGAGAGAGAATCCTCTCCACTGAGCATGGAGCCTGACACAGAGCTGGATCCCAGGACCCGGAGATCATGACCTGAGCTGAAATCAAGAGTTGACCGCTTAATGGAGCCACCCAGGGGCCCCTATTTTTTATTTTTAAAGTAATCTTTACACCCAACGTGGGGCTCCAACTAACGACCCTGAGATCAAGAGTTGCATGCTATACTGACTGAGCCAGCCAGGCACCCTACTCCTTCAAACACCTAGTTAAACAAGCCTTTTAGAAATCTTAGTGTAAACAGAATTCAATGCGATTAGTATATATAGATAAACTTAAATTGTTAAAGAATATCAAGCCCTTGTTTGTTCCTTGCAAACATAAAAATCAGCCACTTTAAGTAACATGGATACTCTAATAATATGTCATTGGTGGGAGTAAGAAATTTTTATAGCCTATTTGGAGGGGATTTTGGTAATATGCATCAAAACTCTTAAAAAGAGGGCGCCTGGGTGGCTCAGTTGGTTAAGTGACTGCCTTCGGCTCAGGTCATGATTCCGGGGTCCTGGGATTGAGGCCCACATTGGGCTCCCCCTGCTCTGAGGGGAGCCTGCTTCTCCCTCTACCTCTGCCTGCCACTCCCCCTGCTTGTTCGTGCTCTCTCTCTCTGTCAAATAAATAAATAAAATCTTGAAAAGATACATATTCTTTGGGTGTGCAATTCTAGTTCTAGGAGGTTATTGTAAGGAACTAATCAGAAATGTGCTCAAAGATGTATATGCAAGGATCAAAACATTATATTTATGTTAGTAAAAACAAACAAACCAAAATGTTCAATAGTAGGGAATTGGCTATATTAAATAATAAGTATAATTTAAATGAATAAATAAATCCATATTGTAGGCTATTTTCCAGTCACACAAAAACTGAAAATAATATGAACTGGGGGTGCCTGGCTGGCTTAGTCAGTAGAGCATGCGACTCTTTTTTTCTTTTTCTTTTTTTTTTTAGGTAATCTCTATGCCCAACACGGGGGTAGAACTCACAACCCCAAGATCAAGAGTGGCATGCTCTACAGACTGAGTCAGCCAGGTGCCATGAGCATGTGACTCTTTTTTTTTTTTTAAGATTTTATTTATTTATTTGACAGAGAGAGACACAGCGAGAGAGGGAACATAACAGAGGGAGTGTGAGAGGGAGAAGCAGGCTTCCCGCGGAGCAGGGAGCCCCATGTGGGGCTCGATCCCAGGACCCTGGGATCATGACCTGAGCCGAAGGCAGACGCTTAAGGACTGAACCACCCAGGCGCCCCAGCATGTGACTCTTGATTTTGGGTTAGTGAGTTCAAGCTTTATGTTGGGCATAGAGCTTACTTTAAAAAAAAAAAAGCATATTAATTGACTAGGAACAATGTTCATGATGTATTAGATAACTGAAAACATATAAAATGGTTTAATCATATTGCATTTTATGTAAATAAACATGCTTAGACAAAAGGCTGGAAAAACAAACATTAAGTGGTTAATTTTCAATGGTGTAATTCAAGGTAATTTTTCCCCCTAAGATAATATTAATACCCATTGAACATATATTACTTTTTCAATTAGAGGGAAAAAGATTTAAAAGAAAAAAAATTAATGTGGACAGAGACCAAGAAAGAAATTAGGTAAAGGCAACTAACTCATAGCACTCCATTGCTTTATAGGTTCATGCTTCAGTAGATAGGAATGATGTGTGCTCTGCATGACCTATGCAGCATCTCTGTATAAGAAAGATGTTCTACAGAGTGAATAAGAGCCAGTTCTTTTTTCCATAATGTATAGAGTTGTCAAATCACTATGTTGTACACCTAAACTAATGTGACATTGTGTCAGCTATCTTCAATTAAAAAAAAAATCAATTATTTTTCCAATGGTGTTTTTAAAATGTGATTTTTCTCAAAAAATGTAATGAATATTTATGTTATATATTAACTATAGCTCATTTTCTTGTCAATATTTTTAATACTAAGTAAGTATAGTTAAAATTGAAAGAAAAAAATTACTGCCATTTCTTTGTCCAGCAATGAGCACAGTGTGCTGCTCATACATAGAATCAGACCTTTGAACTTATTGAGACAGTATATAAAAGTGGAAAGGAAGGAAATTATTTTCTTTCATTGTCCAAATTAAGGGTTAAAAAGCAGATGAATTATATTACCCTATATCTCAGGGTATTTACCATAACCCAACATAGGAATGTTTGAGCAGGATTGTTTTATTCCTTTAACCTCCTCCCCATGCTGGTTTATGTTGTTTTGTTTCCTGATTTGTAGTCAGTAGATTACATATTCACATTAGATTTCATGCTCTGCGGGGCTACATGCCATGGGTTACAGTGTTACCCTACAAGACATGCAAAATTTGAAATGGAATTCCTGGAGTGAAACAATGAACTATTGGTGTAGTATATGGAGTTTCATGTATCTTTAAAATATATAAGCCAAAAAAATTATATATATGGCTTTTAATTTTCTTTTTAAATGTTTTTGGGCATTTTATTCTAGATGCCTCTCTTTTTATATACATGCATAAAGTAGTTTGTAAAATTTTGCTTTTTTATTTTTATTTTTTAAAGATTTTACTTATTGGGGCATCTGGGTGGCTCAGTTGTTGGGCATCTGCCTTTGGCTCAGGTCGTGATCCCAGGGTCCTGGGTTTGGGCCCTGCATCAGGCTCCCTGGTCAGCGAGCGGGAGGCCTGCTTCTCCCTCTCCCACTCCCCCTGCTTGTGTCCCTCTCTCGCTGTGTCTCTCTCTGTCAAATAAATAAATAAAATCTTAAAAAAAAAAAAAAGATTTTATTTATTTTAGAGAGAGACAGCATGAGCAGGGGGAGGGGCAGAAGGGGAGAATCCCAAGCTGACTCTGTGATGAGCTCAGAGCCCGACGCGGGGCTTAGTCTTACATCATGACCTGAGCCGAAATCAAGAGTCAGATACTTAACCGACTAAGCCACCCAGGCGCCCCAAATTTTGCTTTTTCAAACATGAATATTCACAAAGATGATGAAAATGTGCTATTGAGTAAAACTTCTACTTTAGCTTCTTTTAAAAAATGTGTAACTTTACTTCCAAGGCATCAGAAAGTATTTTTTATATTGAAGCAAAATTATTCTGGCCAAATGAAAAGCAAGGAGTACAATTAGAATTTTTCTTTCCCCCACTTTGCATAAATAATTTTTTCTGTAATATATTGAAAATCTTTTATCTCATTTAGCTTTTTACAGTCAAATGTGATGTAAAAATAGGTAGGTGAATCATAATGGGATTCTTTAAAAATCTTTACTTTTATTTTTTTTAAGATTTTTTATTTATTTTACTTGAGAGAGATGGGGGAGAGAGCACAAGCTGTGGGAGCAGCAGAGGGAGAGGGTGAGCAGACTCCCCACTGAGCAGGGAGCTGACGTGGGGCTCAATCCCAGGACTCTGGGATTATGACCTGAGTCAAAGGCAGACACTTAACCGACCGAGCCACCCAGGCGCCCCTACTTTTAATTTTATTGCTTTTATATTTTTATTTATAGTTTTCTTGAATGTATGATGTCACAAGTTCATAATTCAAAAAGTATAAAAACAAACATCTTGTTCCCTCCCTTATTTCCTCCTTGGAATTAGCATTTTTCGAGTTACTTCCATTTCCTTTCAGAGCTGATGTATACATAGACAAACATGCTTATATTTTACCAAATGTTATTTCCTTCTAATCCTATCTTGTTAAAATAGGTAAAGATACAGAGAAGGATTGGGGCGCCTGGGTGGCTCAGTTGGTTAAGCGACTGCCTTCGGCTCAGGTCATGATCCTGGAGTCCCGGGATCGAGTCCCGCATCGGGCTCCCTGCTCAGTGAGGAGCCTGCTTCTCCCTCTGACCCTCCCCTCTCTCATGTACTCTCTCTCATTCTCTCTCTCTCAAATAAATAAATAAAATCTTAAAAAAAAAAAAAGATACAGAGAAGGATTTAAATAACACACAAGCTTGATATAACAGATGCACAAGGAACTTTACACCCTACAGAGAATACATATTCTTTCCAAACATGCTTGTAACATTTCTAAGAATTGGTCCAGTGTTGGGGCACCTGGCTGGCTTGGTAGAGCATAGGGCTCTTGATCTCAAGGTTGTGAGTTTCACATTGGGTGTGGAAACTACTTAAAAAAAAAAAAAAAAGAATTGGTCCAATGTTATGCCATAAAGAAAGCCTTCATTCATTCATTTCCCAAAGTAAAAATAGTAGACTATAGGTTAAAGGAGAAAAACAATCATCTATAATCATCTCAGTGGATATTTAAAAGCCATTTGAAAACATTCAACATCCATTCTTGCTCTTTCTCTGTTATTTTGCTTTGGGTAAGAATTTTATAAATTAGATATGGACTTTTTAAAAAGATTTTATTTATTTATTTGAGAGAGAGAGAATGAGAGACAGAGAGCACGAGAGGGAAGAGGATCAGAGGGAGAAGCAGACCCCCCGCTGAGCAGGGAGCCCGATGTGGGACTCGATCCCGGGACTCCAGGATCATGACCTGAGCCGAAGGCAGTTGCTTAACCAACTGAGCCACCCAGGCGCCCTAGATATGGACTTTTAACAGAATTTAAGAATCTTTGGCATTTAATAGAGGAATTTTTGTCATTCTGATTTTTTGTGTGTGTGTGATCATTGATTTTTTTTCACTCACCATCATAATGTTTTTTGTTTATTGTGCTTTCTTGTATTCTGTCCTCTCCAGCAATCTCTCCCACTTTGTTTTCTGGATTTCCTTTTTTTTTTTTTTTTTTTTTTTTTTTTTTTTTTTTTTTTTTTTTTTTAAAGATTTTATTTATTTATTTGAGACAGAGAGAATGAGAGAGAGAGCACATGAGAGGGGGGAGGGTCAGAGGGAGAAGCAGGCTCCCTGCCGAGCAGGGAGCCCGATGCGGGACTCGATCCAGGGACTCCAGGATCATGACCTGAGCCGAGGGCAGTCGCTTAACCAACTGAGCCACCCAGGCGCCCTGGATTTCCTTTTTTGAAAATACTATACCTATTTCCCTTCTACTAGTGGTTTCTGTTAAAATCCTTTTTAACAAAATATTTGTGATAAAGAGTTTTAAAGACTAATGTAGTAAACATATGTGGATCCACGCAGAGATTCAGAAATAAACATTACCGGTACAGTTGAAACCTCTACTTCTCTCTCATCATCAGCCTTCCTGTCCCTACTAGGTAGCCATTGTTCTAAATTCGATTATTCTTAAATTGTTATAAGCACATTTGAATCAAATTAAGCAGAGCTTAACCTTTGCCCCCTCTTCTGGCAAGAGAATTTTTTTGGCGCATGGGGAAGTATATCTAGTTTCATTACTCATGTGTTTTAGGAGAATTTTTACATATTATACACATAGCTGTATATAGATATATGTATATATTTATATATATAAAGAATATAAAATTCTTTTTAAATTTTTTTTAAGATTTTATTTATTTGAGAAAGAGAGAGAGTAGGAGCAGAGGGGAGAGGCAGAGGGAGAGAGAGAAGCAGACTCCCCACTGAGCCTGGAGCCCGATGTGGGGCTCGATCCCAGGACCCTGAGATCATAACCTGAGCTGAAGGCAGACACTTAACTGACTGAGCCACCCAGGTGCCCCTCTTTTTTTTTTTTTTTTTTTTAAGATTTATTTATTTATTTATTTGCCAAAGAGAGAGCGAGAGCAAAAGAGAGCATAAGCAGGGGGAGCAGCAGGCAGAGGGAGAGGGAGAAGCAGGCTCCCCACTGAGCAAGGAGCTCGATATGGGACTCGATCCCAGTACCCTGGGATCATGATCTGAGCCGAAGGCAGACGCTTAACCAACTGAACCACGCAGGCGTCCCCCCCTTTTTTTTTTTTTAAGATTGAGGGTGACTTTTTTCTTTAAAGGGTGGGAGTTATACAGGTGCTTGCTTTATATGTTTGTTTGTTTGTTTAAGCCATTTTTGAAGTAATCACTACCCGCAACATGGGGCTCAAACTCAAGACTCCGAGATCGAGAGTTGAATGCTCCACTGACTGAGCCAGCCAGGTGCCCCAATAGAATTCTTTTTAATAGACTAGTAGTCCATTTAGATATCTACTTATTAAAAAATGCTTCTGGATATCTTTTTTTGGATGTTAATAAGTACCTACAATTTTAATTTCTGGGAAGAGATCAAAAGATTGCTTGCATTCTAAAATTGTAAGTGAGGCTAGTGATTTACTTTTGTATTTGATCAAATTTTTGTTTGAAAATTTGGAAATGAATCTGAATTTGAATAATTTAATAATGGAAGTAGTGATTTGTTTATGAGAAGTCTGTACTTCAGACTTCAGAGTAGTGATTGACATTAATAGAATAAATAACACATTAATATATAGGATTAGAACTCAGGCCTTTATCAGTCTTCCTAATTAAAGTGTCCTAATGGAAATTTCCCCCCCAAATTTAGTTTTAATAGCTTTTAAAATTTCGTTGGGGCACCTGGGTGGCTCAGTTGGTTGGGCGTCTGCCTTCAGCTCAGGTCATGATCTCAGGGTCCTGGGATTGAGCTCCATGTCGGGCACCCTGCTCAGTGGGGAACCTGCTTCTCCCTGTCCCTCTGACCCCCACGCATGCTTGCGTTCTCTCTCTCAAATAAATAAATACAATCTTTTAAAAAAAATAATATTTGTTTCTTTTATTTAGCAATTTCCTTATGTAAACAAACCACACATGTATCTAGGTCAGTCTGGGAAACCTTCCTTTATCCTTTCAGAGTCCCTCATCTGCAGTGCAGTATCTGGTCCTTGAATATATTTCTCTTAATATTTTTTAGATTGCTGTAAGTTAATATAATTTGTGATAATTTAAAATATAATTTACTATAATGTATGGCTGGGGTTTTTTATGTTTTTGCTAAAATATGTTTTATATTTTTACATGAGATATGTTTGTATAATTTGGACTTAGTATTTTAAGTAGGGTTAACTGCTAAACATAAATTATTATTTATGTAATTCCTCAGGCAAAATTATATCATGAATGATGGCATAGTAATCTTTTCTGTGATTGTCATGAAAATTTGAATTTAGATAGTTTTCTCTGTTTTAATAGTATTTTTCTTCTAAACATTTTTCTAAAAATAGGAGTATTTTCTGCATTGCGTGCTGTTCCCCAGAAGGAGGGATACCTTGGATTATATAAAGGGAATGGTGCAATGATGATTCGAATCTTTCCCTATGGTGCAATCCAGTTTATGGCATTTGAGCATTATAAAACGGTACTTGAACTTTTATATTGTTTTCTTTTTTGTGTCCTTGAATATCATACTTAGTTGAAAGGCATTTGCTTTGGCCTTTAAAATTACTTTGGATGAATGGGTAAAGTAATGCCTTTTTGAAGGAGAAAGACTTGTGATAGCTTAAATTTTTAAATGTAACTTGGTTTTGGAGTTATCTATTCTAGAATTGCTAGTCAATTTTGAGCAAATTGTTTATGTACACACTTATGAGGAAGAGCCAAAATAAACTTCAAGTAGATAATAATAAATCCGTAAAATTTTAATAGCTTTTTAATGTGCTTTTTGTTTCTCAGTTGTAGGAAAGGAACGTTGTGGCTTTAGATTTTCTTACTAAATAAAATAGTGAAATCATATGCTGAAAGTCTGTTCTTGAGTAATGCTATCAGTTAACAACTTCTCTTATCCTACTTATTGATTGACTTTCTCTTCTCTGTTGGACTGAAAGTTTATCCTCTCAAACATCTTAATGTAGAAAATGGTTAAGTATGTTAAATTTCATAGGGTATCTTAAAAAGAAATGTAAGCAATGGGATGGGAACAACATTCTAAGCTCATCAGTCAGAATTGATGCCATCATTATATCAAGACTTCATTGTCTGTAGTAGCATTTTATTTGTACTATTGCCACTCACTCTTTAAATATATGTAGTCGTCAATGTGCAACATAGTATATTTGGCAATTCTAAATTAAGATTGTAAAAGTGCAGAGCTAGAACAGAAGGCTACAGAGGAAATACCTTACCTACTCACCATGTGCTATAACTGCGCACCTTTATACAGTTGCACTTGTTTCACTTATGGTTAACACTAATTTTCTTCTTACTAGTCCTGTAACTCTGTTTTGAAATTTCTTCATTACGAAACAGTGAAATGAGAAGTACTTAAAAATATTCCATTTAATTTGATGTTTTTGATTTCTAGTTAATTACTACAAAGCTGGGAGTTTCCGGTCATGTGCACAGATTAATGGCTGGATCCATGGCAGGTAAGAGGAGTGGACGGATGTATTTTATTTATTTTTTTAAATATTTTATTTATTTATTTGAGAGAGAGAGCATGAGAGAGAGAGAGCACAAGCAGAGGGGAGGGGCAGAATCAGAGGGAGAAGCAGACTCCCTGCTGAGCAGGGAACCTGATGCCAGACTCCATCCCAGGATGCTGGGATTGTGACCTAGGCCAAAGGCAGATGCTTAACCAACAGCCACCCAGACACCCAGAACCTTTGTTTTACAGTGATCTCAAGACTGTTTTCTATATCAATACAGAGCTCTTTCTTATTTTTTCTAAAGACCTGATGTTAAATTCTAATCTATGAATGTATCATGATTTATTTAATCCAGTCTCCTATTGACTGGCATTTGGAATATTTTCAATTTTTGTTTCACAAGTAACACATTGTACTTGTGTTATTTTATTTGTAGAATAAATTTTGAGAAGGGAAATTACTTTATCAAGGGATATGTGCATTTAAATTTTGATAGGCATTGTCAAGCTGATCTTCATAATGCTTTTAATGACTTTTTCCCTTACATACCATACCAATACTGGGTCTTACCAAATTTTTAATATTTAGCAATTAATTATGAGTAAGGTTGATCAGCTTTCCAATGTTTGTGTGAGGCGAACGTGATAACCACTACACTACGGAAACGGGACTGCTTTCCAATGTTTATTGGCCATTTGTGTTTCTTTCATTTTCAGTCTGAGTTGCTTCTATTTTTTAAATATCATTTTTGCTTAAAAAATCTATAAAAAATTATTTTATGAATTTGGGAATTAGGACATTGCTTTTTTTCTGTCAGATATTGCTAATAGTTTATCAGTTTTAGATTTGTCTTTTAACCTTGTAATATTTTTTAAGAAGAGTCATTCAAAATTCTCACATACACCCACACACCCAACCCCACACCCCCACACCCATAGAAGTTTTACATAGCTAATGGGTTAGTCTTTTTGTTGTGCCTTCAAAATTTTGTGTTGTTTTTAGAAATGCCTTCTTCGTTCTAAGATAAAAACATTTTATCATGTTTTCTAAAATTTTATTTATTTTTATTTTTATTTTATGTATTTTTTAAAGATTTATGTATTTGACAGAGAGAGACACAGAGAGGGAACACAAGCAGGGGGAGTGGGAGAGGGAGAAGCAGGCTTTCCGTGGAACAGGGAGCCTGATGTGGGGCTCAGTCCCAGGACTCTGGGATCATGACCTGAGCCGAAGGCCGACGTTTAATGACTGAGCCACCCAGGCACCCCTTTAATATTTATTTTTATATAAAGAATGAAGTAGGGATTGAATAAAATTTTTCTCCAAATGACTAGTCATTTATGCCAACATTGTTTACTCAATAACTTGCCTTTTTTTCTGATTTTAAGTACCACCTCTATCATATACTAAATTCAGTAATTTTATTTTTATTTTAAATTTAATTTATTTAAATTTAATTAACATATAATATTAGTTTCAGAGGTAGAGTTCAGTGATTTATCGGTTGTTTATAATACCCAGTGCTCATTACATCACGTGCCCTCCATAATGCCCATCACCCAGTTACCCCATACCCCACCCCCCTCAGTAACTTTATTTAAGAGAAGAAGTAAAGATGTATACAGTGATATTTAGCAACAGAGATGTTCATTGCAGTTTTGTTTATCATACCAAAAGGTCATTTAAATATGTAGCTATAAAGGAGTGGTAAAAAAAATTCCATGTATCAGAATATCTAAAACCCTTGAGATCTGCATGTGTGGTGTGGTTGGGGAGAGTGGTAGACAGATGTGTTGAGCATGTAGGCCCCAAAAGGAAACAAAAACCCTGGATAGATGTTGGAGACACTATGGCTATAGATAATCATCTACCTTCCTGGTTATTGAGATGACAGGCTTGTTCTTAGATGACAGGTCTTAGAGACTTTCCAGATACAACTTCAGGCTCTGAAACCAATGACTCTTCAGCCTTACCCTTCTACCTAGATATATAGTCCTCATTTATGGTTTTGCCTTATCCAGGGTTTATTTAGCTTTTCTTGACTACTTGATGGCTGATCCAAGTTCAATAAGTAGTAAAAATAACCAGGAATAATATTCAAAATATTTAACAATACAACTGTAGAGGTACTAATAAATAGGACAGGTTCTGAACATTTCCAATTAACTCGTTAGTGATTGATGCATGAGTAGTATGTGGTGGTAGTGGTGGTGGGAGTTTTGGTAGGGGGAGAGGGCTACCAGAGTTTTGGGAGGGATGTTAGGGAGTTGGAACAACAGCTGTTTGCCAACTGGTATAGAAATATTTCCGTATGTTATACTGGCATGAAAGTGCTGGTGAGTAACATTAGCTAACAAGTATTGATTACTTACTGTGTACCGTAGATAGACCTGAGCACTTGACATGTATCTTCAGGCACTTGACACATAGTCCACAGAAAAATACTGTGTGGAAAATGCTATGATTATCTTCATTTTATGGAAGAGAAATTTTAATAAGATTCTAAATTATAACAATTTTTTTTAAAGATTTTATTTATTTATTTGACAGAGAGAGAGACAGCGAGAGAGGGAACACAAGCAGGGGAAGTGGGAGAGGGAGAAGCAGGCCTCCTGCTGAGCAGGGAGCCTGATGCAGGGCTGGATCGCAGGACCCTGGGATCATGACCCGAGCTGAAGGCAGATGCCTAACGACTGAGCCACCCAGGGACCCCTAAATTATAACAATTTTTAAAAAGAATTTATTTATTTGAGAGAGAGAGAGCGCACAATCAGGGGGAGGAGCAAAGGGAGAGGGAGAGAGAGAAGCAGACTCCCTGCTGAACAGGGAGCCCAATGTGGGGCTGGATCCCAGGACCCTGGGATCATGACCTGAGCCGAAGGCAGACACTTAACAAATTGAGCCACCCAGGCTCCCCCTAAATTATAAAATTTATGATTTTGTCCATCACTTTTTTTTTTTAAGATTTTATTTATTTATTTGAGAGAGAGAGAAAGAGAGACAGAGAGCACGAGAGGGAAGAGGGCAGAGGGAGAAGCAGACCCCCCGCTGAGCAGGGAGCCCGATGTGGGACTCGATCCCGGGACTCCAGGATCATGACCTGAGCCGAAGGCAGTCGCTCAACCGACTGAGCCACCCAGGCGTGTTTAAAAAGTGTACATCACTTTTTAAATTTTCTTTTAAATTCAACTTTAGAACTGACTGATCAAAATTCTTTCTTTGAACATTGTAAGAAAGATTAAGTTGGATTATGAATATGAGTTAAATCCTGAAGACTTTGTGTTATTTCCTTTTCACGGCATTTGATTATTGAATAACATTATTCATTCAAATTGTATTTCTAGTTTCATTTTTCTGAAATGACAGACATGTTAACATCAGGTTTTCAGTATATATTAGAAAACAATAATAACTAAAAGGAGCTTTAGTTATAAATTTTCATTTCTAGGAAAAAAAAGTTTTTAAAATTGCTAGCAATTACACATAAGACAAGTGCTTCCATTATTCAATGATTATATTTTTACTACCATGTTTAAGTAATTACAATTTACATTTTGTTTCTATGATTGTAAATAGTTGAAATGAATGTTCTAGTTAATTTTATTTACATCAGGTATCTTTGCTCCTGTACCTTCAGTGGCCTTTGAGTGTAAGTTTGGAAATTTTTATATTTGGCAAGGTGAAAAATGGTGTGTTTTTCACAATCATTTCAACAGAGCTTATTTTAATTATTATTATTATTTTTAAAGATTTTATTTATTTATTTGACAGAGAGAGACACAGCGAGAGAGGGAACACAAGCAGGGGGAGTGGGAGAGGGAGAAGCAGGCTTCCTGCGGAGCAGGGAGCCTGATGTGGGGCTTGATCCCAGGACCCCGGGATCATGACCTGAGCTGAAGGCAGACGCTTAAAGACTGAGCCACCCAGGCGCTCCAACAGAGCTTATTTTAAAGCTTTTTTGAACTTCAGCATTTTCCCTCATCCTACAACTATAGCCCAGTACATGTGGAACCTCAGTCAACCAGAAAAAGGAAAACGTAGGGACTGAGAATCAGGGTTTGTATTTAAGATAGGTCTTTCCTTCTGTATGTTTCAATTGTTTGACATCAGTCTTGGTCTGCCAGTTCTTTTGGAACTAAAACTGATGGGATAAAGAGAAAAAAGAGGGAGGAGTTAGAAACTAGAAGTGATAAGCTGAGTTCTGCTTGCTGCCTTCTCTGGACTACTCCAGTTTGGTGTTTTGGCTCAAGGCTGGGAGGTCAAATGTACAGAACACTTCCTGGATCCTGGATGGCTTCCATTACATTACATTGACCATGGGCAGATCATTTATTTTTTTATTTATTATTATTTTTTAATTTAATTTTTTTTTAAAGATTTTATTTATTTATTTGAGAGAGAGAGTGAGAGAGAGAGAGCACAAGACGGGGGAGCCGGAGAGGGAGAAGCAGACTCCCCACCAAGCAGGGAGCCCGATGCGGGACTCGATCCCGGGACTCCAGGATCATGACCTGAGCCGAAGGCAGTCGCTTAACCAACTGAGCCACCCAGGAGCCCGGGCAGATCATTTAAACCTTCCGTAATTCACTCTCCACTTGTTAAAATGGAGCTTGTGTTTGCCCAACTTTCTCTCTTTCTGAGTTGTGCTGAAGGTCAAAGAATTGCTATGAAAATATTCTGAAAGATCTGAGGTCCTCCTGGGGTGCCCCTTAGAGGACCACTTTTTGAATCTATGTGGTTTCATCATTTAGAAGGGTGACTCCATGCCAGGTCTGATTAAGAGTGGCTGCTGCATGCTTGGCTAAAGCTTCTACTTATAATTCTACATCGGTATAGGTGACTCCTGGGACAAATATGGCTAAGGGATAAAATCACCAAGAAGCCCTCTTTGCCTGATGTCTAGCTTTAACAATATCATAATTAGGAGGAATTGCTGGCAAGTAGATGACTCATCCCAGGAGATATGGGCGTCCCTGAGTGCATTGTCCAATCCAGTCATAATGAAGGTGGGGCCATCTACTGTTTTCATAAATCCATAGCTAACCCCATGGAGTGGGGTATGCTATGGCTTTTGTTTTATTTTAATTTTTTTACAGATTTATTTATTTATTTTAGAGAGAACACGAGTGGCAAAAGGAGAGGGGGAGAGAATCCCAAGTAGACTCCATGCTGAGCACAGAACCTGACACAGGGCTCGATCTCATAACTCTGAGATCATAACCTGAGCCGAAACCAGAGTCAGACTCTTAACCTACTGTGCCACCCAGGTGCCCCCGCTCTGGCTTTTAAGGAGCAGTTTTGCCATCCCAGCCATAGAATCGGTCAAGGTGATAGTTGAGTTACACAGTTGTTGGGGAGTCCATTCCATTGTCCAGCTGTTCAAATAATCCTATGCCCATGGGGTCCTTTTTTATTCCCACAGAGTAACAGGCACGAAGATTGTCTATATATACATGGGCTCTTGTGGCAATTTCTCTGAAGTTTACCTCAAAATATCTAGCTTAGGCAAACAATCAACATTTAAGGACAATTAATCAGAACTGGAGTCTAACATCCTCAAAGGTGTGTTATTGAAACATAATTTTTCTCCTTAAAATCATCCTCACTGGGAGGCGCCTGGGTGGCTCAGTTGTTAAGCATCTGCCTTCGGCTCAGGTCATGATCCCAGGGTCCTGGGATCGAGCCCCGCATCGGGCTCCCTGCTCAGAGGGAAGCCTGCTTCCCCCTCTCGCACTCCCTTTGCTTGTGTTCCCTCTCTCGCTGTGTCTCTCTCTGTCAAATAAATAAATAAAATCTATAAAAAAATAAAATAAAATCACCCTCATTGGGGCACCTGGGTGGCTCAGTCATTAAGCTTCTGCCTTTGGCTCAGGGAATGATCCCAGGGTCCTGAGATCCAGTACCGCATCGGGCTCACTGCTCTACGGGAAGCCTGCTTCTCCCTCTCCCACTCCCCCTGCTTGTGTTCCCTCTCTCGCTGTGTCTCTCTCTGTCAAATAAATAAATAAAATCTTTAAAAAAAAAAATAAAATCATCCTCATTTCCATCAAAGATAGCCAAATGAAGACCAATTTGTAAAGCAAGTCCAGTTTTAACAAACTTGGCCTAATTATTTACATAAGCACAGCAAGAACAGTGATTGTGACTGAATTAGTTCTTTTATTTATTTTTTTATTTTTTAAAAGATTTTATTTATTTATTTGACAGAGAGAGACACAGTGAGAGAGGAACACAAGCAGGGGGAGTGGAAGAGGGAGAGGCAAGGCTTCCCGCCGAGCGGGGAGCCCGATGCGGGGCTCGATCCCAGAACGCTGGGATCATGACCTGAGCCGAAGGCAGGTGCTTAACGACTGAGCCACCCAGGCGCCCCTGAATTAGTTCTTTTAAATCTGCTTTGCTGGAACTTTGCATAAGGAAGTTTATTATATATATATATATTAAAGTTTATTTATTTATTTACTTATTTATATGATCTCTACACCCAGTGTGGGCCTCGAACTCACAACCCTGACATCAAGAGTTGCATGCTGTTCCAGCTGAGCCAGCCAGTCGCCCCTATAAGGAATTTTTTTTTCGTATAAGGAATTTTATACTAAACTTTTAATAGCCTTGCAAGGCCCGAGGCCAAGCCAAATTCTTGCCATCAGATTTGCCTAAAATAGTTGTAAATTTAAGTGAATTCCTCTTCTCAGAGTCTCCCAAATATCCTGAGGTTTCTGCATCTTCCAGGAAATGACATTCTTTACTCACCTGGTAAGATTGCTGGGAACTCTGTTAGCAAGATGTCAGGCCAGCATTTCCAAGGGGTTCTATTGGCTCCATAAAGTCAACCTTAGGTCTTTAAAGCTGTCTGGTCATATCTGAATCTATGCATGTCTTTCTCTAATGACCTTCCACTCAAAGTCTTGGCAAAGTAACCAATGTTTCCAATGGTGTCCTGTTAGAAGGGGAACAGATTCTTACTGAACTTATGCAAATAATTAAAATTGCCATCAAAGAAAGAATACTCACTGAAAGTTTCTGAATTTTGGAGGGTTCAGGTAGGCAGTAAAGATAAATGTTTCAATTTGTTCACAAAGGAATATTTTATCATATTTCTGTAAGTCATAGATATCTTGAGAATAAGTTTCCTTAAATCTGGAAGAGCAAACATTAGAACCAGCAATGTTTCAAAGAAGAGTAATAAAAACTATTAATCATCTTTCTCAAATCATTTAGG
This sequence comes from Neomonachus schauinslandi, assembly GCF_002201575.2. NCBI lineage: Eukaryota > Metazoa > Chordata > Mammalia > Carnivora > Phocidae > Neomonachus > Neomonachus schauinslandi. The sequence goes on along the minus strand of NC_058408.1, from coordinate 97,582,178 downwards.
CCCACGTTACTAATTCTTGTTCTGATTGAATGCAGCTTTTCCATTAGTTCCGGAAATTTTTTTTTTTTATTAACATACAATGTATTATTGTTTCACGGGTACAGGTCTGTAATTCATCAGTCTTACAAAATTCACAGCACTCACCATAGCATATACCCACCCTCCCCAATGTCCATCACCCAGCCACCCCATCACTCCCACCCCCCAGTTCCAGAAATTCTTACCCAGTTTAGTTTTATGATTTTAAAGATGTCAGAAACCTGTATTTGTCAAAAAGTCCTTTTCATGAATTTCCTTGAAGATGAAACACATTTTCAAGAGCATCAGAACAATAATTATAAATAACAAAAGACTAGGGGTGCCTGGTCGGTTAAGCATCTGCCTTCAGCTCAGGTCTTGATCCAGGGGTCCTGGGATTGAGCCCCACTTTGGGCTCCCTTCTCAGCAGGGAGTCTGCTTCTCCCTCTCCCTCTGCTCCATACCCTGCTTGTACTCTCTCTTTCTCAAATAAATAAATAAGATCTTTTTTTTTAAAGAGAGATTTTTTAAAAGATCTTATTTATTTATTTGAGAGAGAGAATGAGAGAGAGCATGAGAGGGGGGAGGGTCAGAGGGAGAACCAGACTCCGCACCGAGCAGGGAGCCCAATGTGGGACTCGATCCCAGGACTCCAGGATCATGACCTGAGCCGAAGGCAGTTGCTTAACTAACTGAGCCACCCAGGTGCCCAAATAAATAAAATCTTAAAAAAAATAACAAAAGACTAAAAGATGGCCATGGTTAAAGACTGGATGACAGTTCATTATAGTGCGGTTGACAAGGAAATGCAGTTATTTCTGTGACACACAACATTTCAATAACTAGAATGTCAAGTGATGACCTTATACCAGGACATGTTAAAATTTTAGGGATTTCAGGGATGCCTGGGTAGCTCAGTTGGTTAAGCGTCTGCCTTCGCTCAGGTCATGATCCCAGGGTCCTAGGATCGAGCACCGTGTCCAGCTTCTCCCTCTCTCTGCTTGCTGCTCACCCTGCTTGTGTGCTCTCTCTCTCTGTCAAATGAATAAATAAATCTTTTTTAAAAAAATCTTTAAAAACGAACAAACAAAAAAACTTCAGGGATTTCATATAATTTCTAGAACACTTATAGCATTTACTCATACAATATAACCTAAGTAGGTTATCAACATTTGTTTGACAGTGCTTCCCATGTAACCTAACATGCCGAGTAAACAAGCCTAATTAGTCAAAACAACTTTATTTAGAATTTGAATCTTGGGAAGTTTGTTAAAAACCTCAGAAGGTTGTTTGTTTGGGTTTTTATTTTTTTTATTTTTTATTTTTTAAAGATTTTATTTATTTATTTGAGAGAGAGAATGAGATAGAGAGAGCATGAGAGTGGGGAGGGTCAGAGGGAGAAGCAGACTCCCTGCCGAGCAGGGAGGCCGACGTGGGACTCGATCCCAGGACTCCAGGATCATGACCTGAGCCGAAGGCAGTCGCCCAACCAACTGAGCCACCGAGGCGCCCTGTTTGGGTTTTTAAATATATTTATTATTTATTTTAGAGAGAGTGTGTGTGAGCACGAGTGTGAGGGGCAGGGGAGTGGGAGAGAGAATCCGAAGCAGTCTCTGTGTTGAGTGCAAAGTCCAACATGGGGCTCAGTCTCACGACCCTGAGATCACGACCTAAGCGAAAAAGAAAAGTCGGACCCTTACTGACTGTGCCACCCAGGCATCCCCCACTTAGTTTTTAATTTAAGTAATCTTTACATTCAATATGAGGCTTAAACTCCCAACCCTGGGATCAAGAGTCAAACACTCCTCCGACTGAACAGCCAGACACCCCAAAAACCTCAGAAGGTTTTAAAGCAGTTGCCTTAACAAGATTACAAATTGTTATAAAACTAAGTATTTAATTATCTGTTTAACCAAGATGGCAATAAAAGATTCTATAGAAGGTTGTATAGTTATTAACGAAACTTAGCTCCTTTAATATTGAGAATTTTTAATTTTCCTAAGTAATCAAAGACCTGATAATGACAAAATATAGAAACTGGTTTTTTGGGGCACTGGGTGGTTCAGTAAGTTGGGTGTCTGCCTTCAGCTCAGGTCATGATCCCAGGGTCCTGGGATTGATCCTCTCTGTCGGGCTCCCTCCTCAGTGGGGAGTCTGCTTCTCCCTCTCCCTCTGCCCCTTCTCCCTGCTTGTGTGCTCTCCCTCTCTCTCAAATGAATAAGTAAAATCTCAGAAAGAAACTGGTTTTTCTGGGCAGAAAAAGAAAAGGAAAAAACCTTTTTACAATTTCTTATCAAGACCAGACCAACAATCCAAGAAAACTATCTTTTTAACAGAGAGAAAAGCCGAATCTCAGTCTTACACCAATGTACTTTTATTTATTTTTTTAAAGAGTGCACTTTTTAAATTTATTTTTTTAAAGTAAGCTCTATTCCCAACATGGGGCTTGAACTCACAGCCCTGAGGTCGCATGCTTTACTGACTGAGCTAGCCAGGTGCCCCTACCAATGCACTTTTAAAACTCATTCATTCCATGGGGTGCCTGGGTTGCTCAGTAGGTTAAGCTTCTGACTCTTGATTTCAGCTCAGGTAATGATCTCAGGGTTGTGAATCTAGCCCTGCATCTGGCTCTGTGTTGGGCATGGAGCCAGCTTGAGATTCTCTCTCTCCCTTTCCCCTTGCCTCCTCCCTATCCCCCACCAGAAAAACAAAGAAATTCATTCATTCCAATCTTAGTCAGTCCTGAACATGCATAAAATTCTTTTCCAGAGATTCCCCTTCACAAACCTACAACTTTCTTTTTACATTCAAATTCAGTCATAAGCTTTCTTTCTCTAAATAAGAGAAATCTATTGTCTCTTGTAGGACATTCTCATTGTAGGACAAAATTACGTTCCTTTCCCTCAACAAAAGTGTATTCCCATTCCTTGCACCATTTTATTTATTCATCTTACTTGCTCTTAACAGTTACCCATGAAAATTTTGAGATAGACAAAATCGACCATTTTCAGTCATCTTTTTGCTGACAAACTGCAACAGAGATAACATGAATTTATTTGACCTTTTAGTAAACCTTGGTAGAATCAAAGTTTATGTTTAATACTGGTATCTCTAAAGACATGTCTATTTCAATTAATTTGTTCCCCACTGTCAGTTTTACCTGGGGCTCTGTGGGGAAATCTGAAGTGGGTGGTTTAAGTCCAGGGGAACCTCTGGGCCCCTTCATGTTGACTTGGGAGGTGCTTCAGTTTGCACCTCATAAGGAGGTAGCTGAACAGCTTGGGGTACCTTTTGCTTCTTTTTTTTTTTTTTTAAAGATTTTATTTATTTGAGAGAACGAGAGAGAGACAGAAACAGCATGAGAGGGGAGAGGGTCAGAGGGAGAAGCGGGCTCCCCGCTGAGCGGGGAGCCCGATGTGGGACTCGATCCCAGGACTCTAGGATCATGACCTGAGCCGAAGGCAGTTGCTTAACCAACTGAGCCACCCAGGCACCCCCTTTTGCTTCTTGATAGCAAGGGTAGGAGGAGCGGAAGCCCATGGTGCTGGAGGTGCTGGGGGTGGAACAGGAGCTGGCTAGCCAGTGGTATGCAGGAGCTGGAGGAGAGGGGGGCAGAGGCAGAGGTTCAAGGGAGCCACTGCCAAGGCCAGAGACAGACTGAAAGTTTGGACTAACATTCCTTTACCTCTGTCTCCTGTCTTTCCTTCTTGCAAACCAGGCTTTTTTCTCTGGTTGTTTTTCAGCCCTCTGCACCATTTATTCAAAATCTGTCCTAATGGACTCTCTTTGGGAACAGAAGGAGTATTCCCTATCTTCCTAGGCAAAAGTTCAGAAAGAACACAGAAGAAACAAAATGATAACTAAATGAAACCAAAAGTACTTCTGTTAGTATTCATTCTTCCCCAAAAGTTAGGGGTTTCACTGGCTGAACCAAATGGCTTCTTAGTTTTTGGTTCTCCCCAAAAGTCAGAGCTTCAGCTGAACCAGATGGCTTCCCAGACAAGCTAAGAGAGCCAAACCAAAACCCCCTATTTGGAGGCAACCGATTGGGAGGAAGGAATTCAAGAGAGCCATTCGGTGGCCATCTTTCCTCAGAGCTTAACATATACATAGGCCAGGTGGTGTTACCGTAAGTATCATTTTCTTCTCACTCATAGGTTTGTAACTAAAAGTAGACCAGTCAGCCAATATTCTTCCTAGGGGGCCTTTGAAAGGGTTTAGAAATAGTACTTCCCATCTTGTACATACACACAAATTCCAACAGAGATCCTGCCAAATATGTACCCTAGCTTCCTGTTTACCTCTCATCGTTCCTCTTTCCGTCAGTACCTTCACAAATTTCAGTGGCCCCTGCCACAACTCCAAGCTATGCAAGCCTGAAGAAATAGGCTATGAAAACCTGACAAATGGTTCAAAAGAACCCAACAGCAGGGAACTAAAGAAGTACACAGTCCATATGCATTTATCGGGGGGAACTTACCAGAAGCCAAATTTCTAGGGCCCATTATTTCTAATGTGTTTCTCTGTTTCATCAAAAGCAGTTAAGGCAATTGGTGCCAGTTATGGGCAAGCAAGAAAGAAAGTCCTCAAAATGAAACAGGTTTCAGCAGCTCCCTGTCTAGAGTCAGCTAGCCACAGGTAGCTGACTCCTGCCTATCACAGCCACTAGCTTGGGAAACAAACAGGGAGCTGTGGGGTGCTGCCACAGCTAACTGCTCTATATTGGGGAATCCTGAGGGGGCTGGATGAATCAGAAGTACAGCTACTGACTGGCTCACCAGAATTGTGGCTGGGGCTCAGAGGTGCAGGGGCACCTGGCTTTGTGGTTCCCAAACAGACCAGGTTCAGCCACTCGCTATGGAAAAAATCCAAAGGTAGAGAGGGGGATGGTGGTAAAATAAGAAAGGAATTTCTTTCTTTTTTTTTTTTTTTTAAAGATTTTATTTATTTATTTGACAGAAACAGAGATAGTGAGAGCAGGAACACAAGCCCCGAGAGTGGGAGAGGGAGAGCAGGCTTCCTGCCGAGGAGGGAACCCGATGTGGGACTCGATCCCAGGACCCTGGGATCATGACCTGAGCTGAAGGCAGATGCTTAACAACTGAGCCACCCAGGCGCCTGAAAGGAATTTATTTCTGTGAGGCCGTTACCCGGAATACAGTGGACTAACGTCTCAAAGACTGTCTCAAAGAGCTGAAAATACTTCTAGGTTGATATAAGGAAAATGTGGGACAAAGGTCGGTGGGTACATGCAAGTGGGCAGTAAAGTTCAGGTTGATCATTGTTGTGAGGTGAACCCTACGGGGTCTTGCTGGCTCAGGGCAGTTGTTACTGCTTGAGGGATGCTCACAGGATGCTTTGCAGCAAGTCTAAACCACTTGGTCTTTTGCCTGAGTTAAGAGGTAAGCTGGAAAGAAGAACTTAAGCAATTAGAAAGTACAGACTGAGGTCAAAATGGAAGTGGTTGAAGTCCTCTTTCATCTTCCCTCTACTGCCTCTGCCTTATAGTGTAAGTTCCTTTGTTAAGAAGTTCTTTATGCTTTTTGCTGGAGCAGAATAAAAAATTCATATTTGCCGTATTTTCAGAATATGATCTCTGAAGTTTTTTTTTTTTTTTAAGATTTTTATTTATTTATTTGAGAGAGAATGAGAGACAGAGAGCATGAGAGGGAGGAGGGTCAGAGGGAGAAGCAGACTCCCTGCCGAGCAGGGAGCCCGATGCGGGACTCGATCCCGGGACTCCAGGATCATGACCTGAGCCGAAGGCAGTTGCTTAACCAACTAAGCCACCCAGGTGCCCCGATCTGTGAAGTTTTAATGACCAAGAATTATCTGTCTTTGGTATTGTGGTTACAAATATAATTTGTAATCATAGGATTTTTTTATTTTATACAGTGATTATGAGGTAATGTTGAGCTCTTCAAAGCTTTGCAAATCAGCAAAATCTAATTGCTGATTAAAGTATGTTCTTGAGGGGCCCCTGGGTGGCTCAGTCGTTAAGCGTCTGCCTTTGGCTCAGGTCATGATCCCAGGGTCCTGGGATTGAGCCCCGCATCGGGCTCCCTACTCAGCGGGAAGCCTGCTTCTCCCTCTCCCATTCCCCCTGCTGTGTTCCCTCTCTCGCTGTCTCTTTCTCTCTGTCAAATAAATAAATGAAATATTAAAAAAAAAAAAAAAGTATGTTCTTGGGCTGCAACAATTCCTGGATTCTATACTATGGAGACGATAAGAGGGTGAGAATCTAGGGAAAAAGCAATCTCAATCGGTTTGGATTCATCATTAAGTCCTCAGTTTCTTGACTAAGGGAGGAAAAGAGAAGTTTGCACATACACAAAAATTGCAGGCACATCTCAACTTGATTGAGTCTCATTGCTTCCTGGTAGGTGAAGATATACTGCTTTCTGTATTGGATTGTGGTTGTAAAATGGGGAAGAAGAAAACTACCACCACCACTGTTTGAGGTAGGTAGTTTCTGATTTCCCTTAATTGCACTTGGAAGACTTTTTTGGCCTCTCTGTAAAGCAGTGCTAGTTAGAATAGTAAGGGAGAGATATGTGAGTATAGAAAAAAGGCCAAAATGGGAGACACTAGGTTTATGAATTGAAAAATCCCAGTCACCATATGGATGACTGATATATATGTCAGTCTGATTACTAGCAGTCAAGCTAAGTTCCCACTTTGTTACATATTCCTCTCCAATAAACCTCTGATTGTTTTTTTTTCTTTTTATATTATTAACAAAATTTTTTTCTTTTTATTTGAATTCTTGATGTGCAGGAAGTGATTGAGAATGGAAGAATTTGGGTAAAAAGAGGAGACAAATGATTTGGTTCACAAAAGAAAGGGTCAAAAAATGAATAGCTTGAAAAAGACTGGGAGAATAATAATAGCTAACATTTAGATATAATATTTAGTATACATTGGGAATTATTTTAAGCATTTATTTACATATATTAACTCACTTAAGCTTCATAAAACCCTAATTTGGGTAATGACTTATTGTGAAATCCATTTTATAGATTCTGAAGCTGACACCCAGGTTAAGTAATTTGCTCAAGGTCACACAGCTAGTTAGTGGTGGAGTCTAATTTGAACTCAATCAGGCTCACTCTAGAGTCCATACTCCTAAGTTCTTTTGACGATTTGATCAGTTTTGATCATAAGTCAAAAATAAATAGTTTAAAAATAAAAAATAAATTAGTTGAAATGAGAAAAGTTCAAATCAGGAAAATAATGCTAGTACGGGATTACTTGACAGGTAGACTATACCCATCCTTAAGTCCCCAGCAAAGCACGGACTTTTGGTATTTTGAAAAAGCATTAATGTAGTCATTGTGAGGAAAATCAGAACTTAGTTGGATATCCTCAAACTTATTTTACAGTGTAATATTATTTTTAGTTTGAACAATGCAAGACATCATAATCTTTTTCTGTAGTTAGGGTTTGTAGAAGTCTATTTCTAGCCCTGTAGAGGGCTTCATAGTTTTATACTTAGAGTGAAGGGTAAAATATGATTATCAGAAGAATATTTCTTACCTCCCCTTCATTCCAAAAATAAGTAAACATTTAAAGTCACTAATTCGTTTTCAATATTTCAGAGTGCAAAATTATTAAGAATCCTCTGTTTACATTCCAGGGTTTAAAATTACATTGAAATCATTAAGGTGTTTTTAGGAATATTGAAAAACAACAACAAAACTTGGTGATTTTTATATCCTTGTGTAACAAAATTCAACTGAGATAATTTGAGGATCAGATTGGCTTTTTCAACAATTCATGCTTTGGGCAGCATCCCATCTAGCAAGGAAATAGGTCTGGGGAGCTGCACAAAATGGAAAGCTTTTATAACCAGAAGGGGAAGAGAGAAAGAGTGGGCACCTTCCTGGAGAAGGTTGAAACTGCATTTAGTTAAGTATTAAGTAAGGTTAAGTATTAAGACTTGGTTTGGTGATAAGGGCTTAGCACAAAATGACTCCATTTTGGGCCTGTTGTTTCTTTTTTCTTTTTCTTTTTTTTTTTTAAACCTGTTGTTTCTTTTTTTTAAAGATTTTATTATTATTTATTATTTTTTAAAATTTTAGGGGCGCCTGGGTGGCTCAGTCGTTAAGCGTCTGCCTTCGGCTCAGGTCATGATCCCAGGGTCCTGGGATCGAGCCCCGCATCGGGCTCCCTGCTCTGCGGGGAGCCTGCTTCTCCCTCTCCCACCTCCCCTGCTTGTGTTCCCTCTCTCGCTGTGTCTCTCTCTGTCAAATAAATAAATAAAATCTTTAAAAAAAAAAAAAATTTTATTTATTTGACATAGAGAGCACAAGCAGGGGGAGCCGCAGAGAGAGAGACACACACACAGACTCCCCACTGAGCAGGGAGCCCAATTGGGGGCTCAATCCCAGGGCCCTGGGATCATGACCTGAGCCGAAGGTGGACACTTAACCAACTGAGCCACCCAGGCGCCCTCCCCTGTTGTTTCTTTTTGACAAATGCTAACAGGTTTTGTTTTTCTTTAGGACGATTTGATTGATTTTTTAAATTTAAAAGAAATATATGAAAACATGGCAAAATAAACTGGCTAAAATATTGTGAAACTAGGTCACAAATTTAGCATTCCAGTAATCGTTGGCATTATTTTTCACCATTCTCTGATGTACAATTAAATTATGCCTGTTCCTCAGTCTGACTTATGTCTTGCCAATTCCTGTCTGACTCATGGTCTTGCAACTTTTAAGTTAATGCCCTGTGTACCTTTACCGATTTCTGAACATATGCATTTTCTTTTTTTTTTTTTTTAAGATTTTATTTATTTGCGAGAGACAATGAGAGACAGAGCACATGAGAGGGGGTAGGGTCAGAGGGAGAAGCATGTGGGACTCGATCCTGGGACTCCAGGATCATGACCTGAGCCGAAGGCAGTTGCTTAACCAACTGAGCCACCCAGGCGCCCGAACATATGCATTTTCTACCAATTTATCATGTGCCACTTTGTTAAATCACAGTTATTTCATGTTAAGCCACCTGACGCCAGTAAGAAGGCAACTAGAAGACTTGGAACATGTAAGAAGGGAAGAAGAAATGGAGTCAGTGGGAGCAAATGGGATAGGCAAGACCAAAGTGATCCAGATTAGGGAAGAGAAAAAAATAGGAGCTGTAAAAATTAATAGCAGTTGTAAAAATAAAATGGATAGTGATGAATTGGGAAAATCCTAGCAAAATCTGGATTTTATTTATTTATTTATTTATCTATTAAAAGATTTTACTTTATTTATTTATTTGACAGAGAGAGAGACAGCGAGAGAAGGAACACAAGCAGGAGGAGTGGAAGAGGGAGAAGCAGGCTTCCCACAGAGCAGGGAGCCCAATGCGGGGCTAGATTCCAGGACCGTGGGATCGTGACCTGAGCCGAAGGCAGATGCTTAACGACTCAGCCACCCAGGCGCCCCTGCAAAATCTGAATTTTAACCAAGTTATGTTGTGTCAGCACAATCAAGCCCTAAAATGGTCAGCCTTTTGATTCTCTTCATTACACTTCTTAATGTGAAACATTCCATTAAAGATGGAATTGTTTTATAGATAATCTCTCCTAATTTTATTTTCTAAAAATTTCCCTTGCAAAATCTTTAGGACAGCCTGTAAAAAAAATTAAGCCAACTTTCAAAACATGTAGTTTTTTTTGTTTTTTTAAAGATTTTATTTATTTATTTGACAGAGAGAGACACAGTGAGGGAGGGAACACAAGCAGGGGGAGTGGGAGAGGGAGAAGCAGGCTTCCCATGGAGCAGGGAGCCCAGCCCCATGTGGGGCTCGATCCCAGGGCCCTGGGTTCATGACCTGAGCCGAAGGCAGACGCTTAACGATTGAGCCACCTAGGCGCCCCTCAATGTTATTGCCAAACCTTGTCTCAGGAACACCACCTTTGTACTGTATTAATTTAGATTCAGCTTAAAAGAAGCCATTTAGAAAAGTCACTGCATTGACTGCCATACCTGGCTGGTTTGAATACCATTAGAAGTTTGAAAATGAATAGATTGAAAACAAATAGCACAGAGGCACCTGGGTGGCTCAGTCCGTTAAGCGTCTGCCTTCGGCTCAGGTCATGATCCCAGGATCCTGGGATCAAGCCCCACATCGGGCTCCCTGCTCAGTGGGAAGCCTGCTTCTCCCTCTCCCACTCCCCCTGCTTGTGTTCCCTCTCTCACTGTGTCTTTCTCTGTCAAATAAATAAATAAAATCTTAAAAAAAAAAACAAAAAACAAATAGCACAGATAAAGAGCTCACAAATCAAACTGGCTGCAGTGGGGAATTGACAGTTCTAATCACTAGACTGATGGAATTTCTGAAATAAAAAATTAAGTTTAGAAATTACTAAGCAAATGTTTAATAAGGAAACAAAATGACAGGAAAGCAACGTATGTCTGGGTTGAGCCAGAAAACTTTGTTTTGAATCCTACTCTGTGATACAGAAAACTATGAATTTGGTCAAGTTACTTAACTACTTTGAACCTCAATATTCTCAAATTTAAAGCAGTAATAATAATATCCATCTTTTACCTTGTAGGATTGTTGGTGGTGTTTGGCATGTGAGGATTAAAGGTGGTATTTGTAAGGTGCCTGATATGGTGTGCTTGGCACATAGTCTTTATTGGTATGGGCAAACTAAAGAATGGAAGGTTTAAAGTATCACAGCTATACCACAGATAGCTAATCATAAATCAGCCTTTTCTTCCGTCAGTCAAACCTGTTCTGACCATCATTAGGCTAATCTTGATCCAAAGTATTGCTTGTATTTAAAATTAAATTCCATTACTTCACATATTATTTAAACTGACTTTCCCTTCATTGACTAAAGGAATTTAGTTTTTGTCATTCTCAAAGGAAAACAAAGCGTTGCATGTGTTTGCACTGAAGTATTACCTGTATATTAGCTGTCTAGGTTTTTAGCTCAGATAATGTTATAACTACCCAGGTAGAGATGCTATGAAAGATACCTAGATAATAACATAAGAACATTCTTTTCCACCTCCTGTACAAGGGATGGCAAACTGATGTAGACTTTTTCAGGGAGTCGTGGAAGCTCTGAAAGTTAGTATAGATTTAGGTCTGGGCTGATAAAAATGGATGCAAAATTACAGTAGCATTTGCTAAGTAAATGGGGTAAGATACCTCAGGTCTAATAAATAAAATTAGACAGAAAAAAAAATTTAAAACTAAAAAGTTAAATTAGGCCCCCAAGAATGGAAATCACTATTTGTTTGTTTGTTTTATGCGAGAGGGTGCACCCATGTGGGAGAGGGAGGGAGAAAATCTTAATCAGGCTCCAGGCCCAGAGTGGAGCCTGACTCGGGGGGCTCTAATTCACAACCCTGAGATCATGACCTGAGCAGAAATCAAGAGTCAGATGCTTAACCAACTGAGCCACCCAGGAGCTCCTAGAATGGAAATCACTTTACTTATTAAAATTAATTAGTTACTTATTTATTTTTAAGATGTTATTTATTTATTTGAGAGAAAGAGCATGAACAGAGGAGAGGGGCAAAGGGAGAGGGAGGAGAAGCAGACTCCCCACTGAACAGGGAGCTCAATTCAGGGCTCAATCCCAGGACCCTGAGATCATGACAGGAGCCGAAGGCAGGTGCTTAACTGATTGAGCCACCCAGGCACCCAAATTTATCATGTTTAAAAGGTAGTGTTAAAAGCCTACATGGGGCACCTGGGTGGCTCAGTCAGTTAAGCGTCTGCCTTCGGCTCCGGTCATGATCCCAGGGTCGTGGGATCGAGCCTCGCCTCGGGCTCCCTGCTTGGCGGGAAGCCTGCTTCTCCCTCTGCCTGCTGCCCCTGCTTGTGCTCTCTCTCTCTCTCAAATAAATTTTTTAAAAAATAAAGGAAAAAAAACGTAATGAGGATGAAGATTCATCAAAGAAGCTATATGTGTTGGTTACCTATATACAAAATAGGTAACCATTTTCAAAAATCTGGCACCACTTTGAAAAATCTATACAATGTGGATGAGAACTGACAGCTGAGTGTCAAATAAAGTTACAAAACCACCAAAAAAAAAAGGAGGAAAAAAAGAAAAAGTCATATAAGAAACAAGCCAGAATAACAGCGAGGATGCTTTTTGTCCATTAAATGTTGGGAAAATTATCCAATAATTGAATATTCTAATTGTCTAATAATTGTCTAATGCTCCTGAGCAGTCAGGAAAATAGGACTTTTATTCTAATGGCTGACATTACAAATTGACACAGTTTTTCTGGAAGACGATTTGTATTAATAGCCTTAGTCTTTGACCTAATAATTCTATTTTAGGAATTTATCTATAATGAAAATGGTACACAAAAATATTTAGTTATAAGGTCATTCACCAAAGCATTTTTTGCTATTACAATATCATATAGCAAATAATGGAGCATATAGCAAATTAGGTTAGACAACCTAAATGTCTAAGAGGATTGTTTTTTTTAAAGATTTTATTTATTTATTTGACAGAGAGGGACACAGTGAGAGAGGGAACACAAGCAGGGGGAGTGGGAGAGGGAGAAGCAGGCTTCCCGCGGAGCAGGGAGTCCACTTCTCCTTCTCCCTCTGCAGCTCACCCTGTTTGTGTTCTCTCTCTCTTCTCTCTCTGTCTGTCAAAGAAAAAAAAAAGGTACATCCAGATAATATTGAATTTTTTATTTTGTAGTAATCTCCACATCCAATGTGGGGCTTGAACTCATGACCCCAAGGTTAAGAGGTGAATGCTATACTGACTGAGCCAGCCAGCCGCCCCAGAATTACATTATCACATTTTTTATTTTATTTTATTTTATTTTATTTTTAAGATTTTATTTATTTGACAGAGAGAGACACAGCGAGAGAGGGAACACAAGCAGAGGGACTGGTAGAGGGAGAAGCAGGCTTCCCGCGGAGCAGGGAGCCCGATGCGGGGCTCGATCCCAGGACCCTGGGATCATGACCTGAGCTGAAGGCAGATGCTTAACGACTGAGCCACCCAGGCGCCCCTATTGTCACATTTTAAATGTGTGTTTACATATGTGTAAATACACATGTATAAAGATTTGAGATATTATATATTTAAGTGATTATTACTGGTGGATGAATATGTATATGTTTAATTTATTATCTATTTGGTCTAATTTTTCTACATTGGATGTACATTTCTTTGGTATTTTACAAAAAATAGAAGATTTTTACTACATCAAAATAAAAAGGTTCTGGGGCTCCTGGCTGGCTCAGTGGGTAGAGTTGTGTGACTCTTGATCTCGAGGTTGTAAGTTTGAGCCCCATGTTGAGTATGGAGATTACTTCAAAATAAATTAAAAAAATAAATAAATTGGGGTGGGGCACCTGGGTGGCTTAATCCATTAAGCGTCTGCCTTCAACTTGGGTCATGATCCCAGAGTCCTGGGATCGAGCCCTGCATCGGTCTCCTTGCTTGGTGGAGAGCCTGCTTCTCCCTTTCCCTCTGCTGCTCCCCCTGGTTGTGCTCTCTCTCTCTGTCAAATAAATAAATAAAATCTTAAAAAATAATAATAACAATAATAATAAATAGGGGTGCCTGGGTGGTGGGTCAGTGGGAAGTCTGCTTGTCCCTCTGTCCCTCCCCCTGCTTGTGCTCTCTGCCTCTCAAATAAATAAAATCTTTAAAAATAATAATAAGATGGCGCCTGGGTGGCTCAGTGGGTTAAGCGTCTGCCTTCAGCTGAGGTCATGATCCCAGAGTCCCAGGATTGATTCCCGCATTGGGTGCCCTGCTTAGCAAGGAGTCTGCTTCTCCCTCTGCCATTCACCCTGCTCGTGCTCTCTCTCGCTCTCTCTCTCTCTCAACTAATAAAATGTTTTGAAAAGTTAAAAAAATAATAAAAAGCTCTCTGTGTAGTAAACTATCAACAAAACTAAAAGACAACTTACTGGATGGGAGAAGATATTTGCAAATGATATATCCAATAAAGGTTAGTATCTAAAATATATATAGAACTGATATAACCCAACATAAAAAAACCCAAATAATCCAATTAAAAAATAGAAGACATGAACAGACATTTCTCCAAAGAAGACATACAGATGGCCAACAGACTCATAAGATGCTGAACATCACCTTTCATCAGGGAAATGCAAATCAAAACCACAATGAGATATCACCCACATCTTGATCAGAATGGCTAAAATAACTCAAGAAACAAGTATTGACAAGGATGTGGACATACAGGAACCCTCGTGCACTGTTGGTGGGAATGCAAACTGGTGGAAGACAATGGAAATTCCTCAAAAAATTAAAAATAGAATTACTATATGATCCAGTAATTCCACTACTGCGTATTTACCCAAAGAATATGAAAATATTAATTCCAAAGGATATACACACCCCTATGTTTTTTGCAGCATTATTTACAATAACCAAATTATGGAAGCAGCCCTAGTGGCCATCAATAGATTAATGGATAAAGAAGATGTGAGATACACACACACACACACACACACACACAGAGGAATATTATTCAGCCACAAAAAGGAATGAAATCTTGCCATTTGCAACAACATAGCTGGAGCTAGAGAATATAATGGTAAGTCAAATAAGTCAGAGAGAGAAAAATACCAAATGATTTCACTTATAGGTGGAATTTAAGAAACAAAGGAACAAAGGGAAAAAAGACCCAAAAAACCCTCCAAAACAAAAACCAGAGTCAACCATAGAGAACAGGGGCTCCTGGGTGGCTCAGATAGTTGGGCATCTGCCTTCGGCTCAGATCATGATCCCAGGGTCCTAGGATCAAGCCCTGTGTCAGGTTCCCTGCTTGGCGGGAAGCCTGCTTCTCCCTCTCCCTCTCCCACTCTCCCTGCTTGTGTTCCCTCTCTTGCTGTGTCTCTCTCTGTCAAATAAATAAAATCTTAAAAACAAACAAACAAAAAACTATAGGGAACAAATAGATGGTTTCCAGAGGGGAGGTGGATGGGGGGATGGGTGAACTAGGTAAAGGGGATTAGGAGTACACATAATCTTGATGAGCACTGAGTAATGTATAGAATTGTTGAAACTATATTATACACCTGAAACTAACCTATATGTTAACTATACTGAAAAATTTTAAAAAGGTAATATTTATTTTAAAAATAGATGATTTAAGGGACACCTGGGTGGCTCAGTTGGTTAAGCGTCTGCCTTTGGCTCAGGTCATGATCCCAGGGTCCTGGGATCGGGTCCCGCGTCGGGCTCCCTGCTCTGCGGGGAGCCTGCCTCTCCCTCTGCCTCTGCCTCTCTCTCTCTCTGTCTCTCATGAATAAATAAATAAAATCTTTTTAAAAAAATAGATGATTTAATTAAAATAGCTCAGCTGGATAGTTCATGCAATTTGAAAATTATATATTGATGAAAATCTAGAACTTAATACTAAATTTGCTTATCAGATTTTTATTCCTAAAACAAATTTTTCTATGACTATGAGCATTTATATTTTTATTATGTTTCATCAACAACAAATTTACCAAAGTACTAAAAAGAAAATAATGATCATGCTTTGAAGTTTTAAAAAAAAATGCCTTTATTTTATTTTTATAAGAGTTCCAAGGGGCGGGGGCGCCTGGGTGGCTCAGTTGGTTAAGCGACTGCCTTCGGCTCAGGTCATGATCCTGGAGTCCCGGGATCGAGTCCCACGTCGGGCTCCCTGCTCAGCAGGGAGTCTGCCTCTCTCTCTGACCCTCCCCCGTCTCATGCTCTCTATCTCATTCTCTCTCTCAAATAAATAAAATCTTAAAAAAAAAAAAAAAAATTCCAAGGGGCGCCTGGGTGGCTCGGTTGGTTAAGCATCTGCCTTCGGCTGAGATCATGATCCCAGGGTCCTGGGATTGAGCCCTGCGTCAGGCTCCCTGCTCATCGGGAAGCCTGCTTCTCCGTTTCCCTTTCCACTGCTCATGTGTACACTCTCACTCTCTCTGTCAAATAAATAAATAAAATCTTAAAAAAAAAAAAATTCCTTTGGTAAGTAAAGCATCTCTTCATTTTAGGATCAGAGATAGTAAATAAAAAGTCAAATATCTTGCCTAGTGCTAGAAGATAGTTTTTTCTTTCTGGTATCCTACCTGGGAATAGACAAGAAATAGAATTAAAAAAAATACTCATGATCCACCTATACTGTACTATTTTCCTGTTAATAATATAACTTCACAGTGGGAAGAATTTGAAAAGATTTTACAAAGTGACCCTTTGCTTACAAGGTTGTTTTTCAGCTGATGATATTATGATATAATTCTCAGTAAACTATCATTTTTTATTGCATTGTGTTTTCAACATCGCTGTAATTTGAGAACACTACTAATGATAGGAAGATACATATATATGATTTTACATTTAAGTTTCTACTTTTTTTTCAGGTATGACAGCAGTTATCTGTACTTACCCTCTTGACATGGTGAGAGTACGCCTAGCATTCCAGGTGAAAGGGGAACACACTTATACAGGAATTATTCATGCATTCAAAACAATTTATGCAAAGGTATTTCACATTTACTTTTCTCACCTATATTGTGCCCCCCCCTTTTTTTATGTAAGCTCTGTGGCTCAACATGGGGCTTGAACTCTTGACCCCAAGATCAAGAGTCACAAGTTCTACTGATATTTTGAATGTTATTTAAACTCTTTTATGGTTGATATTAATAATAATTATGACACATCTATGTTTAAGGGTGGGTTCCAAAATAATTTTTTCATTGGAATGTAGGTTTTGTTTTTCTGATGTTTTCATACTAAGCACAATATAATCTCACTTCTAATTTTTCTTCATTCAAAAGGAAGGTGGTTTCCTTGGATTTTACAGAGGCCTGATGCCCACTATATTAGGAATGGCTCCATATGCAGGTATTTTCAAATTTGGCAGAATCTTGATCTTTTATTCTTTTCTAAGAATGATTTTTAAATTTTAGCATTTTGTACTCAAGCCCCTATTCCATTTAGATTTATTTTTTTCTTCCTTAAGGATAACCATTTGATCCAGGACCATTTATTAAATAGCCCCTCCTTTCCCCAGTGATCTGCAGTGGTGCTTCTAAAAAAATAATAGAGTGCAGTTTTCTGAGTCTTTATATTTGGTAGGACAAGTCCATTTACCTTATGCTTTTTGCTTTTTTTTTTTAAGGAATATAAGAACTATAGATATTCTGCTATTCCATGCACATTTTAGAATCAGTTTTTGATATTGCACAAAAACCCTTGTTGGGATGTTGAATGTCTTGGACATTTTTGTTAGATATATTTATAGATACCATATAAGCTGTGTTGTGTCTTTTAGAAAATTACATTTCAGTTTATTGTTTGACTTAATTTTATATGATCTTATAGCTAGCCATTATCCTACTTATTGATATTATAGCCAGCCACCATGTTACTTGTAGATGCTTTGGGGTTTCTGTGTGGGCAATTCATATCCTGTACAAATAATATCATTTTTAAAATTTCCATTCTAGTCCTTATTTCCTTATTTATTTATGTTTATCTTAGTTTACTGTAATAGCTAAGGACCTACAATGCAGCAGTGGATAGAAGTGATGATACTGGGCATTTTGGCTCCTTAATGATTTTAAAGGGACTATTGTAATACTTCTTCACTTAGCATAATGTTGATGTATGGCGTTAAGGAAGTTTTGGTAAGAATTTTTATGTGAATTGATGTTGACTTTTATCAGACATCCTTTCCTGCATTTACAGAGGTGATCATAAGTTTTCTCCGTTAATCTGTTAATATGATGAATGACATTAATAGATGTTCTAAGATCAACCCAAATTAGTTATGACATCATGACCTTTTTATATCCCGTTGAATTAAGTTTGCTAATTGTTTTTAGAAGTTTTACATCTGTATTTCTAAATGAGATTAGCTTGTAATTTTCTTTTCTTATAATATCCTTGTGTGGTTTGGGTATCAAGGTTATATAGGTCTTATAAATGAGTTGAAGAGTATTTCCTCATTTTCCATCTTCAGGAATAATCTCTATAAAATAATTAGAATTATCCGTTTCTTGAAAGTTTTCATTGTGGATGATTTTTAAATCCTGGTTTAATTTCTTAAATGGTTGTAGGAACATTCAGGTTTTCTATCTTTTGTGAACCATTTTTGGTAATTCATACCTTTCTTTTCCATTTTAAACTTGACCCTTTTGTATTAGTTTTCTTTTTTTTTGGCAAAAGAATTCCCTTATTTCTTCATATTTTTTTAATCTGTTCTATTGTCATGCCCCTTTTTTTCATTTTTATTTGTTTAATCAGTTATTAGATTTTTCAAAGAATCAGTTTTGGCTTTTATTTTCTTCTCTAGTCTACCTTTATTTTCCATTTCATTGATTCTTGTTCATTTCTTAATTATCTCCTTCTTCCTTAGGTTTATTCTTCAGTTGGATGCTTACCTCATTCATTTTCAACCTTTGGGTTTTTTTTCCCCTAATGTAGGCTTCCCCCCCCCCAAATCCTGCTTCAGCTGCATCCCATGAGTTTATTATTTTATTGTTTTTGCTTAAAATGTGGAAAATTTCAAACATATTCAAAAGTAGGCAATAGTGTAATGAGCCACCATGCACCTAGCACCTACCTTCAACAACGATCAACTTACTACCAGTCTTGTTTCATCTGTGCCCCTAAATATTCCCTCCACTCTCATCCCAAATTGTTTTAAAGCAAATCCACTTTATTTCATCCACAGTATTTCAGTATTCAGCTCCTCTCTATGCTTTTTTTTTAAAGCATAACCATATACCATCATGAACTTTAAAAAAATTCTTTTTTTTTTTTTTTTTTAAGATTTTATTTATTTACGACAGAGAGAGACACAGCGAGAGAGGGAACATAAGCAGGGGGAGAGGGAGAGGGAGAAGCAGGCTTCCCGCTGAGCAGGGAGCCCGATGCGGGGCTCGATCCCAGGACTCTGGGATCATGACCTGAGCTGAAGGCAGACGCTTAACGACTGAGCCACCCAGGCGCCCAAATTCTTTTTTTTTTTTAATTTTGTTTATTCATTTGAGAGAGAGAGACAGAGAGAGACAGAAAGAGCACAAGTAGGGTGAGAGGCAGAGGGAGAGGGAGAAGCAGACTCCCCGCTGCTGGGAGCCAGACATGGTGCTCTATCCCAGGACCTGGAGATCATGACCCGAGCCAAAGGCAGACGCTTAGCCACCCAGGTGCCCCTAAAAAAGAATTCTTTTTTTTTTAAAGATTTTATTTATTTATTTGACAGAGAGAGAGTGAGAGCAGGAACACAAGCAGGGGGAGTGGGAGAGGGAGAAGCAGGCCTCCTGCCGAGCAGGGAGCCCGATGTGGGACTCGATCCCAGGACCCCGGGATCATGACCTGAGCCGAAGGCAGACGCTCAACGACTGAGCCACCCAGGCGCCCCAAGAATTCTTAATATTATCTAGTATATTATGGTTCAAATCCCTGCCCCCTCCCCTTAACTCATAATTAGTTTTTGGACAGATCCAAGTTAATATTTGCCTGGTATATCTTTTTTCATCCTTTTATTTTCTACTTTTTCATGTCTTTATGTTTTAGGTATTTCTTTTGCAATCATTATATAACTGGATATTTTTAAAAATCTGGTCTGTAAAATCCTTAATTGCCAATTAGCCCACCTAATAGTTGTGATTATTGATAACATTTGTACTTGTTTCTATACTTTGCTATTTGATTTATACCTGTGGCTTTTCTTTTTATGTTTTCAAAAATTTCTTTCTTGTTCACTGATTTTTCTGAACCTTACCCACTATTTTATAAATGTATAAATTTATTTGCCTCCTTCTATGGTTGATGTTCTTTAATTATGAGCCCATTACTTGATCTTAATCTCCGAGTTTCAGACCCAGTGATACCATCTTCTGCAAACCCAGTGGCAAGATCCATCTCAATAGCTTTCTGCTATTGGCTTCATTGTATTGAGTCACTTCACCTCTCTCATGGGCCCACAATTCCCCAGTGGGCTCCAGCTTATATTTTTGGAAGGCTGTGGTGCTGGGGTTTTTGGAGACCTTCTCACCCTTTTTGCAAGTCCAATAACAATGACAAAGTCATTCAGAATACCTAGATTGTGGGCGCCTGGATGGCTCAGTCGTTAAGTATCTGCCTTCGGCTCAAGTCATGATCCCAGGGTCCTGGGATCGAGCCCCGCATCGGGCTCCCTGCTCTGCAGGAAGCCTGCTTCTCCCTCTCCCACTCCCCCTGCTTGTGTTCTCTCTCTCACTGTGTCTCTCTCTGTCAAATAAATAAATAAAATCTTAAAAAAAAAAAAAGAATACCTAGATTGCTGTGTTGGAAGCAGAACTTTAAAATTTTTTGCTCTATTTTCTTCTTTAAATTTTTTGTTTTTAAAATATATTTTAACCTAATTATAGTGTATATATAATTTTGTTTCTTCATTTTCCCCCATTTCCCAAACATTTTTCATATATTTGAATACTCTTCACAAATGTCCTTATTAGTTGCATCATATTTCACTGAATACTATTCCACATCATTTATATATTTCTAATTTTTTCAACTTATATTTAACTTGCTATGAATTTCCTCATTGTGAGCTTTTTCAGATGTTAGATTAAGTCTTTAAAATAGATTTCCCAAATATAAAAGTATATGAATATTCTAAAATTGTATACCATCAATTCAAAATACTATAATAAGAATTCTGTATAAAGAATAAATGCAGGGACGCCTGGGTGGCTCAGTCAGTTAAGTGTCTGCCTTTGGCTCAGGTCGTGATCCCAGGGTCCTGGGATTGAGTCCCGCATCAGGCTCCTTGCACAGCAGGGAGCCTGCTTCTCCCTCTGTCTCCTGCTCCCCCTGTTTGTGCGCTCTCTCTCTCTCTGACAAATAAATAAATAAATCTTTAAAAAAAAATGAATAGGGGCGCCTGGGTGGCTCAGTCGTTAAGCGTCTGCCTTCGGCTCAAGTCATGATCCCAGGGTCCTGGGATTGAGCCCTGCATCGGGCCCCTGCTCCGCGGAAAGCCTGCTTCTCCCTCTCCCATTCCCCCTGCTTGCGTTCCCTTTCTTGCTGTGTCTCTCTCTGTCAAATAAATAAATAAAATCTTTAAAAAAAAAATGAATAAATGCATATATTGAGGTATTCTCCTAGACTGAATTTTTGTTAGTGCTCATTTCTTGTTAAGCATCATGTATATTTTAAATATTTTTTAAAATTTAGTAGATATCAAGTTATCTTTTTTTTTTTTTAAAGACTTCATTTATTTATTTTGACAGAGAGAGACACAGCGAGAGAGGGAACACAAGCAGGGGGAGTGGGAGAGGGAGAAGCAGGCTCGCCGCTGAGCAGGGAGCCCGATGCGGGGCTCGATCCCAGGACCCTGGGACCGTGACCCGAGCCAAAGGCAGATGCCCAACAACTGAGCCACCCAGGCGCCCCAGATATCAAGTTATCTTGAGTAATGTTTAGTTGATAGGATTGCTTGAATTCTATTTTTTATTTTGTTAATGTGAGACTTTAATGGGTCAATTATAAAATCATGTAAATGTTCAGCAAGCACCAAGTGCATGTTATTGATAATATTTATTAGATTTCACGTGTCTTGTGATCCAATATGAACATTTCTCTCATGGTCACAACTCTTCCTTGAAGACAAAATTAGACACTGAGTTAAAATAACAATTCTTTGTCACTCCTAAAGTTTTTGCTTTTATCTTACCACTGTCATTGTTATTGTGAATATCAGTTGTCATATTTACTTGTAATTATTAATCATGAATTTAAGTTTTACTCATGTGAAACCTTAGAAAACTACTTAATTCTATTAATATATAAGGTGGCATTTATACTCAACTACTGCCTTTATTCAGTAAACTGAAGTATAAGTGTATGAAAACCACAGCTATAATTTTTATAGATGGTTATTTTGTCATCTTTAGGTTATTTATAAACATTAATTAAACCTTTTTCTTATAGAATAAGCCAAACATCAGAAATCAGGAAATGTATCGTTTGTTCCTTGAGTTAATTGTTTATTATGAAGAATGGTGTCTTTTCATGGTTAATGTAATGTTAAGCATAGTGGTGAATCTGTATTTTGTATTTCAGGTGTTTCGTTTTTTACCTTTGGTACCTTAAAGAGTGTTGGGCTTTCCCATGCTCCTACCCTTCTTGGCAGACCTTCATCAGACAACCCTAATGTCTTAGTTCTGAAAACCCACATAAACTTACTTTGTGGTGGTGTTGCTGGAGCAATAGCACAGACAATATCGTAAGTTTCTTCATTAACTTAATTCAATCAAATTGCAGTTTCTCAATCTTGATTTTCAGCATTAATCATTTTAGTTTTTCTAATAGATTATTAAAACACAAGATACCTTGCAAAATATAAGCAGTAATTGAATACATTTTTCCAGATGTAGCACTTTAAGCATTTTATAAATAATTAGGTGCCAAATTGACCAAATTAGTTTGAACCCATCCAAATTCCTGTGGATTCATTTAAAAGAAAGAAAGATGGGTGCTTGGCTGGCTCAGTCCGTATAGCATGCGACTCTTGATCTCAGAGTTGTAAGTTCAAGACCCACATTATCTCTAAGTAATAGAGATTACTTAAAATCTTTAGGGGCGCCTGGGTGGCTCAGTCGTTAAGTGTCTGCCTTCAGCTCAGGTCATGATCCCAGGGTCCTGGGATCGAGCCCCGCATCGGGCTCCCTGCTCGGCGGGAAGCCTGCTTCTCCCTCTCCCACTCCCCCTGCTTGTGCTCTCTCTCTCGCTGTGTCTCTCTCTGTCAAATAAATAAATAAAATCTTTAAAAAATAAAAAAATTAAAAAAAATAAAATAAAATCTTTAAAAAAATTTTTTTAAATGAAAGAATGAAAAAAAGACAGCAAGCTAGAAAGAATTACTGTGTATGGTCTTTACCCTGGGCACCTGGGTGGCTCAGTCAGTTAAGTGTCTGCCTTCGGCTCAGGTCATGATCCCAGGGTCTTGGGATTGAGCCCCGCATCGGGCTCCCTGCTCATCGGGGAGCCTGCTTCTCCCTCTCCCTCTGCCTGCTGCTCTGCCTTCTTGTGCCTTCTCTCTCTCGATCAAATAAATAAATAAAATCTTAAAAAAAAAAGGAAATGTTTAAAAAAAAATATGGGGCGCCTGGGTGGCTCAGTCGTTGGGTGTCTGCCTTTGGCTCAGGTCATGATCCCCAGGTCCTGGGATCGAGCCCCACGTCGCGCTCCCTGCTCAACAGGAGGCCTGCTTCTCCCTCTCCCACTCCCCCTGCTTGTATCCCCTCTCTCGCTGTGTCTCTCTCTGTCAAATAAATAGATAAAATCTTAAAAAAAAAAAAAAAAAGTATGGTGTTCACCCATATTTTCTCATGAATTTGCCTTTATGAGTTTCTGAAATTTGAACCATTTGTGTGTGTTTGTGTGTGTATAAGGAGGCACTTCTCTTGCACTAAATCTTGAAGGCCACCTTTGTGCCAGACAGTGTACTAGGCTTTGGGACATTTGCTGAAGGAAAAACAAAGTTATTGCCTCAAAAAGCCTATATTCTTATTAAGACAGTAGCAATACAATGGAATTATATATTAATAGAAGTTGTAGTGGGAATATAGATAAAGGTATTACTATATTGTAATTGGAAAGGTGATTTCCAAGAATTCCCCAGCCCAAGAGAGATTGAGTAGATGAAATCAAAAGAGGCTGGAACACTAAGAAGCAGGAACTTCTCAGGAAGAAGAAGAAAAGCTTTCTGTGACTGAGGAGTATCCTGAAAAACAGGAAGTAGTAGTGTCACAAAGACAAAAAAGTATCCCATGGAAAAGAAAAGTCAAAGTAAGATAAGTACCGAAACATAAAGTGTTCATTGGATTTTACAATTAAGAGTCACTTTTGCGGGCGCCTGGGTGGCTCAGATGGTTGAGCGTCTGCCTTCGTCTCAGGTCATAGTCCCAGGGTCCTGGGATCGAGTCCCACATCGGGCTCCCTGCTCCTTGGGAGCCTGCTTCTCCCTCTGCTTCTCTCTCTCTCTCTCTGTCTCTCATGAATAAATGAATAAAATCTTAAAAAAAAAAAAAAGTCACTTTTGCGAAAGCAGGTGTGTGTGGAAGCAGATCATAGGAGGTTGAAGGTTAAAAAGAAAAGGTGTATGGTTTACTTTTGGAAACCTGACTCTGGAACCTTGCTCATTTGCAGAAACATGATCACCCTGTAGCTACCTGGTTCTCTTCTTGCTTTTACTGCCTTTTTTCTTTACTACTCACTTCCAATTTAGATCCTTAAAATCTTTCCCACTTCTTTTTTTAAACTGTATTCTACACCTATAGACTCTTACCAAATCCAAAGGCTCCCTCTCAGTTCTTTTGCTTCCTTCCAATTGTCCTAGTTCTGGGTTTTTGTAACAGTACCCTCTCTTGGCAGTCAACCTTTCTGGCCTTCCCTTTTCAGGTGTTTTGCTGATTCATATCCTCCTCTTCCTACCTATTCATGCTGATTTGTTAAAGGCCCAGCCTGACCTTAGTCCTCTGCTCTTCCCATAAATATCTAGGATAGCTCATCTATCTTTATGGTTTCAATGGTCACTTCTGCACAGATAACAAATTCTATTTAAATCTTCATTGCTGACTCTCCATTACTTCTCTAGCAAGTTCTTGGATGTTTCTACTTGGACTTCTGCCATCAGTGCAAACTCCATAGTTCAGATACTACTTTCTTGTCTTCCTCTTGGTGACAATCCTCAGCTCCTAGCTTTCCTATTTGTTACTGATAACCATTAATCTTCTAGCCCTGGTAATACCTCAGAATCAATTTTCATATTGTACATTTCCAAGTATCACTCGGTCTTACCATGTTTCACTATAGAACACTGCCTAGCGTGCTTTTTCTTTCTTACTATTATTTCCCTTGTTCTACTCCTTGTACCTGGTCTTCTTACGTTCTCTCCTTTCTACTAACCAATTCCTTGTACTCACATACATCTTTTCCTGCTTGGAAACCAAATCCTTCAGGTTGAGGTTTTTGTCCCTTAATTCTCATAAAGTTTCTTCCTCTTACCACGCTCCTTAAAAAATAATTCCTGGAGATGCTATTGAAATGCATATGGAGCTTCAGTGATTGGTTAATGTTATTTCTTAAGCTGTTCGGTTTAAAAAACATGGTTTCTTTTCAATTATAACATTTCATTGCAAATATAAACATATATAAAAGTATATCATTATTTTTGTCATATATCATTTAGGTATATATTATGTACCATGGAGATCTTTGAATAAGAAAGTAGAAAGCAGCTTGTCACACTGGAGAATGTCTCTAAGATTCAATTTATTAATGTTGGGATAATAGTACCTACTTCATGCAGTTGTGAAGATGGAGTGCGATAGTTTATGTAAATTGTTTAGCATAAGACCTAATACAAGTAGTCAATATTAGCAAAATAAAAGTACTTTAAAAAAATCACCTGGGGTCCCACTCCTAAAAGAGATTACTTTTGTATATTTCATTTTAGGTAATTTTTTTTACATAGAATTTTCTCTGTCTTCTAAATGCAATATGTATATTGTTGGTTTATGCCCTTAAAGAAAAATTTTTGTTAGTCTACTGTATACAGGGGGACTTACTGAATACTCTTAGAGTAGTGGTTCTCAACTGGGGGTGATTTTGCCTCCAGTGGACATTTATTTAATGACAATTTTGATTGTCACAGCTGAGGGTATGCTACTGGCATGTAGTGGGTAGAGGCCAGGGATGCACTTAAAAAACATCCCACAGTGCACAGGATAGACCCCCACAACTAAGAATTACCCCCACAACTAAGAATGTTAATAGTGCCAAAGTTGACAAACCCTGTCTTAGGTTCCAATAATGAAAAATACCCAGTTTGAATCTTCAGAAAGTGGCATTTAATTTGGTCTTGCGGAATGAATAGAACTCTATATTGTAATGATGAGAGAGAAGAATTATCTAACCCAATGGAACCACATAAGCAAAAGCAAGACCTTTGTATTGCTATTTAATTTATTCATGTGCTTATATAGTGACTCCCAGATTCGACAAAACAATAAAGGTATAGGAACACATTCTTTTCTAAGGAAATAATATATAGGGCTTTGTATTAAATAATTGTTGCGTAGAACACTAAAAATCATTTTTAAGTCCTTCTGCCTTTTTCTTCTTTTAGCTACCCATTTGATGTAACTCGTCGGCGAATGCAGTTAGGAACTGTTCTCCCAGAATATGAAAAGTGCCTGTAAGTTCTCTATTTGTCATTGTTCATTTTCTTTAGGAAATGTAATGTTTAAATTAAGTAGGGAGATAGGACTGCGGTCTTACCCGTAGTCCAGGTATTATTATGAGATAGTGTTGCTAGTAAATGTTACAGGCATAGTCCAAACAAAATAGATTGTACTAATGAACCTGGCAATTAGGTGCATAATGCTTGTACTTGTTTGGAGTGAATTGCTGCTTTATTGTGAATTTTCAGCTTGTTTTTACACTTGCCTTCCAAAAGCTATTCAAGATGGCATTTTGGCTTCTTTTAAAAATGCTATTATGGTGGCGCCTGGGTGGTTCAGTGGGTCAAGCATCTGACTTCACTCAGGTCATGATCTCTGGGTTCTGGGATTGAGCCCTGTGTCCATCTGGGCATCGTGCTCAGTGGGGAGTCTGCTTGTCCCTCTGACCCTCCCCCTACTTGTACTATGTCTCTCTGTCTCAAATAAATAAATAAAATCTTTAAAAAAATTCTGTTATGGATCCTGAAATTGTCTCTTCTTGAGTGGGTATAACAGTGCCATCGTTTAACTGTTGTCTTTCAGTACCATGTGGGAGACTATGAAGTATGTCTATGGACAGCACGGAATTAGAAGAGGATTGTATCGTGGTTTATCTCTTAATTACATTCGCTGTGTTCCCTCTCAAGCAGTGGCTTTTACAACATACGAACTTATGAAGCAGTTTTTTCACCTCAACTAAAGAAAATCATGATTTCTTTTGCTTAATAATATCTCAGAGGGAGAAATAAAATGTTACTTTAATTTTGGGAGGAACATTACTTGAAGGGGATATTTGCCTTGTCACAGGAACCGCTGGTTTTTTAGTACTTGATTTTTTTTTTATTCATCACAAATCAAAAGTGCTTACTTGTGCTTTTTGATGCCAAAAGTTATACCTTAGAACATTGAAAAAAATTCCTAAGCTGATGCTGGCTAATCAGTTAGGTTATTTGAAACTGTTTTAAAGTGTTATTTGGAAGTAGAACTAGCTTAAAATGGGATTCAGGAGGTTGCCATTAGCTTTATCATGCTTTAATTCCAAGCTTTAATTATAATCATGATTTTCAAAGACTCTAACATTGGTTATAGGCTTGGTTATATTGCAGCAGAATGATGAAAACTGAATTTTTAAGTTATATAAAACATAGCTTGGGGGGGGTGCACCTGGCTAGCCCACCCAGAAGAGCATGCTCTTAATCTTGGGGTCATAAGTTCAAGCCCCACTTTGGATATAGACATTACTAAAAATTAAAAAAAAAACTTAAAAACATGTAGGTTAGGTGCCAGCATTGAAGATTATTCTTATTATCTCTTCTCATAATTCTGCTCCACTGCATAAAAGGACTGACACTTTTTCTTTTTGTTTTTAAATAAAATAAATGTTGTATTTAAAAATTAGCCTTGTAGAAACTCAACAATAAATGAAGAATTTTCAGGTATTGCTCATAT
Source organism: Neomonachus schauinslandi (assembly GCF_002201575.2). NCBI lineage: Eukaryota > Metazoa > Chordata > Mammalia > Carnivora > Phocidae > Neomonachus > Neomonachus schauinslandi. Next base: position 97,554,491 of record NC_058408.1, on the reverse strand, counting down.
GTTATTACTAGGTACTAGGTACTATCACTGACTTAAATTTGTTTTTAAAAGTCAATGTATTTCCCAAAGGCAGTAATAATAAATACTGAATATCTTTGCTCTCAAAACAGTTAGCCTTATAGATTTGTTTTTGTTAGGTGATTTGGTATACACTAGAAAATTTATTTAAGTGGACTGTGAAATATCCATTAATATAGATGTGAATGTCAAAGAATGTTTTGAAGGTATTTTGTCATGATACATCAACTAGTTCTTCCATGTAAAATAATTTTAGTGCAATATAACCTTTAGAAACGTAAGACACGATTTAATTGCTATTCTTTATATTAAAATGGTTTAAAATATAAGAAGTCCATTTATTGTGTTTAGAATACTTTTTATCTTTTATTGTAAGCATGACAGAAATGGGAAGGGAACAATTATAGTTCTGTCCTCAGAAATAGTGATTTGTAGAATTGATGTGATTCTTCTTGATCAATGCAAACTATTTTAATTGTTCTAACTTTATAATTTTTTTTATTGAGGTAAAATTGACATATAACAATATATTAGTTTCAGGTGCACAATGTAATGATTCAATATTTGTATTTACTGCAAAATAATCACCATAATAAGTCTAGTTACCATCTAATTGATGTATTAGAAAACTAAGCTGAAGGTGTTATTTCTGCTTCAATTTTAATTTTGTTTGCATAAAAGATTTTTTGTTATACCTTGGTAAAAATTAGATGAACTGGTTTCATTTTCAAAGTCTTTATTTTAAAATAAATATGTATCTTTGTATGATTTGTAAGTGTACCCACAGGTAGAAATACATGTGTTCTTAAAACTATTTTGTATATCTTCATTTCTGGGCTACCTTGTAGCTAAATATTGTTATCAAATCTCAAGATAATTTAAATGTATGAAATAAGTATCTCAGTTATGTTATCAATAAAAGAGGACTGCGAATATTTTTTTAAATAAAAATTTGCATTCTTTGTCTGTTATAGAATACATAGGATATTAAAAATAAATTTTATTCATATTTTGGCCATTATTTCTCTTTTTTAACTATTTACATTATTAAAAAATATTCACATTATTGAAGCACAAATGCTAAACATAAGTAGTCAGAACAGAAGAATATTTAAAATAATAACTATATTTATATCTGATTTATTTCAGAATAATGACCCAAAGTGTATCTTGCCAGGTTATCTTCCACTGAAGATTGATTATTTCTGTTTTGATTTCCATTGTTAGTCTTCCTGCCTTTTGTGGGAATAGCCCTTTGATCTATAGAATGGGACGGTGATCTGGTCCAGCGATTGATAAGTGAGGTACCACTCCTAGCTCTCAAGGGTATGGAGTTAGAAAAGTTAACGGGTCGGGCGCCTGGGTGGCTCAGTTGGTTGAGCGACTGCCTTCGGCTCAGGTCATGATCCTGGAGTCCTGGGATCGAGTCCCGCATCGGGCTCCCTGCTCAGCAGGGAGTCCGCTTCTCCCTCTGACCCTCCCCCCTCTCATGTGCTCTCTCTCTCTCCTCTCATCCTCTCTCTCAAATAAATAAATAAAATCTTTAAAAAAAAAAAAAAGAAAAGAAAAGTTAACGGGTATATATAATTACATCTTACCCTATTCCTCCTCTGGGTATTCAACATCCATTTATTCAGCACCCATTGTGTGTCAGGCATTATATCAGCATTATGGAGAGCTTACCTTGGGAGGTCTGTTAGCTGTACTTTCAGTCTGATATGGATGTCCTACAGCATCTAACTTCAGGTATTTCTCTAATAGAGTATGTACTACACTTTATGGCAACTGCCTGTTTACCTATGTGCCCCCAAGTTGGTTCTCTCAAGGACAGAGCTATGCCTTCATCCCCTATAAGGAGCACGGTGTGGCACCATAATAGGTGCTCAGGGATGTTTACTGAAGAAGGATGGCTCAGTCCCTGTTTTTGGAGACTTTATGTTCAGTAGGGAGAAATAAGGCACAAACAGTCCATGGGAAGAGCAATTTGAAAAGAAATTCATTCGGCTTGTTTCATAGAAATGTCTTGTTGCTAATTTGAGCCAAGGTGAATGGCAAATAATAAAGCCTGTATTATATGAGTAATGCATTGCCTTGAGGACTTGGGCCAATGATAGCTGACACACTTGAGTAACAACTGCACACTTTACACAATTCCTCACATCCATTCTTTGAATAACAGACACTGTGTTAGGCTCTAGAAATCAATGACAAAAAGTCATGTGTATTTCCTGAGGACTTACTATATTCCATGGTTTGTTTTATGCACTTTTGATGCCTTAACTGTATCTCTACAACAATTATAAGATAGCTACTATTTAATACCCCTTTTTTACAGGTAGAAAAATGGAGGTTCAGGCAGATCAAATAACTTGCCCAAATTCACACAATAAGTGGTGGATCTAGAATTCAAATTCAGCCAGTCTGAATCTACAGCCTAACTCGCCATGATGCTGTACTTCAACACAGTAGTATCCTATTCAGATGAAATGCTAACATCAAATAAATTTGGACATGTCAATAAACATAAACTAATCAAAAATGATAATTTACAGAAAGTGCTTATTAAGTAAGTAAATAGATCACATGATATGGAATAATTGTGGGATGTAGGGATCAGAGAGCTACTTTAGAATAGTCAGGGAAAAGTTTCTTTGATATTCTATACTTTAAACTGACACATGAAGGATAAAAAGGAAATAGCCATGCAAAGTTGTAGGGGAAGAATGGCCCAGGTGAAGAGAATAGTCTCAGGAAAAAGCTTGGCTTGCCGTAGGAATTGTCAAAAGTCCACTGCAAGTGAAATATTGTGAGTGAGGTAGTAGCAACAAATGGGGTGGGAGAAGTAGACAAAAGGCAAGGTCATGGAGGGCTCTACAGGATATTGTAATACTTTTGTCTTTTATCCTAAATGCAATGGAAATGCTTGAAGGTTTTCAGCAGGGGAATAAAATTGTCTGATTATGTTTTTACAAAATTTGCTCTACTTTGTCAACAAAGCTTGCAGTTAAAACAGAAATCAACAAAATTTAAGGCCATAGAGAAAATAACAAACCCCAAAATTGCTTCTTTGAAAAGATCAACTAATTGATAAGCTCCTAGCTAGACTGATAGCTAAAAAAGAAAGAACATAAATTACTAATATCGCTAAAAAAGAAAGAACATAAATTACTAATGTCAAGAATTAAAAAGAGGACATCACTACAAATATTGAAAAGATAATAAGGAATTTCTAATAATTCTTTTCCAAGGAATTTAACAACAGGTGAAATGGACAGATGCCTTGAAAATTACAATCAAAACTACCATAGATGAAATAAAATCTGCATAGCCAATTAAAGAAATTGAATTTATCAGAAATTCTTCCATAAAGAAACTCCAGGCTCAGGGCACCTGGCTGGCTCAGTCGGTGGCATGTGAGACTCTTGATTTTGGGGTTGTGGGTTCAAGCCCCACATTGGGTGTAGAGATTACTTAAAAAAATAAAATCTTAAAAAAAAAAAAGAAAAAGAAACTCCAGGCTCAGATGTGAATTCTAATGAACATCTAAGAAAAAAATAATCTATAAACTCTCAGAAATTATAAGACAGCATTCCCTAACTCATCATGCCAGTATAACTCTGATATCCAGGGCCCCCGGGTGGCTCAGTTGGTTAAGCGACTGCCTTCAGCTCAGGTCATGGTCCCAGGGTGCTGGGATCAAGTCCTACATCAGGCTCCTGCTGGTCTGTGGGGAGCTTGCTTCTCCCTCTCCCTTTGCCTGCCACTCCCCCTGCTTGTGCTCTCTCTCTTTATCAAATAAATAAATAAAATCTTAAAGAAAACCCACTGATATCCAAACCTGAAAAAGTTGTTACAAGAAAATAAAGTCACAAACCAAGTATCTTTAAGTAGGCTCCATGCCCAGTGTGGAGCCCAGCATAAGGTTTGAACTCACAACCCTGAGATCAAGACCTGAGCTGAAATTAAAGAGTCCGACGCTTAACCAACTGAGTCACCCAGGTGCCCCAGACAGTATCTTTCAAAAGCAAAGATGGAGAAATTCTTAACAAGATATTAGCAAATCAAGGCACCTGGCTGGCTCAGCTGGTAGAGCATGCAACTCTTGATTCCAGGGTCATAAGTTGGGTGTAGAGATTACTTAAAAATTTTTAAAAATAGGGTGCCTGGGTGGCTCAGTTGGTTAAGCGACTGCCTTCGGCTCAGGTCATGATCCTGGAGTCCCTGGATCGAGTCCCGCATCGGGCTCCCTGCTCGGCAGGGAGTCTGCTTCTCCCTCTGACCCTCCCCCCTCTCATGTGCTCTCTCTCATTCTCTCTCTCTCAAATAAATAAATAAAATCTTTAAAAAAAATTTTTTTTAAATAAAAAATAAAGTAGGCAACATATTGACAAATTAAACCCAGTGATACATAAAAAGTTTATTATAGCATAACCAAGTTGAATTTATCCTAGGATTGCCAAATGGTTTAACAATCTAAAGTCAATAGTGTAATTTCCAATAATAACAGCATAAAGGAGAAAATCCTTCAATAGATGCAGAAAAAGTACTTGGAAAATTCACCATTGATTTATTATAAAAACTAATCACGTTAGAACAGAAGAGACCTTCCTCAATCTGATAAGGGGGCATTTTGTCAGATTACATTTTCCAACAATACGTCCCATCTCACATGCTCTTCTCATGTGTCATTAACAGCCCATCAAGAGGTAGAGACTATGTTCACCTCCTAAATCTGGCTGGGTGGACCTAAGACTACAGTGGAAGTGATGCTATGTGACTTTTGAGGTTACCTCATAGTGCTGAGATGGCTTCCATCTGGTCTTTAGGAATGCTTGCCCTTGGAATCCAGTCACCATGCTATGAGGAAGCCAAGCAGCCTCTGTAGAGGAACTGACAGCCAGCATCAACTTACCAGCCATTCGAGTAAGCCACCTTCAAAGCGGATTCTTCAGCTCCCAGCTGATGCTTTGTGGAACAGAAACAAGCTTTCCCCACAGAGCTCTGCTCAAATTGAAATTTCACAAGCTAAAAAGAAATTATTGTTGTTTTAAGCCACTAAGTTTGGGAAGTTTGTTTTTGTTTTTATATAGTATTAGATAACCATAACAGTTATCCATGAAAACCCAACAGCTAGGGCGCCTGGGTGGCTCAGTTGGTTAAGCAACTGCCTTCGGCTCAGGTCATGATCCTGGAGTCCCGGGATCGAGTCCCGCATCGGGCTCCCTGCTCAGCGGGGAGTCTGCTTCTCCCTCTGGCCCTCCCCCTCTCATGTGCTCTCTCTCTCTCTCAAATAAATAAATTAAATTAAATAAAAAAACCCCCAACAGCTAGCATCATACTTAATGGTGAAATATTGAATGCTTTCCCCCTAAGATCAGGTACAAGGTAAGGATGCCCAGTGTCACAACTTGTATTTAACCAGTGAACATAGGTAAGAAAATGAAATAAAGAGCATAAAGATCAGAAAGGAAGAAGTAAAACTCCCTCTAGTTGCAGATGACATGATTATTTACATAGAAAGCCTTAATGGACCTATATCATAACTATGAGAAATTATAAGTGAATTTATTTATTTATTTATTAAAGATTTTATTTATTTATTTGACGGAGAGAGACACAGTGAGAGAGGGAACACAAGCAGGGGGAGTGGGAGAGGGAGAAGCAGGCTTCCTGCAGAGCAGGGAGCCCGATGCGGGGCTCGATCCCAAGACGCCGGGATCATGACCTGAGCCTGAAAGCAGACGGTTAACGACTGAGCCACCCAGGCGCCTTATAAGTGAATTTATATCTCAGAATATAAAGTAAATATAAAAATATACACTTTTAAAAAAAATTTTATTTTCGGGATGCCTGGGTGGCTCAGTTGGTTAAGCGTCTGCCTTCAGCTCAGGTCATGATCCCAGAGTCCTGGGATAGAGTTCCGAATCAGGCTCCTTCCTCCGCGGGGAGCCTGCTTCTCCCTCTGCCTGCCACTCCCCCTGCTTGTTCTCTCTCTCCCTCTCTCTCTCTGACAAATAAATAAAATCTTAAAAAAAAAAAAAGAAAGATTTTATTTTCATTTTTATTTGTAACTGCCCCCCACCCTCCTGGTCAAAGATTTTATTTTTAAGTAATCTCTTCATCCAATGTGGGGCTTGAACTCACAACCACAAGATCAAGAGTCTCATGCTCCACCAACTGAGCCAGCCGGGTGCCCCTAAAAATATAAACTTTTATGCACTATCAGGAAGCAATTGGAAAACAATTTATTATTTTTTTAAAGATTTTATTTTTAAGTAATCTCTACACACAAGGTGGGACTTGAACTCACCGCCCTGAGATCAAGAGTCGCATGCCCTATGGACTGAGACAACCAAGCACCCCTGGAAAACAATTTAAAAGCAATTTCATTTAGGGGTACCTGGCTGGGCATAGAGCTTCCTTAAAAAAAAATTCAGGGGTAGCTGCCTGGCTCAGTCAGTGGAGCATGCAAATCTTGTGTGGGTTTTGAGTTTGAGCGCGACATTGGGCATAGAGATTACTTAAAAAAATAAAATCTTTAGGGGCACCTAGGTGGCACAGTCGGTTAAGTGTCTGACTCTCGGTTTTGGCTCAGGTTGTGATCTCAGGGTTGTGAGATCCAGCCCCACATCGGGCTCTGTGCTCAGCTTGGTGTCTGCTTGAGGATTCTCTGTCCCTCCTCCTGCCCCTCCCACTTGTGCTCTCTCTCTCTCTCAAATTAATAAATAAATCTTAAAAAAAAATCTTTGCGGGGCGCCTGGGTGGCTCAGTCGTTAAGCGTCTGCCTTCAGCTCGGGTCATGTTCCCAGGGTCCTGGGATCGAGCCCTGCATCAGGCTCCCTGCTCAGCGGGAAGCCTGCTTCTCCCTCTCCCGCTCCCCCTGCTTGTGTTCCCTCTCTCGCTGTGTCTCTCTCTGTCAAATATATAAAATCTTAAAAAAAAAAAAAATCTTTGGGAGTGCCTGGGTGACTCAATTGGTAGAGCATGTGACTCTTAATCTTGGGGTTGTAAGTTTGAGCCCCATTTTGGGTATAGAGATTACTTAAAAAAATAAAATCTTTAGAAAATAATAAAATAAAATCTTTAAGTAAAAAAGAACACAAGAAAAAATCAATTTAATTTATAATAGCATCAAAAATATAAAATATTTTGGGGCGCCTGGGTGGCTCAGTCGTTAAGTGTCTTCCTTCGGCTCAGGTCCTGATCCCAGAGTCCTGGGATCAAGCCCCGCATCGGGCTTCCTGCTCAGCGGGAAGCCTGCTTCTCCCTCTCCCGCTCCCCCTGCTTGTGTTCCCTCTCTTGCTATGTCTCTCTCTGTCAAATAAATAAAGTCTTAAAATAAATAAATAAATAAAATATTGCAACTTAGTAAAAGATGTGCAAGAGCTCTACTCTGACAATTAAGAAATGTTGCTGAGAGACATTAAAGATTTGTATAAATGGAGAGATAACCCATGTTTATGAATTAGAAGACTATAGTGTAAATGAATTAATTTTTCCAAGTTGATTTATAGATCAAATGCAATCTCAATCATAATTCCCGTAGGCTCTTTTTTTTATTATTATTTTTAAAAGATTTTATTTATTTGGCAGAGAGAGAGAGAGACAGAGCGAGAGAGAGCACAAGCAGGGAGGAGAGAAGCAGGCTCTCTGCTGAGCAGGGAGCCTGAGGCGGGGCTAGATCTCAGGACTCTGGGATCAGGACCTGAGCCAAAGGCAGACACTTAACGACTGAGCCACCGAGGTGCATGAGAAAACTTTCTGGAGTGATGGTAACACATTCTTTATCTTAGTAGGAGTTTGAATTAAACACATTTGTCAAAATTCATCAAATGGTACACATAAGATCTGTGCATTTTTTAAATGTAAATTAAAACATTTTACATATAAAACTTACATTAAATTTTAAAAGTACCATAAAGAAATATTGAACTGTAGCTAATGATATACATGCTGAAGTGTTTAGGGATGAAATGCGCTGATGCCTGCTATTTGTTAGTGCATTAAAAAAAAAAAACTTGAATTCATGGATGTACAGAGGGATGGATAGATATACATGTGATAAATCAAAGATAGCAAAATGTTAATTATAAAATCTAGGTGGTAGCTATATGGGTGCTCATTATATCATCCTTTTATATAATTCTGTACATTTGAAAGTTTTCATGATAAAATATTGGGAAAAGGGACTGAATTGCAGGGAGACAAGTGTGGAAGCACATTTAAGAGTGTGCTGCAGTTTTTTACGTTAGAGATAACGATCGGGTAGTGACCTTGGAGGTGGAAAGGCATGAAGAGATTTAAGATAGTTTTAAAGGGTGTATCTATGGGTCTGCCTATGGACTGGATGTGGGTAGTAACAGAAAGGAATCAGGACAGCTTCTGGGTTTCTCGCTTTATCTTCTGGGTGGTAGTGCTATTATTGGGAAGAATAATAGGTCTGTCGAGAAAATTAAAAATTCCATTTTGGTCATGTTATAATGAAAGAATTCCCCCCATCCCCAAATATTTCTAAGTGTAGCTATCAAGTATGTAGTTGGATTTTTGAATTCAGAGGAAAAGCCTTGTCTATACATATGAATTTGAGAACTGGCAGGATAGAGATGTTATTTAAAGCCATGAGAATAGATGAAATAACCTAGGGAGCTGGTAGATAGAGAAATTTGTTCAGAACTGACCTCTGAGAACTTTCAACAGTCAGAGATTGGGCAGGAAATGAAGAGACAGTGGGGCGCCTGGTGGCTCAGTCCTTAAGCATCTGCCTTTGGCTCGGGTCATGATCCCAGGGTCCTGGGATCGAGCCCTGCATCGGCTCCCTGCTCCGCGGGAAGCCTGCTTCTCCCTCTCCCACTCCCTCTGCTTGTGTTCCCTCTTCCGCTGTGTCTCTCTCTGTCAAATAAATAAATAAAATATTAAAAAAAAAAAAAGAAAATGAAGAGACAGTAAAGGAGATTGAGGAAGGCCTGTAAGGTTGGAGGAAAATTGGCTGAGTGTGGTGTCACAGGTAGAAAATCTGTATCTATTACCGACAAGTCTTTTTCTTTTTTTTCCAAGAAATTTCTCATAATTTTTGTATGAATTAACATGAATGTAAAAGACAACTTTTTTATTTGTTTTTTAAAAAGATTTTATTTGTCAGAGAAAGAGAAAGAGCACAAGCAGGGGGAGCGACAGAGGGAGAAGCAAGCTCCCGGATGAGCAAGGAGCCCAAGGCGGTACTGGATCCCAGGGTCCTGGGATCGAGTCCTGCCCCAGGATCCCTGCTCTGCGGGGAGCCAGCTTCTCCCTCTGCCTGCTGCCCCTGCTTGTGCTCTCTCTGACAAATAAATAAATAAAATCTTATAAATAAATAAATAAAATTGGATGATGGGGGTGCCTGTCTGGCTCAGTCAGACAAGCATGTGACTCTTGACCTTGGGGTTGTGAGTTTGAGCCTCATGTTGGGTTTAGAGATTACTTAAAAAATAAAATCTTAAAAAAATTATAATAAAATTGGATGATAGCTTTATGAGGTGATCATTTTATTATTTTTAACACATTTCATTCATTTTTATTATTTTTAACACCTTTCATTCAGAAATATTCCCTAGTATATTATTTTTTTAAAGATTATTATTTTTTGGTGGGGGGCGGGAGACGCCTGGGTGGCTCAGTCGGTTAAGCTTCTGCCTTCAGCTGGGGCCATATTGGGCTCCTTGCTCAGCGGGGAGCCTGCTTCTCCCTCTGCCTGCCGCTCCCCCTATTTATGTTCTGTCTCTCTCTGACAAATAAGTAAATAAAATCTTTTTTTACAAAAATCTTTTTTCTATTTGATAGAACAGGTAGAACCACAGACAGAGGGGCAGAGGGAGAGAAGCAGGCTCCCCGCTGAGCAAGGAGCCCTGACTCCGGGCATGACCCCAGCCAAATGTAGAGGCTTAACCGACTGAGCCACCCAGGCACCCCTTAAAATTTTTTTTTTAATTTAAGTAATCTCTAAACCCAATGATGTCATAGCTGAAGAAGCAATGCCCTAGAGAACGAGTACAAGTAGGATTGCTTTGTCCACTGTTGAAAAAAGTGGAAATAGGTTATAAGACAAGTACAGATATTAGTACTTTTATAGATTTAGTTGTGGCATGACGAGGAAGTTCCTATCTGACAGCTTCTATTTTCTCAATGAGTTTTCCACAAAACAAAGACGAGTAAGGGCTCCTGGGTGGTGTTGAGATTCAGCCCCACCTGGGGCTCCCTAATCTCTCCCTCTGCTCCTCCCTGCTCATGCTCGCGCGCGCTCTTCCTCTCTCTAAACTAAATAAATCTTAAAAACAAAACAAAAAGCAAAAAACAAAAAAAAACAAAAAAAGGCAGGGGCACCTGGGTGCCTCAGTTGGTTAGACCTCTGCTTGCCTTCCACTCAGGTCATGATCTCAGGGTCCTGAGATCCAGCCGGCCTGGGGCTCCCTTCTCAGCGGGGAGTCTGCTTCTCCCTCTGCCCCTCCCCGCCAGTGCTCTCTCTCTCTCGATCAAAAATAAATAAATAAAATCTAAAAAAAAAAGGAGGGGAGTTTGTTTCTCCCCAAAATGGAAAATTCTGCAAGCTAACAAGGGACACTTGGGTTTGGGCCATTGGTTCTGTTCTAAGAGTCTGTGTTGAGCAAAGGTTGGCGTTTCTAAGGAAAGTGCGGAAGCATTTAGTCTGGGCCCGATTATGAAGACTCCCTGTTTCCCAAACCCTAAAGCAAGGGAGCAAAGACTGTCTGTTAAGAACAGCGCCACCCAGGGCTCCGCGTGGAACCCGCGGGGCTGGGAGGGGCCCCTTCGCGCAGGTCCCTTGGGACCACGCGGGGAGGCGCATGCGCGCGGCGCCTCACAAACTCGCGCTTCTTTTTCTCGTGGGAGCTGCTGTGTTTCCCTGATTTTACCTGGCGACAGTTTGCATTCTCCGCGCCTGCCATGGCGCAACTGGAAGAACTGGAGCTGCTGAAGAAGAGTCTCCAGGAAGAGGCCGAGCGGCCGGCGGAGCTGTGAGCGGAGCGGAGGGAGGGTCTGGGAGCCAGGCGGGAGATTTGAAAGAAAGGAGCGGGAGAGGCCGCACCCACGTCTCCGCGGAGCCGGGCTCGGAATTAAATGACTCTGCTCCGGGCGCCCGACGAGTTTCCGGAGCTGGGGTCTGCTTCGTAGTGTTCTCTTTGGCGCCACACTCGGGCCAGAGCCCAAAGACTGCTCACCCAACAGTTCATTCTTTCTCTTCATATCACTTGCCTGAATTCAGGGCGTGCCAGCCACTTAAACGCCCTCGTAAAGGGAAATTGCAAGTGCTAGATGCTTTTCTCAAGGTTTAGTTGGGGAATCTTGTCCCAGGAGAGCTCTCTACCCTCAACTTGGACTAAATGGTTAGGGCAGCTTGACCCACAATCATGGTGTGGAATTATTTTCAATTAATAATAATGATGCTAATTATTGTTTACGGATCTTTGCATTTTGGGTTTTGATCAGCATTATCATTTGCGAAAATCCTTAAGGCATCCCAGCCGACCTTGGGAAATTCATGGCCTGAGGCTTCCTGGAGTAGGTGAATGAGGCGATTACAAAGTAATAGAGCCTAGGGTTGGGTATTACAATTAGAGAGGTAATGACGTTGGATTCTGTTGTACTGTCACTGACAAAGACTGCAGTCAAACTGGAAAGACTAATGAGGGACTTAATGTTTTCTAGAACGATTAGAGAATTCTGCATTGTTTTCAGGCGGCTAGGATTAATGGATAAAAGTATTGTGAAGTTGACTTGCCCATTATAAATAAGAAATGCCTGAGTTACTCTATGAAGGAATGAGCTAACATGACAGGTAGTAAGCTTGCTTTTCTCTGCGAGGTAGGGGCTAGTTGATTCTCACTGAGATTTTATAGAAAGATTTTCTTCATTAAATAGTAGTTTGGAGTAGATGATTTCTAAGTAGGCCTAAAGATTAATGTAACGCTGACTCACAGTAGGTCTTCAGCAAACCACCCACACTATGCTTTTCCCTAACAAATATCCCTTTCATTTACAAAAAGGATAGTGTCCAAGACATTTCCTTTTGCTTGTACTTTGGGAAGGTTTGCACCAGTGGTAGGAATTTGTTACTTAGTATTTTTCAATTTATCCTTAATCCTCATTATCATGGATGTCCCACAGAGCTCCTCCTAAGAACTTATACAGTATTTGGAAAAATCCATATCATAAGCATGTTTTAAATGGCATTACTTCTGGGAAGTTTTTATCATAGGAATTCTGCTGTGCCCTTACTCTCTTAATTTTTACCTATTTAGCTAATGGTCATTATGATAAGCTTTCTAGAAGAAACAAACCTAGAAAATCGAGAAGGTTGGTTTGTAGATAAAGAAAATTGGATGGCTTCTTATTTCATGGTACAGTAGTTGTGTTTGTATATGTTTCAGATTTCAGAAGAAGGTGGAAGCTTCCTTTTCTAAAACAGTTCTGAGCCGAGGAATAGATAACCGGTACCTGGTATTAGCAGTCAATATTGTACAGAATGAAGAAGGAACCCATGAAAAACACCTAATCATCACTGCTTCCCAGTCACTAGAAAATAAAGAACTGTGTATCCTTAGGAATAACTGGTAATTTTCGTGTGACTTTGAGCACCTATCTGGCTTAAGGGTACCATCTTAAAACTCATCACATAGGCTTGTGTGGATGTTGCTGTAATTTAATTGTTAATAAAGGGAGTAGATGTGAACCTGAATTAATTTCATGTAAAAATTGTGCTTGTTACCCCAGCATCTCCAGCTCCTTATTCTGGAACTTGGTTTTTATTGTCATTTGAAAATTAACTACAAAGGGACCTATAAATGACTACTTCCAAAATTTCCCAGTACTTTTTAAGATTGCAGCTTTTCACTAAGAGCAAAATTAATTACAGCATACGAACATTCTTAAACCCTAGATTTCTCTACTCAAGCAAAGTATGGTATGTGAGGGATGAAGGGGAAATGCAAGAAAGTGGAGGTCTAATTTTTGTCTATTTAGGCTCTTTGTCTAGATAAAAATTATAAATATGATTTTATTAACACATTGGGTTTGGCTTCATGCCTCAAGACTTACAGAAACTGTAGATATGCTAGAAGTCTTTTTTTTTTTTTTAAAGATTTTATTTATTTGATAGAGTGAGAGGGAACAGTAGAGAGAGAGGGAGAAGCAGGTTCCCTGCCAAGCAGGGAGTCTGCTTCTCCCTCCGACCCTCCCCCCTTTCATGCTCTCTCTCTGTCTCTCTCTCTCAAAAAAATAAATAAAATCTTTAAAAAAAAAAAAAAAAAGAAACAACCTAATCCATAATTGGAGCTATGTACTAACACTATTAAAGATTTGGTAGCTTTTGCAGTAGATGGTAACATTAAGCAGTTTTCCTTTTTGGTATTTAAGGAAGACCCTTGAGTATTCTCAGGTATATTTCAAAGGTAGAAAGGAGTAGAGTGACTAGGAGTTGATTCAAAAGACTGCATCCTAGTATTAAATTTTTTTGAAAGACCCAGAAATTTACAAATACTATTCCTTCGGATAAAATATTCATTTACTTTTGAGGCTTCCTTAATATGTTTAAATGTAGGAATCTAAACTATGTATACTTTGCTTTGTTCGTAGGTGCTCTTTACCAGTGGAGCCAGGGGACATCATTCATTTGGAGGGAGACTGCCTATCTGATACTTGGATAATAGATGAAGATTTTGGATATTTAATTCTATATCCAGACATGCTGATTTCTGGCACAAGCATAGCCAGTAGTATTCGGTGTATGAGAAGAGCTGTCCTGAATGAAACTTTTAGGGTGAATAATATTAACAGCTAATGTTTCTACAGGGTTTTAGAGTTACAGAGCACTTTTACACTTTTTCTCTTTTTTTTAGATTTTATTTATTTATTTGAGAGAGAATGAGAGAGAACAAGAATGAGCGGGGGGGGGCAGAGAGAGAGGGAGAAGCAGGCTCCCTGCTGAGCAGGGAGCCCGATGTGGGGCTCGATCCCAGGACTCTGGGACCATAACCTGAGCAGAAGGCAGATGCTTAACGGACTGAGCCACGCAGGCGCCCCACACTTTTTTTTTTTAAGTAAACTCCCATGTATCCATTTTGCTGTTCTCAAACATTATTTTGCAAGTAAATGAAAGCTGAGGATCTTTAAAAAATATATCTTTATCATACAAATGAACAGTAATTCCTTAAATTATTATAATGCCCAATTTATCTGTAGCATCTTTTTTTTTTTAAAGATTTTATTTATTTATTTGACAGAGAGAGAGACACAGCGAGAGAGGGAACACAAGCAGAGGGAGTGGGAGAGGGAGAAGTAGGCTTCCCGCTGAGCAGGGAGCCTGATGCGGGGCTCGATCCCAGGACCCTGGGATCATGACCTGAGCCAAAGGCAGACGCTTAACGAATGAGCCACCCAGGCGCCCCTATCTGTAGCATCTTTTATCTTTTTATTTATTTATTTTTTTTAGAGAGAGAGAGTGTCCTTGTGGGGTGGGGGGAGAGGGAGAGAGAGAATCTCAAGCAGGCTCTATGCTCAGCACCAAGCTGGACATAGCTCCATTGTGCAGCTCCATCTCATGACCCTGAGATCATGTGATCTGAGCTGATCAAAAGTTGGACGCTTAACTGACAGCCACCCAGGCACTCCTGTAATGTCTTTTATTGAAAATATCTTTTAAGGGGCTCCTGTATGGTTCAGTCGATGAAGCATCTGCCTTCAGTTCAGGTCATGATCCTGGGGTCCTGGGATCGAGCCCTGAATCAGATTTCCTGCTCAGTGGGGAATCTGCTTCTCTCTCTTCCTCTGCCCCTCCCCCCTGCTTGTGCACTCGCTCTCTCTCTCTCTCGCTTGTGCTCTCTCTCTCAAATAATAAAATCTTTTTTTAAAAAGATATATAGATAGATAGATAGATTTAGATTTTATTTATTTCTCAGAGAGAGAGAAAGAGCACAAGCAGGGGGAACGGCAGGCAGAGGGAGAAATAGGCTCCCCGCTGAGCAGGGAGCCTGATGCTGGACCCATCCCAGGACTCTGAGATCATGACCTGAGCCAAAGGCATACGCTTAACCGACTGAGCCACCCAGGTTCCCAAGAAAATATCTTTTTATTCAGTTGTTTTCTTAGAATCAGTCAGAATCCAAACAAGGTCTTTTTTTTTTGAAGATTGTATTTATTATTTTTTAAAGATTTTAGTTATTTGACAGAGAGGGTGGGAAGGAGAGAGAATCTGAAGCAGTCTCTGCGCTGAGTGCACAGAGCCCGTGGCAGGGCTTGATCACAAGACTGTGAGATCATGACCTGAGTGGATACTAAGGGTCAAATGCTTAACCAATTGAGCCACCCAGGCACCCCTTAAGATTGTATTTTTTTTAAGTAGTCTCTAACCCCAGTGTAGGTCTCGAACCCACAACCCCAAGATCAAGATTTGCGTGCTCCTCTAAGCCAGCCAGGTTCTCTCAAACAAGGTCTTTGTGTTATGTTTGGTTGGTATGTCTCCTGAGTTTCTTTTTTTTTTTTTTTTAAGATTTTATTTATTTATTTGAGAGAGAGAATGAGATAGAGCATGAGAGCGGGGAGGGGCAGAGGGAGAAGCAGACTCCCCGCTGAGCAGGGAGCCCGATGCGGGACTCGATCCCAGGACTCCAGGATCATGACCTGAGCTGAAGGCAGTTGCTTAACCAACTGAGCCACCCAGGCGCCCTCCTGAGTTTCTTTTAATCTCTGTTGGTTCTGCCTTATACTCACCCTCTTTGCTTCAGTGCCATTTGTTGAAGAACCTGGGTTTTATTTTTTATTTTTTTAAAGATTTTATTTATTTATTTGACAGAGAGAGACACAGCGAAAGAGGGAACACAAGCAGGGGGAGTGGGAGAGGGAGGGCAGGCTCCCCGCTGACCAGGGAGCCCAATACGGGGCTCGATCCCAGGATCCTGGGATCATGACCTGAGCCGAAGGCAGACGCTTAACGACTGAGCCACTCAGGCGCCCCTGGGTTTTATTTGTTAAAAGAGTTTCTTCTTTTGGGGTATTTTTTTCTTAAAAGATTTTATTTATTTATTTGACAGACACAGTGATAGAGGGAACACAAACAGGGGGAGTGGGAGAGGGAGAAGCAGGCTTCCTGTGGAGCAGGGAGCCTGATGCAGGGCTCGATCCCAGAACCCTGGGATCATGACCTGAGCTGAAGGCAGATGCTTTAACGACTGAGCCACCCAGGTGCCCCTGGGGTATTTTTTAAATTATACAATTTATATGTATGTAGAAAGCCAAAAATACAGCTGAGCAAAGAGAAAAAAAAAGAAGGAAAAATGCCTAGACATTTTCCAATAGTCTTAGTTATCAATTAATTGTAGTTTTAATTTTTATTTATTTTTTTAAAGATTTTATTTATTTATTTGACAGAGAGAGACACAGCGAGAGAGGGAATACAAGCAGAGGGAGTGGGAGAGGGAGAAGCAGCCTTCCTGCCGAGCAGGGAGCCTGATACGGGGCTCAATCCCAGGACCTGGAATCATGACCTGAGCCGAAGGCAGACGCTTAACGACTGAGCCACCCAGGCGCCCCTGTTTGAGTAATATCTTTCACTTACATGAATTTAGGAGCTATGGCTTTATTGGGTTTTATTTGAGTAGATTATAAAGTGAAATTAGAAAAGAATATGTTAAGCGTTTGAGAATACATTGAACTTTTTCATATAGGGTTACTTCTATTGATTTCAAAATGGAAATTACTGATTTTTAAAAAATAACATGCTTGTAAAATCAGGTAATTCTGAATAGAAGAAAGTGAAAGTTGGGCGCCTGGGTGGCTCAGTCAGTTGAGCGTCTGCCTTCAGCTCAGGTCATGATCTCAGGGTCCTGGGATCGAGCCCCGCATCGGGCTCCCTGCTCGGCGGGGAGTCTACTTCTCCCTCTGCCTCTCCCCATGCTTGTGCTCTCTCTTTCTCTCAAAAGAATAAATTAAATAAAAAAATCTTAAAGTGAAAGTCATCTATAATTTTACTAACTAGAAAAAAAATTGTTTAATATTTTGGCATTTGTCTCACCAGTGCCCTTTGGCTGTGGTGGTTTAATAGGATAGGTAATAAATACGGGATCATGTCTGTTAATATGTCTTGTAGTAAAACGTATGATTTTTTTTTTAATAGAGCTCTGATCCGGCCACACACCAAATGCTCATTGGTACAGTTCTTCATGAAGTATTTCAAAAAGCAATAAGCAATAGCTTTGCCCCAGAAAAGCTACAAGAATTTGCTTTTCAAACTGTTCAAGAAATAAGGCATCTTAAGGAAATGTAAGTAGTTACAAGATGTACTGTAGGTACTATTTTGTTATAGAACATTCTTTCCTGTAATCTATAAGGTATTTGGTTATTAGACTATTAAATATAAATCAGAGTAATACTAGAATGCAGATTCAGGGATGTAGTACCCCACTCCTGTTCTGTGAGGAGCTTCTGAAATTGCAGAATAGAAACTCTTGAGCTAAAAATATCTGGATATTCTGTACACCTGCACAATAGACTCTTCAGCTGCTCTCTGAGAGTGTGAAAAACATTTGGCTTACTTCTAGAAATGTGACATACTGTAAATTGTATGGGTTTGGGAGTCAGATGGACCTAGTTTTAAATTCTAGCTTTGCCAGTTTTAGGATTGAACAGGTTACTTAAAAATTTTGAAAAAGGTGATAATACCTATTTTGCTGACTTTTTGTGACAGTGGAGAAAATATACATAAGCCCACAAATGGCTAATTGTTGGCATTTTATGAGTGACTACATGCAGAGCGTCAACATATTCTGCTGTTTCTTTGTGACTCTTATTGCAGACCATGTTTTTTCACAGAAATATTTTTATTAGGGGTAATTTTGATTTCCAAACTAGTTGTAATGTAATTTTTCCCCAGATGTAATTCTCTTTCCCTGTTTATGTGGAAAATATGTGTTCCAAAATGCCATACAACTGATTTACTAATGACATGATCTATTGTCCTAAAACATTTTCTTTTTTATTTTTTTAAAAAATATTTTATTTATTTATTTGAGAGAGAGAGAGAAAGACAGAGAGGGAGAGAGCAGGAGCAGGGGGGAGGGGCTCAGCGGACTCCCCGCTGAGCCGGGAACCCAACTCGGGGCTTGATCCCAGGACCCCGGGATCATGACCTGAGCTGAAGGCAGACTCTTAGCCGACTGAGCCACCTAGGCGCCCCTATTTTTAATTTTTTGAGGAACCTCCATTTCCACAGTGGCTGCACTAGTTTGCATTCCCACCAACAGTACATGAGGGTTTTTGGGTTTTTTCCCCCCCACATCCTTGCCAACACTTGTTTCTGGCATTTCAGAGTTTTTTTGTTTTTTTTTTTTAAGATTTATTTATTTATTTATTTGACAGAGAGATAGCCAGAGCAGGAACACAAGCAGGGGGAGTGGGAGAGGGAGAAGCAGGCTTCCCGCCGAGCAGGGAGCCCGACGTGGGACTCGATCCCAGGACCCTGGGACCATGACCTGAGCCGAAGGCAGACGCTCAACGACTGAGCCACCCAGGCGCCCCGCCTTGGCATTTCAGAGTTTTAACTTTTTTTGTCATACCCTAATCAACGTACAGTGATACCTGTTGTGTGTTGTATTGATCATTGCCCTGAAACAAATCAAAACCTAGTAGCTTAAAAAAACAAACAAAAAACTTAGTGGCTTAAAATGACAAGTAATCAATTACCTTATAGTTTCTGTAGGTTAGGAATTCAGAGGTGGCTTAGCTGGATGCTTCAGGCTCAGGGTCTCCCATTTGGAGGTGCAGTCCTTTGAAGGGAGGACCTGCCTCCACGATGATACACTCACAGCTGTTGTCATGATGCTTCAGTTTCTTGCCACGTGAGCCTCTCCTCACAACATAGCAGCTGCTACTTCAGATTAAAGGGTCTAAGAAAGTGAGCAAGTAGGAAGCCATAGTGCCGCTTTTTTTTTTTTTTAAAGTAAACTCTGCCCCATGTGTGGGATGAAAACTCACCACCCCAAGATCAAGAGTTGCATGCTCTACTGACTGAACCAGTCAGGTGTCCGTCCCATCAAGTGGAAACTTTTTAAAAAATTCCCAGGCCCTAAAACAACAGGTTGAAAGTTCTTTTCTACCCTCTCATCGATCCTTCTATCTTATTACAGTCCTTAGAACAGATTTTATTTTACTGTTTTTTGTTTGTTTGTTTTTTAAGATTTTTATTTATTTTTTGACAGAGACAGCAAGAGAGGAAACACAAGCAGGGGGAGTGGGAGAGGGAGAAGCAGGCCTCCCACAGAGTAGGGAGCCCAGTGCGGGGCTCGATTCCAGGACCCTGGGACCATGACCTGAGCCGAAGGCAGACGCTTAATGACTGAGCCACCCAGGCGCCCCAGAACAGATTTTATTTTATTTTATTTTTTTATTTTTTTAAAGATTTTATTTATTTATTTGAGACAGAGAGAATGAGAGAGAGGGAGAGAGCACATGAGAGGGGGGAGGGTCAGAGGGAGAAGCAGGCTCCCTGCCAAGCAGAGAGCCCGATGCGGGACTCGATCCAGGGACTCCAGGATCATGACCTGAGCCGAAGGCAGTCGCTTAACCAACTGAGCCACCCAGGCGCCCCAGATTTTATTTTAAATACAGGCTCCACACCCGGTGTGGAGCGCACCGTGGGGCTTGAACTCACAGCCCTGAGATCAAGGCCTGAGCTAAATCAACAGTTGGATGCTTAACCCACTGAGCCACCCAGGTGCCCCCAGATTTTTATCTTCTATGCTTTACCCTCTTGTTAATACCTATAAAAGTCTAGGCTTGAAGATCCTACCTTAAGTATCTTAATAATCTCTGGAAAGACCAGGCTGTTACATGTTGTTTTGCTGTGACTTGGCTAAAATTATAAAGGAGAATTTAAATGCAGAAGACAAGGAACCTAATGTGGGACTCAATCCCAGGGAGCCTGATGAGGAATCCAATCCCAGGACCCTGGGATCACGACCTGAGCTGAAGGCAGACGCTTAACCAACTGAGCTGCTCAGGTGCCCCAAAGGCAACCACTGTTACCAGTTTCTTGCATGTCCTTACACAGAGATTTCAAATGTTTATGTGTGACAGTGTGTGTGTGGGTATGTGTACATATATATTTTTTGTTAGGTAAATTGTAGAATACTATGCACATTATTGTGCACTTAAAGGTTAAGCTTGGTGATCATTCCATATTAGTGCTTACTGAGCTGACTCACTCTCTCTTTTTTTTTTTTTTTGAGAGAAAGAGTGGGTGGGGGGTGGTAGAGGCAGAAGGAGAGGGAGAGAGAAAAACTTAAGCAGGCTCCACACCTAGCCCAGCGCTGAGCCTGTTGCAGGGCTTGATCTCATAATCCCAGGATCATGACCTGAGCTGAAATCAAAGAGTCCGATGCTCAACCGGCTGAGCCACCCAGGCGCCCCTGAACTGTCATTTTTCATTAATAATGGCATAATATTTCATTGTATGAATGTATTATAATTTATTTAAGTATCCCTCTGGCATTTCAATCTTTGCTTTTATTAGCAATTGTATAAGAAATACCTTTAGGGGCCCCTGGGTGGCCCAGTTGGTTGAGCGTCCAACTCTTGATTTCAGCTCAAGTCATGATCTTGGGATCGTGGGATTGAGCCCTGCCTTGGGCTCCGTGCTCAGTATGGAGTTTGCTTGATATTTTCTCTCCCTCTCCCTCTGCTTCTGTCTCTGGTCACTCTCTCTTGCTCTCTGTACCTCCAATAAATAAATAAATCTTAAAAAAAAACAAACCAGGAAATACCTTTATATATCCTTTATTTCATACCTGTGAGGCATATATTTGGGTTAAATACGTAGAAGTAGAATTGTTGGGCCAGAGAATATATGCGCTTAAAACATTTAAAAAATCTTTTTATTTGGAAATAATTTCAAATTTAGAGAAATGTTGCAAGATTAGTGCAGATAGCATCCATATACTCTTTACTTGGATTCACCTGTTAGATGTGTGTAGATTCTTTTTGTAAGATTAAGTAGTATACATCATGGTACATATGATGGGCTTTATACCATGAAGACACTAGTCATAGAACAGGCTGAGCAGGGCCCTGGACATCCTGGTGTGCCCCGTGGGTTCAGGGGCACCCACTGCAATGGGCAGAGCTGGTCTTGCTCACCTTGCCTTCAGGCCTCTTCTCGTCACACAGCCTGGTGGCTGGGGCCTGGCATGTGGTGACATCCGATGGCTGTGTCAGGGGCGTAAGTGCTAAGGTGTGGCATGTTGCTGCTAGCCAAGGACTCTGCCAGATTTCAAGCAGCCTTTTGCAAGGATAACCTTTGCCTCTGGTAGTCTGAATGTGTGATCATTTGGGGCTTTCTTGTATTAGCAGTTGCTCCCCTGAGGAATGTCAGCTTCTCTTTCAGCTTGAGGTTGCCACTGTGCTCAGGAGAAGCAATCTTGGCAGAGCTAGTGTTGCTAATTTTGTCTTCTCTGCTGAATCAGTTCTTTTGGTGGACTGATAGGCCTCTGCTCTTTTCTGTTTTAAGGCTGAATAATATTCCATTCTATGTATACACCACATTTAAAAAGAAGATTTTATGGGGCGCCTGGGTGGCTCAGTGGTTAAGCGTTTGCCTTCAGCTCGGGTCATGGTCCCAGGGTCCTGGGATCACGCCCTGCATCGGGCTCCCTGCTCCGCGGGAGGCCTGCTTCTCCCTCTCCCACTCCCCCTGCTTGTGTTCCCTCTCTCACTGTGTCTCTCTCTGTCAAATAAATAAATAAAATCTTTAAAAAAAAAAGGATTTTCTTTATTTAAAGTACACTCTATCCCCAGTGTAGGGCTTGAACCCATGACTCTGAGATCAAGAGTCGCACACTCTACGTTCTACCAGCTGAGGCTGCCAGGTGCCCCATGTATACATCACATTATACATCCGTTAATTAGTTGATGGATAACTTGTTTATTTGGATGTTTTTGTCCTTATTTACTTTTTTCATATTTATGCTTTCTTGTTTAATCTCTTATTTTGCAGGTATCGTTTAAATCTGAATCAAGAGGAGATAAAACAAGAAGTAGAGGAGTATCTTCCTTCATTTTCTAAATGGGCCGGAGATTTCATGCATAAATACACTTCAGGTGACTTCCCCCAGATGCAGCTCTCTCTGTAAGAAACTCATTTTGTTTATATGGTGTTCATATGTTCAGATCAGGATTTTATTCTGTACCTTGAATTAAAGCTTTTTAAAGGTCTAGTTAGTACAACTAGCTTTTTTGTTTGCTTATTTTATAAATTACAGTCCTGAGTGTCTTTCCAGAACAAAAAATAATCTAATGAATAGAAATTCTACTTTCGTTATAATAAAATCTTCTGATTTTTGTATATCAGTATGTTTTTAACATTTTTTTTTTTAAGTAATCTCTACACCCAATGTGGGACTTGAATTCAAAGATCAAGAGTCGCATTCTCCACCGACTGAGCCAGCCAGGTGCTCCTGTCAGTATGTTTTTTAAATAAAATAACCAATTTGTAAATAGTCTGGGGGTCCTAATTTCATATGCATTTCTATTACTATCCTATATGGACTGTGTCACATGTTGATTGTCTTGTGGATTTGTGCTATCTGTTCAAATACTGGGTTTAACCATTTAACTTGGTTTGGCATTTGGTATTTTATTGTTTTTCCCCTTAAAGAAGCATTCATATAAGTTTATAAGTAATACATTTTTTCCTCTATCATTGTTTACTCATTCAGCAAATATTTATTGAGTGCCTAATATGTGCCAGGTAATGTTCTAGGTGCTGGGATTATCATAGCGGGGGTGGGGGAGGGGAAAGCAGCTGACTTCATGGGGCTTCTATACTACTGAACAAGTAAACAATGGTGGGGGGGGTGCGGACTGTGGTAAATGCAGGGTAGAACAACCTAAGAAGGAACATGGAGTTGGTAGTAGTGGTGGTGGGACATATGATTTCCACTGAATGATTGTGAAAGGCCTCCGGTAAGATGACATGGAGGTGAAGCATGAAGATGAAAGAGGTAGCTGCGCAGCTCTCCCCAGGAAGAGCATTCTAGGCAAAAGCCCCTCGGGTGATGCACACCTGCCAGTGTGGCGGGAGCAGAGTGAGGAAGGAAGGAGCAGAAGTAGCTTTCCTGGGGCCTCATAAGCCATGTGAGGACTCTGGCTGCTATTCTGATTAGATAAGAGGCCGATGGAGAGCTTGCTTGCATGGGAGGGTTGTGATGTAATTTCCTTTTTTTTTTTTTTAAGATTTTATTTATTTATTTTACAGAGAGAGACACAGCGAGGGAGGGAACACAAGCAGGGCAAGTGGGAGAGGGAGAAGCAGGCCTCCCGCGGAGCAGGGAGTCTGCTTCTCCCTCTGACCCTCCTCCCTCTCATGCTCTCTGTCTCTCACTCTCTCTGAAATAAATAAAATCTTTAAAAAAAAATTAAATAAATAAATAGGCACAGCTTCCATTTATATAAATTTTCTTTGGCTGAGACCACAGTGAGAGTGGTGGAAGTGATGAGAATCAGTTGGACTTTAGTCAGAGTTTAGCGGTAGAACTGGTAGTTTTGGATTAGATGTGGAGTGTGAGGGAAAGAAAAGGCAGCAGTGATTCCAGGGGAGAAAATGTGATAAGAAGGATGTCAAGGGAGAATGGTAGAGGAGGATTTGGAGACAGGGAGTTAGACAGCTGTAGTGAGGGTTTATTATATGAGGGACACATAGAAATGGAAGGGTAGCCAGAGGTTTATGTGGAGCTAAGAGAGCTTTGTTGTTGTTTTGAAGATGAGAGGTATAATGTGTTCATATGCAGATGGGGAGAATTCCATAGAAAGGGCAGAAGTCATCATGAGAGATGGGAAAGGTCAGCTATGTCTTGAATATGGGAGAAGGAATGAGAGTATACAAGTGGAAGGGTTGACCTATGGGACACTTATTTCTTGGCGTTAAAATCTCCCAAGTGGACTACTTCATCAAAGATATTTGGAAATTTTACCACCTTTTACATATTGCTAGAATTCTCTGAGAATTTTGTAATCACTTTAGAAGGTTGTTAGCAATGGTTAAATGTCCTGTGTCTGGATTTTATTATTTATTTATTTATTTATTTATTTTAAAGATTTTATTTATTTATTTGATAGAGAGAGAACACAAGCAGGGGCAGTGGAGGAGGGAGAAGCAGGCTTCCCGCGGAGCAGGGAGCCCGATGCGGGGCTTGATTCCAAGACCCTGGGATCGTGACCTGAGCTGAAGGCAGACGCTTAACGACTGAGCCACCCAGGCGCCTCTGTCCTGTATCTGGATTTTAATTATTTTTATTTATTTTATTATTATTTACAACTCAGTGACTTTTAGTATATTTTTAGAGTTCTGTAATCATAACCACAGTCAGCTTGCCAGGATTTTGATATATATTTTAATAATGGTAGTTTAAAAAAATGAGGCTTATCGTGCTTTTAGAATTGGGTTTATTTTTCATATTCTTTTTTTCTGCAGTGGTCTTAAATTTACCAGTAGCTCCCTCCCTTAAAAAAAAAGGCTGTAATAAATGGGTTTAATTTATAAATGCTTCGTTCTTTATTATTTCTTTGGAGCAGATTGCCTATGTCTAGAACAGGGGGTGGGTCTCAGTGCATTAGTCTTCACTGTGATAAACAGATAAATGTTTATTAAGTAGTCATTCTCCTGATTTGTTTCATTGTTTTGTAGTATTTCTGTCATTCTGGTCTCTATTGATTTTCTGTAATAATTACAAACTTAATTTTTGTTCTCTGTTGTTCCTAATTATTTATCCTTGTTTACCCTCCCTCACTATACACCTTTCTGGTCCTTCCTTATTATTTATTTTGGAGTAATTTAAATTTGCTTGAGAATTAAAGTTGTGGATATCCCTTTTCCTTGTTTCAGATATTAGCTTTTCTTTTACTATTTAATTGTTTTAGCATTTTGTCTGCATGTTTTTTTCTTTCGGTTAAGATTTATTCATTGTTTCTGCAGTGATAAGCTGCCATTTTCTCATCGATTCATGGACTTAACCTATTCAGCATATAGGTATTCCATGCGTTGGTCCTGGTGTTACAGGGAGACTAAAACCCTCCAAGAACTCTCTACTGGTGGTAGTTGAAAACATAGACCTGGAGGGCATTGCTTAGAGAGAACATGTAGGGCAACAGAAGAGGCATGGAACTCTGGCAGCTAAGAGTGGGCTGTGTAAGGACAGAGGGAGAGAAGAGTAGAATCCATCGAATGAGGCTGATGATGGACCAGCAAGGAATTAGGTAGCCTGGAACAAGTATATTAGGAAGCCAGGGAAAGTGTGGGATTCAGAGTTGTCTTTGACCTGAAAGGGATTTTTGAGATCAACTCCTAGGTTTCAAATAAGGAAATTGAGATCCAGTGAGTGGTGTGACTAGTCCAGGTTTTATACGAAAAACCAGTGGTGGGGCTGAGTCTACAGTAACAATTCTTGATTCCCAGCCCAGTGTTCTCTCTGTATCTTGGTATAAAGCTTTTTTGTTTGTTTGTTTCAGTTACTTCCAATGGAATCTTGTATGTCCTTCTGTGAAGGAAGCGCTCCTCTGTATTTTAGCTTGTGTCATTTTCGTAGCAGTTTATAGCCATCTTTTTTTTTTTTTAAAGATTTTATTTATTTATTTGAGAGAGAATGAGAGAGAGCACATGAGAGGGGGGAGGGTCAGAGGGAGAAGCAGACTCCCTGCCGAGCAGGGAGCCCGATGCGGGACTCAATCCCGGCACTCCAGGATCATGACCTGAGCCGAAGGCAGTCGCTTAACCAACTGAGCCACCCAGGCGCCCATATAGCCATCTTTAAAGAAAAAAATCTTTAGACTTTAGCACAGAGAATGAGACCTTTAAAGGTCATTTAAAGAGACAACCTGGGGCGCCTGGGTGGCTCAGTTAGTTGAGCGTCTGCCTTTGGCTTGGGTCGTGTTCAGCGGGGAGCTAGCTTCTCCTTCTCCCTCTCCCTCTGCTGCTCCTCCTCCTTGTGCTCACTCTCTCTCTGTCAAATAAATAAAAATCTTTTTTTTTTTTAAGATTTTATTTATTTGAGAGAGAGAGAATGAGTGAGAGAGAGTACACATGAGAGAGGGGAGGGTCAGAGGGAGAAGCAGACTCCCTGCTGAGCAGGGAGCCTGATGTGGGACTCGATCCCGGGACTCCAGGATCATGACCTGAGCTGAAGGCAGTCGCTTAACCAACTGAGCCACCCAGGTGTCCCTCAAATAAATAAAAATCTTTAAAAAAAAAAAGAGAGAGACTTTCTCACCCATAGGTAATTAAGTGTAAATTTTCTTCATCTTCACAATACCATATTCTCAATCAGGTGGTTCTCGAAGGAGTTTTACAGCATTATGTTGATTAAAATCATAGTAGTTAAATTGAAATACTGTCATTTATTCCACAGATCTAGGTCTGAAATCACATTACTTCATTTCCTAGGGGAATGAATTTTATTAGCAATGTTAAAAGTTTCATTACCTATCTTCTATTAAGTATACATGTGACATTTTTTTTAAGATTTTATTTATTTATTTGACAGAGAGAGACACAGCGAAAGAGGGAACACAAGCAGAGGGAGTGGGAGAGGGAGAAGCAGGCTTGCCGCGGAGCAGGGAGCCCGATGCGGGGCTCGATCCCAGGACCCTGGAATCATGACCTGAGCTAAAGGCAGATGTTTAATGACTGAGCCACCCAGGCACCCCTACTTGCAGAGCTTGTAAGACAAATTGCTGGGCTTCACCTGCAGAATTTCTGATTGAGTAGGTCTGGAGTGGGGCCTGAGAATTTGCTTTTATTACAAGTTCCCAGGTGATGTTGATGCTGCTCCTCTAGGCACCACACTTTGAGAATCACTGCTGTAAACGTATGTTGTTGGTTTCCCATCCCTACATTCTCTTTGTATAGTAGAGTCAATAACAGCATAAAGAGAAATGTGCTAAGTGTTCTTTTTTTTTTTTAAATATTTTATTTATTTATTTGAGAGGGAGAGAAAGTGAGTGAGAGAGAACACAAGCAGGGTGAAGGGCAGAGGGAGAAGCAGACTCCCGGCCGAGCAGGCAGCCCGACGTGGGACTTGATCCTGGGACTCCAGGACCACGACCCAAGCCGAAGGCAGACGCCCAACCAACTGAGCCACCCAGGCACCCTGTGCTTAGTGTTCTAATGAAGTATTTTTGTGTTTAATTTTTTAGGCCAAGTGATGGTAATAACAATAATTCAACGTGTAATATTGAAGTCATAAACTCATTGGACATTGAAGAAAGCATTTGGTCCCCAAGGTTTGGATTGAAAGGCAAAATAGATGTCACAGTTGGTGTGAAAATACATCGAGGATGTAAAACGAAGTATAAGATAATGCCATTGGAACTTAAAACTGGCAGAGAATTAAATTCTATTGAACACCGTAGTCAGGTAGGTGTAAGTCTTAATAAGAAAATTGTCTGAATATTTAGTATACTGAAAAATATAGGTCTGCTTTATATATTTTGGTTCAATTTGGGTGATTTTTTATTAAGTTTCATATAGTACTTTTCAATTTGGGATGCATCCAGGCTACTCAAATTGTTTATAAATGTATACATGTCTACAGCAGAAAGTTTTCTCTAGTAAAGAAATACAACAGCTGAATTTATAAGCCAGTGTTGCCAAGTTTATGTTGCCAAACCAAACAGATACTCCTAAAAAAAGAATTCCTTGGTGATAAAAGTTGAAGAAACCAAGTATATTTGGAGATTTAATGATGCATGGTAGCATATTAAAGTTTCTGAGAAATCAGAGTAATATGGATTTGGTTTAGGTATGTGTAAACCCATTGTTTCGGGCGCCTGGGTGGCTCAGTCGTTAAGCGTCTGCCTTCGGCTCAGGTCATGATCCCAGGGTCCTGGGATCGAGCCCCACATCGGGCTCTCTGCTCCGTGGGAAGCCTGCTTCTCCCTCTCCCACTCCCCCTGCTTGTGTTCCCTTTCTCGCTGTGGGTCTCTCTCTGTCAAATAAATAAATAAAATCTTTAAAACAAAACAAAAAAATAAATAAATAAACCCATTGTTTCCTAAACTTAATTTACCATGGAACTATTGTTTTCATGTAATATCTAACATAGGATACTCTTAGAAAACATCAGTCTAAATCCATTCTTTTATTTTTGACTCTTAATCTGATTTTAATGATTATTATCTAAAATGAAATATAGAACCATGTCTTACCATTATGTTAAATTCAAGTTTTTATTCATCTTTTCTTTTCTTTGGTAAACATAACAATCTTTTGTTGTACTTCAAAATTATCTGAAACATTATTTATAGTGACTTAATTAACATAAATCTTTCTTTTCTCCTACCTAGGTATGTTAATTATAATGACTGGTCTTGGTATTTTGGAATTTCATGATTTATGTATTATTTATTTATTTATTTGAGAGAGCGGGAGAGCATGAGCCAGGGCGGAGTGGGCATCAGGGTAGAGGCAGAGAGGGAGAAGCAGGCTCCCTGCTCGAGGTGGGGCTCGATTCCAGGACCCTGGGATCATGACCTGAGCTGAAGGCACATGCTTAACCAACTGAGCCACCCAGGCGCCCCTGAAATTTTATGATTTAAAGACATAAATCCGGGACACTTGGGTGGCTCAGTTGGTTAAGCTTCCAACTCATTTTTTTTTTTCCTTTTTAAGATTTTATTTATTTGTCAGAGAGACAGACAGCACAGGCAGGGGGAACAGCAGGCAGAAGGAGAAGCAGGCTCCCCGCTGAGCAAGCCCCAGGCAGGATTTGATCCCAGGACCCTGGGATCATGACCTGAGCCAAAGACAGACACTTAACGACTGAGCCACCCAGATAGCCCAGGCTTCCAGCTCTTGATCTTAGCTCAGGTCTTGATCTCATGGTCGAGAGATCAGGCCCCACACTGGGCTCCAGGCTGTGTGTGGAGTCTACTAAAAGACAAACAAAGACATAAATTTTTCAACATTTTAATCTTGGAAATCTCCTGGAAAACATACTAGCTTGTTTGCAGGTTGTATATGACTAAGTAACTTGCTATTGTTGCTAAGGTGGTTTCATGAACTGTAAACCAGCTGTTTCTAACTTGTCTTAGATGGTTTCTTTGGAGAGCACCACATAAATTTAATGTAGCTAATAATGACTTATGCTCTGCAAAAAACAGTGAACTTTGTATAGTCTCATTTAGTTGTCCCAGTAACTATGACATAAATAATATGCATTTTAATGTTTAGTTCACTTATTTATTTTTTTAGTTCATTTATTATTTGAAACAGGGAAAATAGTTTCTAAAGACTGTGAACTTCAGAATATATAGTTTGGTTAATTTCCTTCTTTTTTTTTGTTTTTTTAAAGATTTTATTTATTTATTTGACAGAGACACACCTAAATTTTTACTAAGAAAAATTCTATGTATTTTTTTAAAAAATATTTCATTTATTTGAGAGAGAGAGAGAATGAGAGAAAAACACAGCCAGGAGGAGGGGCAGAGCGAGAGGGAGAAGCAGACTCCCCATTGAGCAGGGAGCCTGATTTGGGGCTCAATACCAGGACCCTGAGATTATGACCTGGGCCAAAGGCACATGCTTACCTGACTGAGCCACCCAGGCGCCCTCTGTGTATTTCTTTATTGTGTAAAACTGAGAAGCATAGACAGTGTTCGTGTTGCAGAAGTTAAATATTTGACATTGAATTATTGTGTTATCTGTATTAATTTCTTTCATGTTATTTTCAAAATAGAAATAGCTTAATTGACCTTCTGATTTATTTATTTTCTATTTATTTTTTTATTTTTTTAAAGATTTTATTTATTTGACAGAGACAGCGAGAGAGGGAACACAAGTAGGGGGAGTGGGAGAGGGAGTAGCAGGCTTCCCTTGGAGCAGGGAGCCCATTACGGGACTTGATCCCAGGACCCTGGGATCATGACCTGAGCCGAAGGCAGACACTTAACAACTAAGCCACACAGGCGCCCCTTGATTTTTGTATTTTTATTTTTTATTTTTTTAAAGATTTATTCATTTTTAGAGACAGAGCACGGGGGTTTGTATGTGTGCTTACGATGGGGGTTGCAGAGGGAGAGCATCTTTCAAGCAGACTCCCCCCTGAGCGAGGAGCTGGTTGTGCGGCTGGATCCCACAACCCTCAGATCATGACCTGAGACGAAACCCATAGTAGTCGGTTGCTCAACCGACTGAGCCACCCAAGCGCCCCGACCTTTTGATTTTAAAATTCCAGTATGTGTTGATTGCTAAACACGCATGGATATATGAAAGTTAGTTTTCGTTGACAAAATGTCCAATGTTTTCACAGCTTGTTCTGTACACAGTGCTGAGCCAAGAGAGGAGAGCTGACCCCGAGGCTGGCCTGCTCCTTTACCTCAAGACCGGCCACATGTACCCTGTGCCGGCCAACCATCTTGATAAAAGAGGTCGAGCTGTTCTCTCTTTGCATTTCCTTCTCTGGGTTTTGTTTGTTTCCTTTAACCTTTAGTAATCTGTATATATACCTAAAAATCATTCACTGTACTTGTGAGGTCTAATATAGGTTGTAATGTGTAGTTACGGTTTTATTTATTTGCTTGCTTGCTTACTTATGTATTTTTAGTTGTGGTATTTTTAACCAACTTTTTTTTTTTTTTAAAGATTTATTTATTTATTTATTTGAGAGAGAGAACATGAGAGGGGGTAGGGTCAGAGGAAGAAGCAGACTCCCTGCTGAGCAGGGGGCCTGATGCGGGACTCGATCCTGGGGCTCCAGGAACATGACCTGAGCCGAAGACAGTCGCTCAACCAACTGAGCCACCCAGGCACCCCAGTTGTGGTATTTTTTTTTTTTTTAAAGATTTTATTTATTTATTTGACAGAGACATAGAGAGAGAGCACAGATAGAGTGGCAGGCAGAGGGAGAGGGAGAAGCAGGCTCTCCGCTGAGCAGTGAGCCCGATGCGGGGCTTGATCCCAGAGCCCTGGGATCATGACCTGAGCTGAAGGCAGACGCTTAACCGACTGAGCCACTCAGGCGCCCCTTTTTTAAAGATTTTATTTATTTATTTTGACAGAGAGAGAGACAGCGAGAGAGGGAACACAAGCAGGGGGGAATGGAAGAGGGTGAAGCAGGCTTCCCGCCGAGCAGAGAGCCCGATGTGGGGCTCGATCCCAGGACCCTGGGATCATGACCTGAGCTGAAGGCAGACGCTTAACGACTGAGCCACCCAGGCGCCCCCCCCAGTTGTGATATTTTTAAAAAAAGAATTTTAACAATATACTGTACAGTTGAAAAGATCTTTAACCTTTTAAAATTTTATTATACAAACATTTATTTTAAACTTCCTGTCTTATATTTGGGACATTCTAGATAGCTGTATTTATCCATAGCATTTAGCTAAAAATACCAACTTCATAATATTTACTAGTTATGAGATATATGGTTGTTTAAAAGAACTTATGAAGTGAACAAAAGTTTAAGCAAATATACACCAAAATGTTAAGTTATTCTAGTGTATTGGGAAACATCAATGTTCATTTTATGTTTTTAAATCTGAAAGTTTTACATGATAAAGATATAAACTTAATTCTTAAACACATCCCCACCTTTTTTTCCATAGAATTATTAAGGCTAAGAAACCAGATGGCATTCTCTTTGCTTCACCGTATTAGCAAATCTGCTATTGAAAAGGAGAAGACAAAGCTTGCTCCTTTGCCACAAATAATTGAGGACCAGCAAACTTGTAAATATTGTTCACAAATTGGCAACTGTGCTCTTTATAGCAGGTAAAAACATTGTCTTCCAAAATTATGTTTACTCAACTCAGAATGATTTAACTTTGTTTGTTGTCTGGTCTGGCACTGATGATTTCATTTTAGTGATTTTTCTTTGTGGGTAGTATTTTTAAAATGAAGGGTATATTAAAAAAAACACAGTTCATATTTTGTAACCAGCCTATTTCCTTGGGGAATGACAGAATGCTTTTTAGACTTTTTCCCAAAGTGGTTATTTTAATCTTGATGCACATAGTTTCTGGGGAAATGAAATAATTTTCGGACTTACTGGAATCTGGTTAAGAAGAGTGTAGTATAGGGGCATCTGGATGGCTCATTTGGGGGAGCATGTGACTTGATCTCAGGGTTTTAAGTTTGAACCCCATGTAGAGTGTAACTTAAAAATAAAAAAATCTTTAAATTTTTTTTCTTTTATTTGTCAGAGAGAGAGAGAGCACAAGCAGGGGGAGCAGCAGACAGAGGGAGAAGCAGGCTCTCTGCTGAGCAAGGAGCCCGATGCGGGGCTCGATCCCAGGACCCTGGGATCATGACCTGAGCTGAAGGCAGATGCTTAACCAACTGAGACACCCAGGTGTCCCCAAAATAAAAAAATCTTAAAAAAAAAAAAAATGGAACTGGTATAGGAATTTTAAATATTATACAGCTTTTCTAAGTGATACTTCAAGAATTCTTCTATTTCTTAGTTACTATTTTAATTTTATGCCTTGTGTAGTTAAAAGCAGGGAAATTGGTTCTTCCAGACAGACAGTTTGATATGATTCAACAGACTTGTCTTTCTGTTTATATATGTTTATTTTTCTTTTCTTCTTTTTTTAAGATTTTATTTATTTGAGAGTGAGAGAGAACAGGGGTGAGAGGGAGAAGCAGTCTCCCCACTGAGCAGGGAGCCCAACGTGGGACTCGATCCCAGGACCCTGAGATCATGACCTGAGCTGAAGGCAGAGTGTAACCGACTGAGCCACCCAGGCGCCCCAAGATTTTTTTTTTAAGTGATCTCCATACCCAACATGGGGCTCTAACTTACAATCCCAAGATCAAGAATTGCATGCTCCACTGACTGAGTCAGCCAGGGGCCTATATGTCTATTTTTCTACATGTGGGAAGTTTATTAGCTGTCTTAAGACCAGTCATTTGTATTTATACCTTAATAGGCCAGTGAAAGTTTTGAAGGACACAAAAAAGTAGTTAGATGTAAATACAGAAAAGGAAATAAGATAAAATCAAGACCAAAGTTCCAGTTCAGCCTAAAAATTCCCATAAAGGACTTTTCAAAGTATTCTTATTATTATTTTTTAAGATTTTATTTATTTATTTGACAGAGAGAGACATAGCGAGAGAGGGGACACAAGCAGGGGGAGTGGGAGAGGGAGAAGCAGGCTTCCCATGGAGCCGGGAGCCCGATGTGGGGCTCCCAGGACCCTGGAACCATGACCTGAGCCGAAGGTAGACACTTAACGACTGAGCCACTCAGGTGCCCCAGAGAGTCTGTATCTTTTTTTTTTTAAAGATTTTATTTATTTATTCATGAGAGACAGAGAGAGAGAGGCAGAGGGAGAAGCAGGCTCCCAAGGAGCAGAGAGCCCGATGTGGGACTCGATCCCAGGACCCTGGGATCATGACCTGAGCCGAAGGCAGACGCTTAACCATCTGAGCCACCTAGGCGCCCTCAAAGTATTATATAAAATAAATGATCTCTTAATGCAGAGGACAATGAACTATGGGAAGTTTGGGCCTATAGTACAAGCACATTTTTTGAAATTTTATTCTCTGTGTTTTGTATGCTATCCTATAACATAATTGTTTCTATATAAAAATTCAGAAATTTTGTATTAAGCACAATTGATATTCCACATAATTCTCCATGTTTTTATGTTGACTTTCTAATGGCCCAGAGCTGGATGTACAAATACTGTGATTTTGAGAAATGCAGTTGTACAAAAAGCCGAGACTTGCTACCATTATATTAATGAAAACTAGAGTATACCAAATTTAAGTAGCTATTAGGGTTATAGTCCTTAACGGCAAAATAATGCTATACTCGGTTTCTTTAGCATTTCATTTTGTAAAAAGCCATTTGGCTTATAGAATGTTGAAATGACTTTTAAAGAAAATTAGGACCTGTGGTTATAAGTTACAGTGATCATTATGTATGTATGCTTATTTTAGAAATAACTTCATTTTTATAGCTAGCCAGTAAAATGTTTTATATACATCTCTCTTTAGAGCTGTTGAACAACAGATGGATGACAGTTCAGTCCCGATTGGCATGCTGCCCAAAATAAAAGAAGAAACCCAACATCTAAAGCTTACACACTTGGAGTATTTCAGCCTTTGGTGTCTAATGTTAACCCTGGAGTCACAATCAAAGGATAATAAAAAGAATCACCAACATATATGGTTAATGCCTGCTTCAGAAATGTAAGTGGTCCATCTAATACAGTAAAACTTAAGTAATTTGGATTACCTAATGGAATGGTATTTGGAATTCATTAAAAATACAGGATACATGATATCCTGTCAGATGTGTAGTTTCATATATTCATGCCAACTCTAGATGGCTGTCAAGGAATTGTTTCTAAGTAGAGCACTATTTTTATTTTCAGTAGGTTAAATATGTCTTGAGAAATCTTTTTTTTTAAACTTTTTTTTTTTTATAAGATTTTGTTTATTTATTTGTCAGAGAGAGAGAGAGTGCACAAGCAGGGGAAGTGGCAGGCAGAGCAGGCAAAGGAAGAAGCAGGCTCCCCGCTGAGCAAGGAGGCCCATGTGGGACTCGATCCCAGGACCCTGGTATTATGACCTGAGCCGGAGACAGATGCTTAACTGACTGAGCCACCCAGGCACCCCTAAATACTAGTCTTTAAAAAGTTTATATTTTCAGTGTTTTGATACAGATTCACATTTTCTAAAGTTGGTCCATCTTTTATTTTGTGAGATCTATTTTATTTAAAAAATTTTTTTGTAATTTTTAAATTTTTTTTAGTTTCAAAGGTAGAGTTTAGTGATTCATTAGTTGCCTATAGCACCCAGTGTTCATTACATCAAGTGCCCTCCTTAATGCTCATCACCCAGTTACTCCATTCCCCCACCCATCTCGCCTCCAGCAACCCTGTTTGTTTCCTATAGAGTTCTTTTTTTTTTTACAAGTTGCTTATAAAGAAGTAATTTTGTATATCTTTGCATAGTATTTTTCTTTTTTTGTTTTTAAGGATTTTATTTATTTATTTGACAGAAAGCAAGAGAGAGCACAGCAGGGGGAGAGGGAGAAGCAGACTCCCCACTGAGCGGGGAGCCTGATGCGGGACTCAGTTCCAGGGTCCTGGGATCATGACCTGAGCCGTAGGCAGCCACTTAACTGACTGAGCCACCCAGGCACCCCAGTTTTTTTCTTTTTTAGTATTTCATTGCTTTTGATCCACTTACTTAAAACTTTCCAGAATGAATATTGATTATAATGTGACTTTAGAAATAATTGGATCATTATTTCCTTAATAGTAAATTTTAACATAAGGGATCATTACAGTGGATAAAATTTAAGTCGTTTTTGATAGACCACGTAAGTACAGGGAATATATCAAGTGTACATGCCAACAAGCTTCTGAAGTTGTATTTAATAGTAGTGCCTGAGAGATTGTAAATGCTTAATACTTATTTCTTAGAAGCAGTGGAATTATCAATTTGCTTGCCATTAT